>NW_026571541.1:22240200-22560210 GCF_026225935.1 Boleophthalmus pectinirostris
TTCTATCAACTTGATAAAAACGCATATTTGGGTGTTGCAGAAATTAGTTTTGGAATTTCCATAGAATGAAAATCCAAAAGTTATCGAGACAACTACAGTGAATGACAAGAGGTTTGAGCTAATCATTGTTTCTGCAGTGTGGCTTCTCTGCGTGGGTGGATGAAAAACAGAAATCACATATCACATTACTGAGCTGCTATTTTTAGTAAAGCCCACTGGATTTGCTGCTTTTACAATGAGTTATATTTCACAGATCGACGTGACATGATAGAATAGAATTTGGAGTTATGACAATGCAGGGTGCCTTCATTTCATGTTGGAATGTGTAGCGCTATTTCAAGTCATCTCTGCTGGAGGCTGTATTTTAATAAGGCACCGTGACAGAGCTGCATCTGCAAGTGTAATTTGTAAGAGCCTTGCATTCAATATACGTTCAATAGCATGTCACACTGACTATTTCCTTTTGTGATATGGGCAGTCCAATGCATTGTAGAGGTGTTGGTGGCAGACTTGTTCACTCTTTCTACTGTGTACAATTTGAGTGCTTTACAGTGGGTTAGCTTCACTTACTTCTGACCATAGTGAAAGTATGTCATTATTAAAGAGCCTGTATTACGCAATACAGGAAGTGCTCCACTGTGTTCATACACCTTCGTTAGAATCATCTGGATACTTCCGGTGTCCTTTCGATTTGAGCTATGTCTATTTGAGATACCTAGGGCTATTGCGCATGGGCACAACCCCCTAGCGCTGTAGTGTTTAAATGCCATCAGTTTGAGCTCCAGAGGCAGAATTGAAGTAACAAGTAACATTTTAAAAGTGTGTTGGTTTTATTGTATGTTTTGACCAGTTAGGCATGTAAGCAACGACATGTGCGTGTTAGATTTGCGGCAGAATACCTGCGTTAGATGATAAAATTATTTGGATTTAATATTTGATTTTATTGTTATCATTTTCATTACATCACATTTTATTTTCTTTCCATGTGTAGAAAACGTAACTTTGTTTAGAAAGGCGATGCATAAATAAAATATCACTATATTATAATAGGAAATTCACACTGTAGCCTATGATATTTATTTATAATGATTTCAGTGTTTTCAGTAATTTCTTTCTCTTATATAGTGGGAGCCTTATTTGATAGAAGATAAAGGCCTGTCGAAATGAGCTACCTCTACCCAAATTCATAGAAATGAGTGAATAATGGTGATTCTACAGTAGGAGCATTATTTGATGGCTAAATTGGCCTGTCAATATGTGCTATCTTTAGTCGGAGCCCTATTTCAGCATAATACAACTGTTAAAATGAGCTACCTACGCGTATTCATATAAATGAGTTGAAATTGTATATAATTAAGGTATAAGGTTTGATCACTATGTGCAAACAGCATCAAACGCATTGTCTCTAATCCAATATTAGTAATTTATGTATATTGATAACTTATGTTTATTATTTTGTAATCTCGTGCGATATGTGAGCTAGTGTTATTTACTGGATCAATTAATTGTCTAAGTCTAAGTCTAAAGTACAGAATATGTAGAAGTTGTAGAATGATGAATAATAAAGGGTTACTCAAACTTGTGAATGAAACACATCTTTGGCTGTGTTTTTGATGAGGTAACAAAGTTATAACAAGGCTACAAGCTCACAAGAGTAAATTTTGCATAATATAAGACCTTTAACTGGCAGTGGTGAATGATATTAAGCATTTCATTTGAGAACAACCTCACCTTTTTGGCCCTGATATACAAGTTCTGTAACCCACAACACCAAGAACCAAGTAGCTGGTGTAATCCTTCATTTGTCCTCATCTGTCCAAGGTAGAAAAGGTTTCAAACTGTTTTTCAAATTGAGACGTTTCGACTGCCATCAGGAAGTCATTTTCAATCTGAAGGTGCTGGCCTGATTGAGCTATAATTTATACTGCAATGAGGGAAGGGGAGATAGATTAGTCCTGTCCTAAGGGAGGAGTAGGGCACCACTAATCTCCTTTTACCTCAGTATCTGAAATCTGGTCGAAATGACTCAATTTCACAAACATTATCTAGATGACTACCTTTGAAACCTGAGCAACCTTCTGACTACAGCTCTGACTATAAAATGCTCATTCAATTAATAATCAACCAGAATATACTTTTGGTCTTTTACTAGACTTTACTTGATGCAGTGGATGAAGTACTCAATTTTATTACTTAATAAAAGTAAAGACGTAGGGGGAAAAAAAGATTACTCCAGTAAAATTAAAAGTATCCCATGAAAAAAATCTACTTAAGTAAAACCACTTAAGTACCTGTTTAAGCTGTACTTTAAGAGTCAAAATTAAAAGTGTCTTGCAGAAATTTTTAGAACTATTAAATAATTAAATTTGTGATTTTTGATAAAGAATTCAGCTGATTTGAACTGATTCAACTCATTTCTTAATTTTTCTTTTTTTGTTTTTTGTGTTTTTATGTAGTTGGTTTGCCCATAGTTGGAATGTTAACTCAAATGAAATGTGCTACAAAAAGTGACTCAGGTTTTTCAGCAGGTCTCAAACTATAAAGAAGTACTTTTTATTTTTCAGTCCAGCTCTAAAATTTACTGAAGTACAAAGTATAGCTACATATTCTCAAATGTCGTGAAGTAAAAGTAAAAAGTACCCACTGTAAAATGTATTTAAGCAAAGTACAGTTACCTACAAAATTATACTAGATACTTCTCTAAAATGATTCCAGCACAAGGCTTTTTTATATGGAGTTTGCATGTTCTCCCTGTGTCTGTGAAGCCCTACACAGTTTTCCCTACAAAACATGGTCAAGTCGGGCTATAGTGTACACAGAATTCGCAGTAGCTCTGGGAAAACCCTCCATCTGATCTACGCAATTTTGGTTCAATTTTTACTTTGACCTTAACCTAAAATAAATCTTTTGTGTGAGTCATTTGTTGTGAACCAGCAGCTAGTTCTCAATCCAGCAAATTGTGAAATCATTTTTGAAGCCTTGTGCTATCCTGCTCTGTCAGACCACATCTCCTCTTCACTATTGTAAACCGGGCCACATTATCCAGCAGCATGTAAATTCTATATCAAAAGTGAGGCCCAGCGTTAGTGCACCAGTGCGATAATAGAAAGCATTATGTCCTCACGGCTTTGTGAGATAGAGAAGCTTCAAGCCTGTTATTACTATATCCTTTTTCTTTTGTCAAGTTAAACATGAAGATTTTACGAAAGGAGAGTTGCTCTTTACTGCAATTTTGAAGTCGAATTTAAATGTGTAAACCTTTGAGAGCAGAAATTACCAAGAAATACATGAGTACAAAACATTACACCAAGCTATTGATTTGGAGCAGCTTTGTGGTAAGTCTTGGAGATTTACAGAGCCCACCTTTATATATTCTCATCCAATAAGGTATAACCTCTATTGTGAGATATAAAAAGATACAGTCAGAGAAATAAACTTGGGTTGACTGTTGTTAAAACTGCAGATTAAACAAGCCCTTCTTCATAAAGACAACAATATCGACCTTTACAAAACCAGGGTCTGGAAAGTAGCTCACAATGTGGCCATGAAAAACAAATGGGCCCAGCAGTCCTTGTGTATTATATTGATGAGCAATGATTGGCTGCACAGCCCAAGGTTCCAGCCAATTACAGACAAGAAGTAAACAACAGCAGGGGCTCGACGCACAGGGAGGGAAGGGGGAGGCTGGAGGTAAAGGCACACAAATGAGCAGAACATCCGGGGGTGGACTATATACACAATGTGCTGTATTTGGAGCCTGGAATCAATAAAGGATATGTATTATGCATATACTGTTTGCTGCTTTTATGATAGATGTAGCAATTATTTTCCAGTTTGGTTGAAATGAACGAAGCAACAACAGGAAGTCAAAATAATACAGTGATTAAAGGTGGACTTTTCTGGAGGAAGGTAGCCCACATGTTTGTCTTTAAAGAGATAGTATTGCTTTGCCTTGAATGTTCCACACACAACAAACCTACCTATTTATGTTTACTCATTTACAGATTTTTTTGGCTTGTTTTTTTTGTTTTCCCCAAAATAATAATAAAACCTGTTCCTGAGTCATATGTAGGCGTGAGATCACCCATTAGGGGCCTGAACGATTATGCAAAATATGACTCAGGGACAGTTCACGCTTGTAGTTCAATAGCTCTAGCTCACAACAGAAACTCTAAACAAATAGGTGTGCTAGTCTCAGTCTAGAATGGAATTTTCTTTTACTACTGTTTTTTACAGCACACTTACTGAAAATAATTTCTTTGTTGACATTGTTAGATGAGGTCTTTTCATTTTGGGCATCATGGTGGTGCAGTGGTTAGAACTCCTAGTCTTAGCAAGAAAGTCCTGGGTTTTGTTTTGGCATTTTGTCTCCATGCCTGCATAGGTTTCCTCTGGGTGTTCCAGTTTCACCTACCACTAAAAACATGTGCAATAGGGTCTCCTCTAAGGCCAGGACTCTCCCAAAAAAGAAATTCCAAATCTCAGTGTGAGTTTCCTGGTTAAATAAAGATCAATACATAAATACATTCCATGTTTTTCATGTTTGGGATCAGAGGTGGTGCCTTGCACGTCGTAACTTGGACTTGAGTCAGACTTGAGTCACTATTTTTAGGACTTGAGATGTGATTTGATAAAATGGACTAAGACTTGGGTCTTGACTTGGACTTGAAGGTCAGAGACTTGGGTCTTGACTTGGACTAGAGGTCTCTGACTTGAGAAGACTTGAGAAGCACTTTTAAATCTGATTTCTTTCTGTTCTGACAATAATGTTTCAAACTAAGATCTTGTCAAGACATTTAAAAAGGAAAAATGTTCTAAATTAATTTCTACAACTCTTATATATCTTATATACTCAATATATTTATATATGAGTATTTATAATGTTTTTTTTTAAAGTACAATTTATCTTAAAAGTGATATGAATTGCAAAAATCTAAGCTATATTTGGTACTTTGTTTAAAGACTTGAATTGACTTGAACTTGAACGACTTGGACTTGACTTGGACTTATGGGCCAGTGACTCCAGACTTGACTGGGACTTGCCTGTCTTTGACTTGACTTGGACTTAAGGTCTTGGGACTTGAGACTCACTTGAGACCTGCAAAACAACGACTTGGTCCCACCTCTGTTTGGGATCCTCCAGGTTTCCCCCATGCCAGCTTGCCCAGCAGGTCTCCAATCCTCCAGTCTACAGCAGCTCAAGAACAGGAGCTTGAAGAAACAATCAAATAGACAACTCATTTTTCTATATGGGGAAAATAAAGAGCACTTAAATCTTACCAAACCAACAAAAATGGAAAATGACTGAATAATTGTTTTCTATTTGTGTAACTATTGACAGCGGAAGTGACATTTCTTAAGCACCTTCATATTGAAATCAGTTATGTGATACTCACTGCGACTTTGGAGAGCCCATTGAAATATGTAGTGTGAAAGAACTGATTGATTCATTACTGTGGAATAGAGATTATACTGTCAGCCCAGACAAACTAAACAAAGACTTTGTCAATATGTGTTTGTTGTGTCCTTTGAATAAAATCCTGGGCTTTTGTGACTGCTGGAAACATATCTGGTATTGTATTGTTATTGGAGCCTATGCATATAATAGTCTGATAAACAGTTCAGCGCAGCCTGTAATGAGCCTAGTCACTGAGTTGTGGCTGGTCTGTGATAAGTAATGGAAATTCTGCTTTGATATGCATTTAATATACTGAAGGGTGGTAGATTGGAGAGTGCAACTGTGTCCTATTTGATTGTGGGTGTGAAGCATTTCCTCTTTGTGTAACTGTGGGGTTTTGGAATTCTTTGCAAAGTTTCGCAGCTGTCCTTAACTGAGAAGTCACCCTAAATTATATCTATTTTATTGAATTTGAAGAGGAATTTTGGTACTAAATAGCTTTTAATTCAGCTTAACAATACAGTCTTCTCTTGTTTATAATGTGAGTAATTGCCGTGTCTGAAAAATGAGGAACATTATACATTGATGGTTCTCAAAATGTAGTATGGGTGTATGTTTTGGATGATTCTACTTAGCTCTTGCTTGGAGCCAAATGTCTTTACATCTGTGCATTAGTCTCTCATTGGAACTACTTGACAGGTTGATGGAGTAGATGCAATGTTTTCTTTTCCAAATATAGAATTATTTTGTAGGTACTAACATGTTGTGTGTAATTGTACTAAACAGCAACTGATGTTTAAAACAATTACTGCAACGCCTAGGGACCCATCTCCAGATCCTGAGCTGAGCTTGGTCACGACTATTGGCAGCTGTGCCAATCGTGCTCAAAAAAACAAATATTTTCTTGGGTAGTACTTGGTGTGAACAACTCATGTATGCACAATGCTTTAATGCAGGCATGTCAAACTCAGGCCTGGGGACCAAATCTGGCTCGTGATATAATTATATTTGGCCCGTAAGATCATATCAAACATGTATTAGAGCTGCCCACTGGCTACAGATAGAATATAGAGACATTATTTATTTAAAATTTTGCTATTATTTTATATTTCACTTGTTCTGGATTGAATGTTTAAGCAAAAGTATTATTAAGCATTTATATGAATAAGAAAAGGTTTAACATTACATATCTGGAAAGAAGAGAAAACATGCAGATGTTGTTGAAAATGTTCAATAAATGGAATGTGAATTTGAGTTTGACACCCCTGCTTTAAAGAGAGGGTATTATGCACTATGCTTTCTGATGTTATACTATATAGTTTCCTCATTAAAAAAAACAAAAAACAAAAACAAACAAACAAACAAAAAAAAAAACCTCCTTAAGGTAGATGTAAGAGTCTATCCATTGCTCAGCCCACAAGCCTCAGCGCTATGCTCCTGCACGACAATTCTCCATAAATATAATACAACAATCACTATAACTACACAAAACTGATGCAACATGCTGTAGTTTCATTAGAGAATTGCACTGATTGTAATGTGATTGCACTCTGAAGGGGGAGTGACTTAGCTTGGAAATCAAAAGGAGAGGGGGATCATGAAAATAAAACTTAGTAAACATGTTATTATGTTCTTTTCAGCAATATAGCATTTTCAAAACAATAGCAGGTAACACGGTGATGTAAATATATTATGTGCTAGTAGTTAATACCCCATAGAAGTGTAATACCCCTTCTTTAATATATTTTCTTTGCTAAATTCAACAAACTTTTTATTGTTCACATCAGAAAACCTAAATTATTTTCAGAATCATTATTAAAACATGTCTTGTCCTAACTCATGTACGCACATTGCTTTAATTACTGAGCATCCCCTCCATTCTAAACAGTTCCCTTCATCATACATGATATTTCTGTACACAGATCAACAGTGCGTCATCTCAAGACTGGTCATCTTTCTCAGTAGGTCAATGAGTCAGCCAAGGTTGTCTGCATGCACAGCCTTCTTTTCCCTGCGCTGATGATGTGAGAGCCCTCTTGAATTCACAGCTCATCGCGTTTCTTCTTCTGCTTTGTTTTTTTTGTTTTGTTTTTTTTGCAGTTGCCTTGTTCCCAGCGGAGGACAATGGAGAGTCTGTGGTTGTCTTTGCTCTTGCTAGCGGCAGTGTGCAGGGGCCAACCGTGTCCCAAACGCTGCATGTGCCAGAGCCTCTCCCCATCTCTCGCCATCCTCTGCTCCAAAACCGGTCTGCTCTTCGTACCCGGGGCCATAGACCGTCGTACTGTGGAGCTCCGACTGCAGGAGAACTTCATTACAGGTGAGTTGGATCTGTCGCCGTCTTAATTATCCAATCAGACCTTAATCAACGGCTGGCATTTAGATCGCTGGTGCTTGTCTCAACCAGGCTTGTATAGAGCGTATTTATCTCTCCCAGCGAATCCAATGTTCTCTCTTCCATTATCGAATTAATTTGCAGTTTATTTGAGACTGGAACAATCAGGCAGTGGGCTAAGTATACTGTAGTTGTAGTAGGTAGGAGCCTGTCATGTATAATTGCGCTATACGTCTGGAGTTTCAAACAATTACTAAACCGCCGATGCTAGCCTAGGGGATTCATTGTGTCATTATTTACATGCAAACAGTTAGATCAGGTTGACAATTAGCTGCTTATCAATTTTACATTACACAGAGCTGTTGTCACTGTTGAATACAATAGCAAGTTAATGAGATAAATGCTGTTCACAGGATTTGAAGTTCTGACAGTAAATTTTATACACATTTATGCTGAAAGCTTCTCAGTCGATTCTGAATATGTATGACTTCATTTAAATGTACAGTTCCAACTAAAGGAGGACGCTAAGTGATTAATATAAGGAAATCATAGTGCAAAGGCATGCAATTTAGACATTATTCTCCCCTATAATTTGTGCAAACATTGCTTCACTATCCTCCCTCCTGACTATCTGAATATTGTCAGATAGTTCAATATGTTTTAGTTTAATTTTAGTTTGTTTATTTATCAGGGACAATGCACATAAAAACACTGAACTACACAAAGAATATAATTTGTACATACATGTTGTTTAGGTAGTTAAACCATATTGAAGGTGTTCATTTGTGTCTGGGGGCTTACATTTGCAAGAAAAAAAGATGCCAGGGCACTCATGTATTTAAAGCTTATATTCTTGAACCTTCATGAAGTTTTAAAGCTTATATTTGACTGGGCTAAGTCCTTATTTTAAAATATTTTAGAAGCATGGCCCACAGGAGCCTTATTCAAGTAGCCTATTGTGCTTTGGAAATGTGGGAGAACCTTTTTGTTGTTGTTGTTGTTGATGCTGATGCTGATGATGTTGTTGATGTTGATGTGTTATGTTGTTAAAGCTAGACAAAACCCACAACGAAACAAAGTTAAAATTGTAGAACCAAAATAATGTGTTGTCAAAATGAAAGGTTAACGGCCCTGCACCCAATTTTTCCCCATATATCTGAGCAAAATGTGTCTTGCCCCAGTACAAATATATTGTATATGCAGCTCTTGAGGGCAAAATATGTCCAGTGTGTGCTGTTTGCATCTAATAAAAAAATGTTTTATAATCAGGACATATGTATTTGCATGTTAGTTGTTAACTTTACTGTCCGTACAAAACTCTGCACTGCTTCCTTAAAGCCTGTTTAGACCGCAGTGTCCAAAAAAGCCCTAGACGCCTCTATTTGGACACCTTTGCATTGGAGTTTAGACGCCCTCAACGCACATCTTGGACGCCATGGACGAACAGGAGAAAAATACTTGACGCGTGTCTGTTGCCCTGGAAACAACTGCACGGTCCTGGCCATTTCCTGAAACGATGGCAGACCAGGCTGACAGAGACTTTAGTGTGTATGTGTATGTATGTATGTATGTGTATATATATATACACATACTTTGCTAATGACACTGGTTTAGTCCTGGTTGGGTCCTGGTTCAGTCCTGGTCTAGTCATGGTTTAGTTATGGTTTAGTCCTGGGGTCAAGTCCAAACAGGCCTTGTGAAAAGCTTGTAAACTCATCATGGTGACTAACGATGATGTTTGGAATGCCTAAGGTAAATAAGGAATAACATTGGACCACTTAAAATGAACTTGTGTTTTTCTCACATTTTTAAGACTATACAAATCTGATAAAGCTCCTTTAATTCAAAAATATCCATTAACCACCAGACTAATTGATTGTTTTGCCATGTTGACTCCATGTAGTGTGCCATAAACCCTAACCCTGTCCAGCCCACACTGACCCTGTTGTCATGGTTCCCTCCTCCACAGCCGTGCGCAGGAAGGACTTTGCCAACATGACGGGCCTGCTGCACCTGACTCTGTCCCGCAACACCATCAGTCAGATCCTGCCAGGGGCCTTCAGCGACCTACGCCGCCTCCGGGCCCTGCACCTCGACTCCAATAGATTAACTGTGATCAAGGTGAGATGGATGGACACAGCCCTCTTTACATTTATCAAAAGGAAATAAAGAAAATGGATGATCTTTCACTGCTCTGATAAGAAAATTAATTAAACTCAGGATTGTGCGGCTACCCTTTAGGATTGTTCAAGCTGCCTCGGAGAAAATAGATAGCCTTATAATGTTTGCAGTGTTGACTACGGTCTGAATTGCAAGGTTTGTAAACACTTGCAGAGACTTAAAATATACTTTTGCATTTAGGATGTGCCTGCTTAGAACTACTTCTCAGTAACATGTGTGACTGGATCGATCAGGATATATAAAATACACATAACTTAAGGTCTATATTATACTGTAATGTCGTTCACACAACCATACCTGGAGTTGTGTTTTGTTTCATTCACACATGTTTAACACACATTCCCTGCATATTTAGGCTTTAGCCATGTTGAGTTCTTCTCTCAAACAGAAAACACTCTTGTCATGTCATGTGGTAATACAAGAGGTGGGCCATTGTGTTTTTAAACTCTATACACTTTCACTACAATCATTTGGATAATTTCAGATCTGGAATTGCCTGTCTCTATTGAACTAATGGTAAAAGGTAGCTGATAACTTGAAAAAACAACTGCTTCATGACATGACACAAGGTGGAACAGATTTTGAGCCTTGGGGCTGTAGACAGACGAATAATAAAAGATTACTCAAACATATGTGAATAAAACAAAGCACCACACTGAGTATGTTTTTGATGTAACCACATTCTGACATGGCTTAAAGCTCACAAGAGTCATTTTAGTGTAATATTGGACATTTAACAGTGTACTATGCACTTTCCTGGTTGAGAGCCTGCAACATTTGTTGTTTGTCTCCATGATGTTAATGCTTAATGCCTAGAATGTTCCACAGTATTTCATTAATTTTGGGGTAGGACTCTATAAGTTTTTTAAACTTCATCCTACTATTTTTGAGCACCAGGTCCCAAATATGTTCATGTACATATCACTATTTTTGTTATTGTTTTTGAATTACCTGGCTCAAACAAATAAATAAATGAATGAATGAAAGAAATGAAGATTAAACATGCTCCATGGCATTAAACATGCTTGCTCCATGGAGAGAAGGAGGTGAAGTAGTACCACCAGGGCAAGTTACAGGTCAGATCTGTATAGAGGTGACCCTCGCTTATAGTAAGAATGTATATTTCTTTGTTATAAATACACCTCCAATTGAATAAATGCAAGTTAGTTAAGTATATATTGCCATACTGTGGAATACTCCAGGCAAAACGATCTCGATGGAGACAAGCAGATGGCAGACACTCATTCAGAAAACTTAATATACTTTTAAGAATTTCACTGCATACTGCGTCATAATGCAGCTATCAGAAATATGTGGGCTTCCTATGGGCCTACTGAAATTGTAGTGATGTTATTTGCACCATATGGACAATAACATTCTTATAGGTTTTCTTAGATTGCATAAAGCTTTAGAGGTTACACAACAGCTCAGATCAGGCAGGAAGCAGGGGTGAAAAGTGAAAACTCCAGGTCAGGAGAGAGAAAATCAAACCTTTACCAGTCTTTACCAGGGATCATATGAGGCAAAGGTCTTAGAAACCAGCCAGGTCAGCAGCACGTAATCTCACTGCTCTGCCTTGTGTTGAAAACAACCAAACAGAATATAACACAGAGAGCGAGAAGCAAGCAGAGGTCTAGCTGAAATAGCAATGAAAAGGGTAACTGTCGGATGAAAAGTCTTTCCTAAAATCTAGTTCTCTAATTGTGAAAATCCACCTTACAGTTCTTTTTCAGGAACAGAAAAAAAGTAATAATAATAAAAATGTCACATCAGCTGGGGGGATGCACCTGTGTGAGTTTACAGTTTGACTCTATTATGCTTGATTTAGGTTACATTACATTGCCAAGGGACCCAGAACACCATCGATGCTATAAATCGGTGCACAGACGGGCAAAATATCACTGAATTCCATTAATGCTGAGTCAACTTAATCATAGACTGAAAATGCTTTTGGGCCAGTAAAGGACCCCAACACAATACAAGGGTTAATTAAGCTGCAGTTATTATAAAATGTAACCATTGTTTTCAGCCAGCCCACATCTTCAAATCCCACTACACATGACATTGTATATTGTTTCTTTATAGGATGACCATTTCAAAGGCCTGACCAACCTACGTCATCTGATCCTGGCGAATAACCAGCTCCACTCCATTTCCCCACATGCCTTTGACGACTTCCTGGCCACGCTGGAGGACCTGGACCTGAGCTACAACAACTTGATGGAGGTCCCTTGGGAAACCATCGGACGCCTCACCAATGTCAACACCTTAAACATGGACCACAACCTCATAGAAAATGTCCCACAAGGAGTGTTCACCAATCTGCACAAACTAGCCAGGTAACGGCCCAGATGAAATAACAAATGCATTTTTTTTTATGTAATGAATAAAGATGAAAACTATACCTAACTAGGCATACATTTTTGGCAACTAAATCAGATTTGACTTATTCTTCATCATCTACAAGGAGATGAAAACAGAGTAGCCAAATGTTTCTCTCAAGTAAGATTACTGTTACTTCAAAATAATCTTACTCAAATAGAAGTACAAAGTTGTGAGTGCCAGAAATTACTCAAATAAGAGTTTAAAAAGTATTCAGGGACTGTAGGAGTAACAGTTATATTATGTTCAATGTATGATTTATAGTTTATTCATGCACACAATCTGGTGTTTTCAAAGGAAAGATGTCACAATTGTGAAAAACAAAATCATATTGGAAGGAGGAACTACTAATCAAGCAGAAGTAAAAGTACGCTGTTTGACTAGGCTACTCAATTTCGTTCAGGAAATGTACTTGAGTAAATGTAATTTAGTACACCCCAGCTTTGCCTACTACTAAGATAAAATGTGTTACTAAAATTAAAACTTGTTCAAATGTGTTAATATAGTATATTCTAAAAATAGACATTGAGTGCGTATACATGCACATCAGTAACCCGGTTATGATCGGGTTTTTTGAGTATCCCGGTTTCTTGATGGTGCATGTATACGCAGTAACCCGGTTATGGCAGTATCCCGGTTATTAGAAACCGGGTTACTGTAGCTGGTTTATTCCGATAGTAACCGGGATACTTGTGGCATGTATACGCAGTACCCCGGTTACTGCAACATAAAGTTGAGTGCGCATGCGTCCAAAAGACACTTTCCAGCCTTTCACCACAATAGTAGTTACATAAATAAATTGACCAACACAAATAAAGTGACCAAACGAGTGAAATGACGTAAAATAAAGAGCTGCGCTAAACCTGCACACGTACAATCTGCACTCGTGTGATCGCTGAAAAGCTAAAACATGAACTATATCCTATACTCTATATGCACGGAACACACTTACCATCATCAGCGCCTCTTCTGTCACAGAAATAACACACATAATCCACAGAGTCGTGTCATTTAGTCCAAAAGAAACTGATCACATCAGCGGCGCAAGGAGCGAGTTTTTATCGCCGCTAACAGTTTATGCTAATTAGCCCACGGTCTTAAGTTTCGTTTCTGTAAAACGTAAACAAATATGATCACAGCTGAATTATATGATCAAACGGGCTGATGTGTCTATAGTGTTTATGGTTTATATGTTGTAAAGTTGAGTTTATTTATGCAGAAGATTTTAATGAAGAATCTGCGCAGTGGATTGTGGGAGATCTCGTAACTCCTTAGCTTCTTATGCTAAAGGAGCTCACGGTTTGTATTTTTCCTGGTTTATGAAATTGATTTAAGTTAATTTTTGCGCCTGCGCATTTGTAAGATTATGTCAAGAAACCGGGATACTCCATTTGATCATGTATACGCGGATATGAGTATCCCGGTTTCTCAGTGCGCATGTATACGCAGTAACCCGAATACTGACATAACCGGGATATGGCTAATAACCGGGTTATTGATGTGCATGTATACGCACTCATTGAGGACAAAACTAAATTAGCCACAATCTTGCTAGGTAGCATTCCAGGCAAAACCCCAAATCCACTTTATTGCATTGTCAGCAGCTTTGTGTGTGCTCTATGGATGACTTCCTCTTTCCTCTCCTCACATAATCCTTTTCTTGCGCAGGCTTGACATGACGTCTAACAAGCTAAAGAAAATCCCTCCAGATCCATTGTTCCTGAGAATCCCGGTTTATGCCAAGTCCAAAGGCTCCCCTCTCTCCTCGCTGGTCCTGAGTTTTGGGGGGAACCCTCTCCACTGTAACTGTGAGCTGCTGTGGCTCAGGAGGCTGACCCGAGAAGATGATCTAGAGACGTGTGCATCTCCGCCTGACCTCAGTGCCAAGTACTTCTGGACCATTCCTGAAGAGGTAAAGTGCATTATATCTCAAAGTTAAAGCATGTGTTCTTTTAAAGGGTCCATATTACGCTGATCAATGTTGTCTTTTTCTCATCAAAAACATAACTGAACTTGTGTTTTGTTTAACATACAAATCCTCCTTCTCTCAAACAAAAAACACCCTATTTCACCTTGTCATGTTAACACCATACACCAGGGGTCATCAAACTAAGGCCCGCTGTCCGACTCCGGCCCTCTATGCCCCTTTGACCGGTCCCCCAGCCCCTCTGCCCCCACCACTTGAACTGGCCTTATAAGGCAATCCTCAAAAGTTGTCATGGCCTATTTTTTTATATTACTTTTTGGCAAATAATAACACATCGGCATCTTGTTGATTTTATCAATTAAAAAATTATATTTATGTGAAGTATTTATATTTAAATAATTATATGACTTATTTACATTTGCCGAGTTTGAGACAAGTTGACGAGCTCGAGCTCAAACAGTAACTGTCAACGCACATGCAGAGTACGGTAGTGCAGTTAAAGACAGCAAAATGGGGAGTGTTAAAGTACAAAAAATTGAGAGTGCCGAGTTTTCAAAGAACAGTGGACGACTACTATTTTTTTGTTCAGTGTAAGGACTGTGCAGTTTGTCTGATATGTAAAGAAAGTGTGACATTTTTCTAAGAATATAATCTGCGTCATCAGGGTCACACAATTTTGTCAGGCCTACGTGACCCCAGCCCCCATCAGAGTCAAGAGCGATAATGTGGCCCCTAGAGAAAAAAGTTTGGTGACCCCTGCCATACACCTTCACTAAAATCATTTCTAGGCCATACCATCTCAGGCCTGGAACTTCCAATACTGAACTAAAGTTAAAAGGTAGTTTTCTTAACTTGAAAACTACCACTACATGACATTACAAGGTGCAACAGAACATTTTGGACATTGGAGATAACAGCAATAAACTCAAAACTCAAACATATGTGAATGAAACAAAACACAACTCCAGGTATGTTTTTGAGGAGGTAACAACATTCTAATATGGCTGAAAGCTCACAAGAGTGAATTATGCTTAATTATGCTTGTTTTCGAATTTAAAAGTGCAGTCTAGTGTGTTTTTTCTGGTGGAGGATTAGCCACCTGCTTGTCTCCATGGAGATGATGTTGCTAGATGTGGGACAAGTTAGAGACTGGGCCCATGAGAATGAGACCAGATGAAATTTTGACATAATTTCTTTTATATACAATGACTTTATCACTGTCTGTCTGAACTGCTTTTTGGAACTACAGCTTTTCAATCTCACAAGACCATTTTTGGAATGTGAATGCATAATTCACATTTCAATTTTATCTTGCGAGATGTTGTGGCCCTAGAATTTTCCCATTACTTTGCCTGTAATGGTCCACATTATGACTGTCTATTTCCATGGAGTGACGCCAGTGGTGTATTGGGTTAATGCAGGCCATATCTTTTGATTTTTGAAAATAAAAACATCTGTATTTGAATAAATGCAACAGAGAGAAGAGGAAAGCCACAATGATGAAAATTCCAGCCAAATAAATAACCTATCTACGGAGAAAAGCATCTAGTGGACCCCATAGTGATCATTTTATATTATATGGACTGAAATAGGGATTGGTGATATGGAGAAAAAAAAATCTCAATATATTTTGCTATACCTCGATATATGTATATATCTTGATATCTGTACAGGAAAAATAACCCCCCAAAACTACTGCATAAAAAATCTGCCAAATTCAAAAATTTATTTTTTTACTGACGTGCAAGAGGTGGGCAGTTCATATAGGAACAAAGTGCTTCTGCCACATTCAAGATTACAAAAAAATCCCTGATTACATAAATAATAATAATTTCACTGTAAAATAAAATAAATAATACATGTTGCCTTCTTTTCATTCATAAATAAAACAACTCAACTCAAGCTCATCTTTGCATTAACTCTGTTAACCGTACGATAACCCTGAGCTCCTTTAGGAGAGGAAGCTCAGGAGGTTCCTTATTTTAATAGATCCATGTTCCTATCCAGCAGTAAGGAGCTATGAAGTATCCCACAATCCACTGCAGATCAAACCAAACATTTCCAAACACTATTGTACAAGTTACACTGTAGCAGATTATTCATTAAAATCTTCTGCACAAATACATTATACATTACTAAACTACAACATATAAAGCATAACGACTATAGAGCCACATCAGCCTGTTTGAGATTATAATGTGTTTAATGCAGTTTTTCGCACATGTGTTTACGTTTTACAGAAACAAAACTTTAAACCACATGGCTTATTTGCATAAACAGTGTTCTCCTTGTGCTGCTGATGCAGTTCAGTTTCTTTCGGACTAAAGGACACGACTCAGTGGAATACGAGTGTTGTCTCTGTGATAGAGGATGTAATGTGTGGAAAAGGTTTGTGGTGCAAACAAGGCAAACAAGGGAAGCGGTCAAATCAGAACTGAATATAAGTATTATATCAATATATACAATATGTCAAAATCCATATCGTGATTTAAAAATATCTCAATATATTTAAAATATTGAGATATCGCCCACCCCTAAACTGAAATTTTATCTTCAAAACACATAATTTGATTTTGCAGCACTTATGAATGTTGATACAGCTTTCTTTGTTCCTTGCCCTTTTTACAAATTGGTCTGAGACATTAAATCAAAGAAACCAAAATATCAAATCTCAATAGGACATTTTAACGGCAATTTCTTACACACTTACAGTTTCAACCATGTCACCACAATTATATGACTTATAAAGACATTCACATTCAGCGGTATTCTACCCTGGTATTATCCATCTTTGTGCATGTGAAAGCCTCCGATATGGAACTAAATTGTACTGTGTCAAAGGCATTCATGATGATAATAGGCTACAGCTCTTAACACTTAAGATGGAAGCTACAAGATTAACTGCTGATGGAAATGTAATGGTGCACTTACTGATTTACTATTCATACATACCTATGTAGATGTTGCAAGACAATATGGACACACAAATGAGTTTTTGCATTTGGGTATAGCAAAAGTCCCATTTACACTTAAGTTCCCAGTAAATTGCTGAGTATAAACGTTCAGAACACTCAGCAATGACGTCTATTCAAACATTCAGCAGTTTTAGAACCTTCCCATGTCTGCTCTATTCACACTTAACCTGGCTTTTGGCTCTCTGTGCATTCTTCCACATTGCAAAGCTGCTGGCAGGAGTGTAGCACCAAATTCTGGGCCTTGCAATCAAACCATCCTGGTGGGCCCACACTACATGTCATCTAATGCACACAATACAGACTTTGAGAGGGGCCCCGGGCTGCACTGGGCCCTGTCTATTTGCAGTGGGTTTTTTTTTGTTTTTTTTAGTTGTATGTGCAAATAAAATCTAATCTAATGTAATCACGTAGCATAACCAAGAAATCTGATTGCACCAGAAATACAGTTAGAAATGCATTCATTCATTCACACATGGCTCTGTTCTGACAAAACACTCGGTAAACTCCTGGGTCAGGCATGTATGAAGAGTGAATGGCTTAAGACATGATTGCTTTGTTGTTTTTCAGGAATTCATCTGTGATCCACCAGTTCTGACCCGTAAGTCTCCTCAGACGGTGGCGATGGATGGACAGCCCGCCAGCCTCAAGTGCAAAGCCAACGGAGACCCAGAGCCAGAGGTCCACTGGATCAGTCCTGAAGGCCGACTCATATCAAACACATCCAGGTACCCCGCTCCCTCATCTATGTACACACTGATCTGATTTCTGTACTTCAGAGTAACAAGTGACCAAGCCATCATAAATAAGTCCAAAATAAAAGTAATTATGGGTCACAACTGAAAAAGAACTAATGACATGGCCATAATCACATACTTTACATAATTTAATTATTATTTAATCATTATTTAATATGTTAACAGCATATTTGTAATTGAAAGTACTCAGTTTTGCCATTGTCAAAATTTGCAAGCAGTATTACAAAAAAAGCAACAACTCTGGTTACCAAAGCTATCTTAAAGAATACATACTGTGCAAAATTCAAGTTCCCCAAATTAAACCACATAAGCCCACAAACAGAATCGTGTGACCAAATCAAAAAAGGCACAAAACTAAACTAAACTACACACACAAACACAAAACAAAATGGCATACTGGCCACCAATTCCAGCAGCCCCGAACAGGTGCTGGCAATCTCCTTAAATAGGGGGAGGTGGCTGCAGGTGAGGTGGGCGTTGACTTGCCCCACCAATCACAGACCAGGACTCCTGCAGCAGGAATTAGGAGAACTTCGCAAAAATCACACAGCAAATTAAACCTAAGGCCTGGGGCCGTAACATATATATATATATATATATATATATATATATATATATATATATATATATATATATATATATATATATATATATATATATATATATATATATATATATATAGATATATATATATATATATATATATATATATATATATATATATATATATATATATATATATATAGCTAGATATATATTATCTTACTTGCTTATTTTCAGGCATGCTTGCGTTATCGTTCATTCAAGTCTTGAGTGGGAAAAAAATAAAAAAATTAAAAATAAAACTGTTCCCATATCAAACTGTCCAGACACCCACTTCAATACTTTAGGAATACATGAGTCTGACAGGAATATATGAGTGATTGACAGGTGCATTAGCCAATAACGAATATGTGTGGTCCATCCGTATCAAAACAAATATAGCTACATGATCATGTAACATTTTGAATTTGCTATAGGTAAGCAGGTTGTCAAGAATTTTAGGAAGGACTTTGTTTACAATCAACAAAATGGATCTGTATTACTCTGTTTGTAAAAGTATTAATAAACATATGATCAAAAACCTTGAGAAAATAAACAGCATACAGTATCTTATTGCACAATAGAAGCTGTAACAAGGCATTATGTATACCAGGATGTAGGCCACAGGGGTTGTGTTGGTGGGGTGAGACTTCCATGTCGTTCAAACGATCCCTTTGTGACCTATTACAGGCTTGCCATCTGGTAACCTAGCTGGCACTGCTCCTCAACTTTACATGCGCTCCATATGCAGCATAATCACATATAAATATTGTAGTGAGGTCAATGCAGAGGTGTGCATAGGCAAAGCCGGCTCTTCCACTTTAATTATCTCTACATCATGTGGCACATTCTTCACTTGCACACAATACAAGCCATACATTTCTCACAATTCAAAATAAAAGATAATTCAGCCACAATAATCCTGGGTTCTGTTTTCTTAGTTTAGTTAAATTAACAAGGCACACACTGTTAATTTAAACACATACTTTATTTGTTATTTCATTTCGGTTATACAGTTCAGTTACATACATCCATATTCACATACTGCACCTGTTCCTCCACATGGTCTGGAGGCAAAAGAGGGGATGTGTCCTAAGCCGACCATTTTTAAAGCGTCTGGGGGAGGTCATGGGCCAGACCATGTGGACGGGGGAACAGGTTTGAGTTCTGTTTTGTTTTGTTGTTTTTGTGTATTTGGTTTTAGTCATTTTGTGTTTATAGTTTCTTTTAAACATCTGTGGCCTGTAAAAGGATGTTGATACTTACCTGGGGGATGTACTTCCTCCCAGGGAGTATAAAAGGTAATCAGGTTAGTCAATCGGGGAAGACTTCAGTGTAGTTACTTATTTTCTGTTTAGTTTGGGGATCAATAAAGTATTATCTATCTATCTCTAGTTTTGTGAACAGTTTATTTGCGATGAAGTTATTCTTCATTCACTGCTGAAGTCTGTTTTAATACATTTTTGTCTTGGTAAGACACTTTTTGTAGTAAGCCTACCTCATATTTGACCACATCAGGTCAGCTTCTCCTCAGTTGTATTTATTATTTTATTTTTTATGTTTTTCTTTTGTTTGTGTTTTGATCTACACTGGACAAAGCTTGAGGTTTAAACATATCGTTTGAATGCTGGTTCTTTCTGAATGGGAATACACTAGATTTCCACCTTCGGATATGTATTGACTCCATTTCTGGTATGAACAAGAAATCTCATAACTCAACAGAATAAATAGCAGAGTCCATTTTGAAAAATACATGATTATTATTAAAAAAATTCCATTCTGTCTTAGAGTGAGTGGTTAGCTGTCTAGTTTAATTCAACCAATGCAGCCACATAATCATAGAGCTATTGTGTCCAAGATTTTCAACATTATTATTATCCATTAGTTTTCTATGTTGAAAAGCACAAATTATGGAACTAATGTGTGTATTTTTAGCACGAGCCTAGGGTTAAAGACAGCCGTAGTGATAATTGGTTCTTGCCCTTAAATTACCTCTTTATTCTAAGGTTGGCACATGGACTGATCAACTGTTCATTCTCTTGTGATGTGAGGCTAAGGTTAAGACCATGGGCAAGTGAATCAGAAAACCTGGCAGACCTCTGTAATAATCATTTTAACCCCAGGACGGCTCTAGGCTCCAATTTGGTTGTACAAAAATATTAAAAATGTTGTATTTCTTTGGATCTTTTTTATAGATGAATACAGAAAAAAAGATTTAATACAAACAACATTTATAAGTATCTTTTTGTGTATGTTTCAGAACTATGGTTTACCCTAACGGAAGCCTGGAAATCAATGCCACAACTGCTAAGGACGCTGGGAATTTCACCTGCATTGCCTCCAACGCTGCGGGGGAGTCTACGGGCCGAGTGGAGCTGGTTGTAACCGCCGTGCCCCACCTGGCCAACAGCACCAGCCGGAGTCGAGACCCCTCCTCTGACCCCGCCCCCTCGGACATCCTCACCTCCTCTAAGGCCGCGTTACCTAGCAACGAGACACGAGGAACGGATCGGAGAGTCTCATTGGTGGAGCTGACGGGAAACTCGGCCCTCATCAGGTGGAGCAGTCAGGCGCCCATAACAGGAGTGAGGATGTTCCAGGTCCAGTACAACAGCTCCGGGGATGACACCTTGGTCTACAGGTCTGTACATTTGATTTATAATTTGGCCTTAGGGTTTACATTAGTGCAGCACTGTATCTATTGTGTATTTCAGTAAGATATTTTCCTTTGTTTTGAACTCTGCCCAATTGTTGAAGGCAGTTTTGTCCTCATTAGGCCCGAGCGCCAAAAGCTGGCGAAGGACCTATTAGTTTCCCAAAGCGATGTAATGTTCCCAGTCAAGACATCTAATTCAGAGAGGCTTTTAGATTAGATGCTATCAACTGGATTTGTGGCTATCACTGGCTAGCCGGTCCCTTGCATCTTCAACGCGAACTGTGCTGATCTTGTCACACTGGCAAACAAAGGACGCTGAAACTTGTTGGTCCACTTAGAGCAAGCTCAGTATTGGACAAGCACACTGGGTTGGCGTCTCAAACTTTTGCAGCAATTCTTCACAGCTTCTTAACCCAAAATTCAGCTAGTGACTCTCGGTTGGTCCTAACTATTTTTGCCAAGGTTCTCTGATAACTTTGAGGTTGGTTAAAAAGATCAGTATGTGAGTTGTGGTTTGTATCATCTCAGGTTCATAGTGAATACCCCTGTATGTTCATATTAATGACTCCTTTTAGCCTAAATGACATTGTTTTCTATTGTGGTTTGTTGTTCCGAGTATGGCTCATTTACACTAATTATGCATTCATCTTATAGTACTCAATCTTACGTGGTGCTTGTAGAGAAGGCTTTGTCAAATACTGTTAACCTTCCAGCCTTGTTAAATCAATTATGAAAGCTTTGGGTGTGCTGAATCTACTGTTTGATTATCTCTAAGCCTGTGTTTCAGAGAAGCCACTGTCTCCCTGCCTGCAATAAAATCAGTTATTGCCGTGTTTCCACCAGAATCCCTGGCTAAGCTTTATCATTGTAGTGTTTCTTTGCTGACTCCTGGGTGATTCGTATGTGTTAGTAGATTTGTGCATGTGGGCCTTTTGGTATGTAAATCCTGCATGAGCCTCTGCTGGGAGGATGAGAGCTCGTGATGGAGGATACACGTGGAGATTATGCTGTCATGCACTTATACACGTCTAATCAGCTAAAGTCATGAAGACGATTGTAGTCTTAAGTCAGTTACCCATGTAATATGTTGGCACAGGCTTATGCTGTGTGCTCTGTTCATATGGTGTATTTCATTTTTATTTTTTTATTTTGTTTCTTACAACATCTAATGCTAATTGATTCTTAGGGAGGCATGATATTGATTAATACACAACTTTTATGGCTGATTAGTGATTCAGCCTAGCGGTAAAGCTAGCCAAAAAACGACTTTATCCATAGGCTGAAATATAGGACTGTTGCTGTAGACATTAGCAACTGGAAACTAAATATTCTACCTTTTGTATGGGGTTCTTAAATGGCACGCACATGAACCTGAAACATATACATAGTCAGTCTATTTGTGGGTTTTAGTCACATGCCTTTTTCTGTCAAGGATGCCATTTTGAGGACATTTGAGCATTCAAAGGTTCGAACATTTTTCATTTCTTTAAAGAGCCTATATTAGGCTCTACTGTTTCCTCATCAAAATGATACCTGGAGATGTGATTTGTTTCTTTCCCAAGAGTAACATACAACCCCCCCCCCCCCCAAAAAAAAAAAAACATGTCATGTGTTACTTTCTATGTTTACTGTCATAGCCTTGCACGGGTGATATGCGTAGAAGCAGTGCTACCATTAGGCAAAAGTAGGCAACTGCCTAGGGCCCCCAAACCTGGAGGGGCCCCCACACAATTGCCACTAATGACCGAGGCCTCAGAGCAATTAGATTTTCTCTCTATATGACATTAAATGAGAGTAGTTTACTTTTAAACAATAATCATAAGAAAATAATAATCATAATAATCATAATACATGTAAACAAAAATAAATGTAATTGTACTAGCAAAAAAATAAAACTACTCTCAGTTCTGGTTATCCAGTAGGTGACTGAACTAGTAAGGCGTAAGTTTCCAATCCACCATAATTCAAATAAATAGAGATGTGCATGTCTCAAGAACAATGGGGAAAAACAGACAATAAATATATATAAAAGCCCCAAACTCAAGATTGCCTAGGGCCCCCAAACTGCTAACTCCACCATTAGATATGTGTACACCTATACCTTTTATGAAATACAAGAAGTGACCCTCTGTGGCCCCATACACCTTCACTTAAGTCATTTGTATAATTTCAGTCCTGGAATTGCCCATCTCTGTTGAACTAAGTGTTAAAGGTAGCAGATAATTTGAAAACTAACACTACAAGGCATCATAAGGTGGAACAGAGCATTTTGAGATTTGGAGATGTAGACAGACAAATAATGCAGGATTACTCAGACGTGTGTGAATGAAACAAAACACAACTCCAGGTGTGTTTATGATGCGATGACAACATTCTAAATTGGCTTAAAGCTCAAAAGAGCCAGTTTTCCGTGATATAGAACCTTTAAAACCCATGGTTACGCACACTATTCTGTGCATTTAGGCCATCTTTATGTTGTGTCTATGAGGCAGACAACGCAAAGTCCCATTTATAGTTCATGTGTTCTACTTCAAATTGAGCAGGTGTTCAAATGCTGACTTAATGTGCACCCCCTCCCAACCCCCACCCCAAAAAGTTACATAATCTTGTTATTTCTTACAGTGCTGTATGCATGGTGAAAGCTCAAAACATGACTTATGCATACTATGATTCTCTCTAAATGATGGTGCTCTTGGGCAATACAGACTTTCTCTGTGCAAAAACCCAAAGCTCTGGCACATTACTGGATAAATGTCTGTGGAAGCCTGGGAAAGCCCGATTTATTTTCAGCTCCGAGTGAATCTCATATGTTCTGGAGTCGTCATAGCAACTGTTTGGGAAAGTCTCTTAGATCTGTGTGGCTATAACTGTCTCCTGGCACTACAGTAATCGCACATTGATTGCATAGTCTATATGTTCAGCCTTTATTTATCTCCAGAGACCCACTAGAGGTGTTTTCTTTCATCCATGGAATAAATCTAAAACATAATCGTTAAAACTCTCAATTTAAAGTTTGTTAATGTAGCTTTTACAATTGCTTTTAAATGAGAAGAACACAGATTTAATTGTCAGTAAGCTGTTGATAGTTTTAGTCACACTTTGTAGTATTGTTATATCGTGGTACTAAATTTGGTGATGCTTCATCGTTATCGTGGGCTGCTGTAAGAGAATTTTTAAAATATATTTAAATGTATTTATTTATTTTTTTGTGTGACTAATAATAATTTTGTTGCATATTTAGAGGAATAAAAGTTGATTATGTATTATACACTTGATAAATTGTGAAATATTGTTGCTAAAATGTACTTGGCTCTTAAAAAGCAGCAATGTATCACAGACTATTATGTTCAATATCAATTATCACACATATCACTGTATCGTGATAATAATGTATCTTGAGCCATATATATCGTATCGAAACATGAGGGACCCTGTGATTCCCAGCTCTGATACTATTAAAGAATAACGAGTAACACTTTATAATAGCTAAAACTTCATTAGATTTAATAAAACGTGAGACCTAATGGAGCTTAACAGTCCTGCCCACTTTGAAGTCCACTGTGTTTCCGGGGGTACATTTTCCGTTCATCTTTCCCATATAAGATTAAAATTTTAAGAGGTCAAAGGCACTGCATTGGCTAACCAGCTATGTGATAACTAATATCCAGAACACTGTTGTTTCAAGTCCAAAAGGCACATTTAAAATGCAAAATGTGCTTCTTTTAAATGTTTTCATAATTTAGTTAATAGCATAATAAAGTTTTAGAAACAGATTTTAAATAAAAGTACAGTCTTAGTGGTCATTAGCTACCACAGCTGGTTAGCCCTGAGCAAGCTTTCAAACTTTTAATGTGCTTTACACTTTTTATCCTTTTTTTTTTCTTATAATATGTGGAAAATCTGAATGGTAAAATTACTTCCAGGACCAGTGGTGGGCAGTCACTGCTGAGCTCAATTCATAATGAACAAAGTGTATTAGGATTGATCCAGATTTAGTAACTATTTAATGAGTACCCTAACTCTAACTTTGAACTCTAACCCCCTCATCAAGTAGTTACCAAGTCTGAAATAATAAACTATTTGTTCATGAATCAAGTCTTTCTTGATGCGTTATTATTTAGCTTGTAAATAGTGTAGTCAAACAACATGCTTTAAGAAGGCTCTGATTAACCATTGTCAAGTACCAAATGACACCTTAACTCTTCAGGAGTATATTTCAGGGCAAATATATACAACTGGTAGAAATGTAGAAAATGTCTTGTTCTGTGACAAATAAAATCATGACCCTGTTTCCCTGCTCTAATTGCACATGAATAGTGAATGCTAATAGTTTACATTTCTGTAGCGAAAAAGCAGCAAAGAATCGGCCATCCATCTGCTGCTAAGGTAACCCAATGAGGGCTTTTAATCACCAGCAGCAGTGACTTGGGGCCAAACCCTTGAAGGATTCTCTTAATTGAACAAGTTAAATCTATCCCTGTTGACAAGACAACCAGAGGGCTCTTTATTTGGAGAAACCGACTCTTGTGAGATATGAAAACGCAAGTCTCTGCTGATGGCTGATTATCCTTTTATTTTTAACGGAGAGAACTCTTGTTTACGCAGACACTTCATCCAACTGTGAGAGATGAGTTTTTTTTCTTTTTTTTTTTTTTATTCCCAGCATGGCAACCAGTTGATCTGCATAGCAACTGTCCATGTGCACCTGCAGGTTGAAGGCCAAATGTTTTCTTGTGGGCGCAGTCACTCCACAGGTACAAACTGCAGTGCTTGTGATTTGGGTGGGGGGCATTGCGTATTAGTGAATAGGTTTTTCAGCTTTGTGACCAGAAGTGGGTAGTCTAGACACTACTAATCACAAATCACACAGCTTTGATTAAACTGAAAAGGTAGGTGTTGGTAAATAATAGTGAGGCCATAGAGAGCAGCACAAATACAACTGTAAAACAACTCACCCTGTCAATCACTATTTTATCTTTGCACTGTTTCTCCATATGACCTCTTGTATATAACTGAGATATATTTGTATTACTACTATTACTATATATCTGTTTTATTTGAACTTGTACATATACATTTATATAATTATGACTTATTCGGCACATGTCTCTTGCTATTTTTGCTACTTCTTTTGAAATTATTTTGACCATTTATATTTTTGCACTTTATTATTATATTTATTCTAATGTGTGTCCAAATAATTTCCCTTGTGGATCATAGAAGTTTGTAAAAGTCTAAGTCAAAACATATGCTGTGAGGTCCAAATTAGAGATTATGTAAAAGTACAATGTAACTTTTCACATGTCAATCTCCAGGAATGTCTTGAATTTATGCAATCACACTTGTTTGCATGCATTCTCACTGTGCAGGGTAGCCTCTACACAGATCTGACCTGTGTTTTGTCCTGTGGTGTCGCTTTGGAGGTGGATAGGTTTAGTGCCATAGTGTGGGACATTCTAGGCAAAGTAATAATATTTTAGTTTTTGACGTTTTGTGTCCCCCTGGGTTTGCTCACACATGCGTGGATGACACCTAAACCCTCTGTAGGCATTTTTGGTGAGGAAATGTTATAACATGATAGAAAGATCCAAAACATTGTTCTTGCATGATGCCACCTCTTTGAATAACTACATTTGGTTAAAAACTATACTTAATATTGAAATCTTTATAGTCTTATAGTTAGCCCTACATGCATGCACATTTTGATATACCACTGATGGACCTTCCACTGCAATTTATATTTCCTTTAAAATGTATATTTCCATTTGGTCTCCTGGCTCACTTTTAATTACCATGTGCTACTGTCTATATCAGCATGAAATGTGTGTGATATGATAGAATCATACATAACACACTGAAACTGTGGGGCAAATGTTTATGGAGAAGGCAATGCAGTAATTCAACCAATACAAACACCGAGAGTGCAATTTGCTGGGCTAGATTTGTCTCTCCCTGTTTTCCCTATCCCTCCCTCTGCTTTATTCTTTTGGGGGATAAAACTAAATGACCAGGTTCAGACTGTGATCCAAATTTATCAGCTCATTTGCAGCTCAAACTTTGTACAGTTGCTGCTGATCATTGACACAGACTTCATCTCTCTCCCACAACGCCGTCCTTTACTTTATCGAGGGCTGGCTGGAGTCATTGTTATTGTTGGCCCTGCTTTGATCACCGGTGTGCATCTATGCATTTGTGGCACACACACACGTGCACAGAGGGACACCATCTCACACACATACACGGGGAGACGCAAATGCGGAAATGAACTGATACTGCGGAGCGCTCATCATATGCTCATATTGGTGCTGACAGGCTGCATGATCTGGATGCTTCTTATGAAAGGAGGACAGTTTGGTGCTCATATTTGACCGAGTGACATTCACATGACTCAGAGCATTGACATTATTCTTTTTTTTTTTGTATTATTATTTTATTATTGTGTATCATTGTTGCTGCTGAAATATGAATTTCCTTCGGGGTAAATAAAGTATTTATCTTTCTATGAGATATTGCTGGAGCTTATAGATCCTGTGGACTGTGGCACCGGTGCTGATATTTTGTTGTCTACAAAGAGCTAAAGAGCTGCTGGAGTTCTGCTTTGACAGCCCTATTTTAAATACACGTTTAAGTAGATATTCTGTATATTCTCACATTTAAACACTGATCTGTATTACATATTCATTGCTGATTGGATGAATAATGTTTTAAGAAATGTTCAAGAAATATTACAGAGTACAGCTTTAGTAAACAAAAAACTAAAAACACATGTTGTGTCATGTTGTTAAAAAATGAGTAGTCTTTGCAGTGCTGCATTAGGTTTAGAAAAAATAAATATAATGCTGGATCTTGCAGTGTTAGACTATACCAAGAGTCCGCACTCGCACTGCACTTTCTTTGGTCAATATCCATTAGCACAGACACAGAGCCCAGAGAGGAGATGCAGGGCACATAGGGGCACCATGTTCATTTGATCTGGTGGTGGCAAACAAAATGGGCTCATACTTAATACATTTACTAATACTTCCTTGTACACATGTTACTGGAAAATGTTTTCTTCCAACATATTACCTCTTTTGTGAAGGTCAACGTATGTGCAATAAATAAATTCAAACGACTCTTTTTACGCTTATATATAATTGATTTTTGTTCAAGAATGATTTTAGACGATGATGGCCCAGGGAAGACCCAGGACACGCTGGAGGGACTATGTTTCTCGGCTGGCCTGGGAACGCCTTGGGGTCCCCCCAGAAGAGCTGGAGGAAGTGTGCGTGGAAAGGGAGGTCTGGGAGTCCCTGCTTGGACTGCTTCCTCCGCGACCCGGCCCCGGATAAGCGGAAGAAAATGGAATGGAATGGAATGGAATGGAACGATGATGGGTGAAAGTTTATCTATACAGTTACTTCAGATTTTATATTACGTATTTATGAATAATTATGTGGTCATACTTGGTTGTCAATGCACAATTTCATCAGATCTTGGCCTAAGCCTGGCTCAGCCTGGTTAATACTTGGATGGGAGACTGTGGACAATACCAGGTGTTACAGTGAAGCAGCAGTGGCTCTAGTGAAAACTGGCATTATATCCTTGGGCACTTTGCCTAGTATGAATAAGACGTGTGCGTGTGCGTGTGTGTGTGTGTGTGTGTGTGCGTGAGTGAGTGAGTGATTGGTGGTGGTCGGAGGGGCCTATGGCATAGATTGGCTTCCTTGCTTCCCTCAGTCTGCCCCAGGGCAGCTGTCCTACAGTAGTAATACAGTAGCCATGACTCTTGGCTGCTACCTATTGCATTGGGCTGGTTTATTGTGCTGGTTTCCATTCCTGTCTCAAACAACCATTCATTACCAAAACTGGAGTGGCAACTGGGGCTGCATGTCTTGCTCAGAGACACAACAGTAAGTGCTCAATCTGGTCTTGAACTAAACACCCTTTATTGTCACCATATGGCTTTAAATGGTTGATTTCTTGCAGAATGATGATGCATGTATTGGCCTCCCTGCATTAGGTTCTGTGTGTTGCTTTACACCTGAATGCTGAGGCAGCTTCTCACAAATGCCATTAGTGGTTCGCCGTATTCAGCATATCCTCCTTGGAAGGGAGTACTCAAAGCACATTTGTAATGCTGAGTTCACACAGTGGCATCAGAATCGCGCCAAATGCCTGTAGTTGGATTTGCCTTTGCATTTGAGGGCAGACCCTTGAAACTCATTTACACACAGCAAATTTCACAGAAAGCTCAAATATTTGAACTCGTTGATACTGTGGCATCAGTGCTCCAGTGTGCTGTGCGTATGCTCAGAACACACTGCTTTAAACGCACCACGTGAACATTGGATCAGCCAAGACATGCGTCCTCCAGAGATTTTGCATGTAAACCTTACACCTCTGACACCACACTCTGAACGCAGCATAAAGATTGCATTGCAAGTTCCCCTGTGTTAAAAGTCATGAAACATTGATGGTGTATTAGTCCATTCAGGATGGCTGGGAATACATTTGAATATCAAATAATTTCCCTTGTGGATCAATAAAGTTAGTCTAAGTCTAAGTCTTAGAATACCATTATTTATAGCCCACACTTTGTGCATGTTGTGACAGATTGGACATTTGGTGCCAATGGCCTTGTAGTATACAGCAGACAAATATATTCACATTGCCACAGGTATGTTGGGTGAGGTGTTTTGCTTAGTGACACAGTTACAGTATACATGGATGTTAGGTGGCCAGATTTACCAGCACAACATTAGATAATACTAATTGATCCAAAAAGTTTCAAATGTACCATTGTGTCCATTTAATTCAGCTATCTTTAAAACCTTATCATTCAACTGCACACCTCTACAAACTGCCTTGGGTTATTTGACGTTTTTGACCAGTGACTATTTTAGCAGTGGGTCAATTTAGAAACATTTCCTTTTTTCACAAAGGCCTCCAAGCTCCGAGAGATTTCCTGAGGTATAAAGAGGGCTTTCTATGATGCAGCCTCCAACCCCCCTACTTATAATCAATGCCATTTTAGCTCCTGTGTATGACTGTGTATGTGCATGTGTACTCCTCCTGTGAGTGCAATAGGCTTATGGGACATGGGCTGTCGGTGAATAAGTTAACCCAGACTCTAAGACATGCTCTCCAGCCCCCCTGACTAATACAATCGATGTCTATTCAAGTGTAGCTGTGTGTGGAGGACATCATGAGCATGCTGAGAGGGAGCTACTGTGTGCGTCTTTGTGAGTCTGTGTATGCGTGTCTATGGGCCCTCTGGCAGCAGAGAGCTTGATGATAGGGCTATAGCTGTCGATCGCATCACAAGCCTGCAGGAGGAGGGCTGCCAGGACGGCTTTGGGCCATTCAAAGACATCTTCACTGTTAAAGCTGGGCGATCTTAAACACATTGTCATCACATTATCAGCATGTATTCACAAAGGCCATTGTACAACAAGTCCAGCTACTAAGAAACTAACTTGAATCTTTTCCTTTTTTTTTGCCCTGTGTAACTTTCTTGATCTGCCACATTCTTATCTCCATGGAGATGTTATTGTTGTTTTGCAGTGGGAAATGGGAAATGGTCACAGTTTTATATAGTACTTTTCAATCCATGTATCACTCATTCACTGGTTTTTCAAAATAAAACCAAAATTAAGAAATTAAAAACAACATTTTTTGTCATTATTGAAAAAAAAAAGGATAACAATTTGTTTTTTCATTTTTCGATTTTGTATTTAAATGAATAATGGAAAAAGCAGATAACCAATGTTTCCTATTTCTGTGACTTAAACTGCAATGCTGAATTTTGCGCAGCATACCGACTGAACCAGAAATAAAGCAGGACTAAAACAGAACTAAACCAGGTCTAAACCAAGGCAGGACTAAACCAGGACTAAACCAGTCTCAGTCCTGGTCTGAGTCCCGGTCTGGTCCCGGTCTCAGCCCTGATCATCTGACAGTCCTGATTTAGTCCTGGTTTAGTGCTGGTTTAATACTGAGACTGGAACCAGACCAGGGCTGAGACTGGACCCAGACCGAGACAAGGACCAGCACTGAGGCCAGGACTGAGACCAGGCCTAGACCGGGACCAGACCGGGACTGAGATCAGGACTGAGTCCAGAACCAGAACCAACCACTCAACCAATGATGTTTATGTCGAGAGGGGGATTTGAACCGCCAACTTTCAGTTCAGTGCAGGAACAAACACTTATCAACTGAGCCACTGTCACCCCAGTGAATATAAAGTATGGCATTAAACGTATCTATCTCCATGGAGAAAACAGGTAGCACCAGGCAGGTTACAGGTCAGATCCATGGATAGACAACACCACACACAGTATGAATACATGTTATTATGAGTGTGGTGGATACCTCTGCCACCACTCCACGGTGTGAGTATTATTTCATTTCATTTCATTTCATTTACATTAACATAATTACACCACATAATTGAATTCCTTTTTTCAGATTTATAATCTAATTTGGGTGCACACATTTTAGTTTAAGTCTGATTTATTCACTTACACTTGTTCTTTTTGTTTGTTTGGAGGACCCTTGGCAGAGACCATCCAAGCCAAACAAAGGGGGGAGAACTATTTAATTTATTTTTCTAAGTTTGTTTGTCTAGTTTGTTTAAGGCCATTTTATTATCACTTATTATTTTCTGTATTATGCTCATTTGCCTTTTTATTACTTTGATTAAGTTAGTAGTTTTAGTTAATTATTTAGTGTAATTCCCTGCTGGTGTGTTCAGTTTTAGTTGGCGATCATATAGTTAAACACCCCTGTTCTTTGTCTGGTCTGGTTGGGTTAGTTTTGTTCTGTTCAGTTTGTTTAGTTGTTAATGATTTACCTAATTTGAGCCTTTTTTCTCTTATTAAATTTAAACTTTTTATTTGTATTTTTTGTACCTTGTTTTTGTCTTTCTGTTTGGTCCACTACAATGAGTATTCTGAGTTTTACAATTAGTAATTAAACAAGTGCAACAGAGATAAGTTTAGTATCATATTGTGGAACATTTTAAGGAAAGCAGTAAAAATCTCCATGGAGCTGCTCCCACTTGACAAACTTTATACTTAAAAGTGAAAAGGTACATTTACATTACGGACTCTGTTGGCAGTAGTTGGCTAGTCACCCCACAGCTGTCTGGGTCTGTGTACTTTGCGGTCTACCTCCTGTGTTTTTTGTTATGTCTGACTTCTCCCTGCATTAGTAATGTGCTTTGGGTTGTACCCTGCTTGTGTTGGACTATGCCTCCAGAGATCTGCCAACTGTGCTCTCTCTGTCATGGTCCTCTCAGCTAATGAGTCTCTCCTCCTCCCATCTCCCTCATCCCTTTATTTCATCTTTCTTTTTTATCTAACGACTTTTTCACCTTGCACCTTTGGGCCCCTGCCACCTATAGCTTCTCCCTTCTCATCTCTGGCCTTGTGCCCTGTTTCACTGACTATATTAACTCTGGCCCCAACTTGAATCTTCTTTTTATCCCGCCCCCTCCTCTCACTCACTTTTGCACCTTAATATTATGAACTTTAATGAATGAAGTCAAAGTATGCACCCTTTTGAAGTTATTGCATGTCACTCCAAATAAGGGATCTAGTCAGACTCTTGGGAAATTAAACTGGGATCAAGGGACAATACACTCACAGCTATTGATACTTGGCAGTGACATCTTGCTGGGGGTGCTCTGCTTGTATTTCTGTGGGGGAATGTTCATCAGTTACCATGGTGATACAATGAACACCCTTGCAAACACAGCCAAAGAAGTTTTAAGATGGTCTGAATATGCAAGTAAAAATACAAAATGGATTAAACAACAGATTTGCAGGTGTCAGTACGAGTGTTCATGGTCCTGTTTGATTTTCAGCAAAAAAGGTGAGAGCGACTAATTAAAAAATTGTTGGTTAATATTCGCTGTCTTGTGACTGTAATGTTTTTGAGAGACTTAATCAACAGCACAAAGCATCTCACTTGTTGTTCCAGTCTAACTTGAGTAACAGAGCGTTGCCTGTTGTTTCCCAAACTTTTTTTCTGGAAACCCATATTTTAAAAGTCACAAATTTTCGCAACCCATGTCAATAGACATTATTTGTAGATCACAAAATAAAGGTAGATTTGATCATTACTGAACATTAATGAGGATGTTTTATCATTGACGGAGTCTCTCTGAACAATTAGTATAACTTAAGTATTAAACAATGAAAATCAGTAATTGGACCAGCAATAAAAGGATCCATAAGTCGCCTATTTGGACATTAAATGTGGCTTTAGTGTTTTCAACATTCAATTGAACTAGCAATATTGGAACAAACTAGTCAATAAAATAATTACAAAAAGATTAGAAATTATACAAAACATGTCTTAACATTTAAAATTTCTAGTGAGATAGATGGGCTTGTCTGCGTTTTTGAGGCGTTCCAGTCCTGGTGCAGGAGGAGAGTGCAACAACATTCAGTCTGTTCCTCTGCTTTGTCTTTATTTTTGTGAGTAGAGAAAATCCCAGCTCACACATATATGTAGCAGTGAAAGGAATAATCATAGAAATACTGACCCTACTGAGAATAGGATATTCACTAGCTCTCTCCAGTGTCAGAGCTGTATATTGCAGACCTACATGCAGATCGTGACAAGGCGACCCAGTCTTTGGAAAACAATGGCCTACAGTTAGTGTTAGACCCCCAAGTAACGTAGAAGACATCACCTGCAAAGTACCAGTATCTCATTTGGTCATTTTAGCTTAAATGCCACACATGGATACACATAGATGTTGAAACAAATGTAATATAATGTTATGTTATGGCAAAGTTAAACAAAACTGTCAATGTGAATGTGACAGTCTCAGGCGGGTGCAGGAAATGCTAAACATATTAAGTCTCCATATGTGTGGGTTGCTGTCATTTAAATGTAATGGTTATGTAAAGAGTATAGCCTACACCTTGGCACATTTAATTATTGAGTGCCACACACATTTACAACAGCAATGACAGAATGACGGACAAGCAGGAAAAAAAAAATATATATATATATATGTATTACAGTTAAAGATCCTATATTACACAAAATGGATTGTGAGCTTTAAGCCATGTTAGAATGATTTTACCTTTGCTAAAACATACCTGGACTGATGTTTTGTTTTGTTCACACATGTTTGAGTAATCCTGGTTTATTAGTCTGTCTATATCTCCAAAGCTCAAAATGCTGTGTTCCACCTTGTGTGTCATACAGTGGTACTTTTCAAGTTAATAAATATCTTTTACCTTCAGTAGAGATAGAGATGGGCATTATCTAAATGATTCTAGTGAAGGTATGGATTTTAAAAAACACAGTGGAGCGCACAACTTGTGAATGTTTTTCATTTGAGAACATGCAGGGTTTTTGTGTTAAACATGTGTGAATGAAACAAAACACAACTCCGAGTATGTTTAATGAGGAAAAGTTATCACATAAATCAGAAAATAGAATATATAGGCTCTTTAAATATCAATATATCAAGTATATCAATATCAAGTATAGCCTAAACACCTATGTTTTTATTTATGATTGATACTATTGATGTTAAGGTTCTTTAGTTGTTTTTCCAAAATATAATTAAAACAAATGTATATGTTATCAGTACTCTTTTGATGTCACATAAAAATGTCTGTCACTATTTAATCATCTTTATACCTTAAAATGAAATGAGAATGTTGGTTCAAGAAATTTCAGCCTCATTTTACCAGCTTATTGAATAGTTTTTTTTCTTTTACTTTTTGTATCTTGGCCAAACGTGACAATAGCCTCCCAAAATAAGGCCAAGTAAAGCAGCCCCGGCTCGTGTTCTTTCCGTGGATCAAATGGAACTCAGGAGTGCACTTTAAAGATTAGAGGCTCTTCTTTCTCTTGCATATACTTCCGCACTAAACAGGAGCTGGTGGCCAATTGCAGCCTTGATGTATTCATTAGCCTGTTTGCTGGGGTCTGAGTGAATGTGTTAAGACATCAAAGGGAAGCCAATGCCACAAATTGTTTTCGAAATACTGTCTGGAGGTTGTGAGGTCTGGGACGTGGGGCGAAAAGTTTAATTTAGTCACAACATTAGAAATAGGCTGTTTAATTACTTCTCAGGCTGCTGTGGGTGTTTTAATATATTCTGTAGCATATATATTATGGGTTTATGTCCTTCTAGGTCATATATTTTCCAGTATTCGGACATTCTTAAATTGCATTAGAATTACTATTTCCTATAACATAAAAATATTCAATGGAAAATAAGTAATTGTAATGCAATATATTTATTTATTATTATTTTTTTAATAGTACCACTGTTGAGAGCCCTGATGTTGGTTAGCTGTGCTTTGGCAATTTGACAGATAGGAATGACTCCAAAACAGGTTTATGGACTTAAAAAACACAGAGGAGCACTTGGATTAAACTGCTGTCACACCTTGACGATTTAAAAAACGTATGGCGACATATGAAAAATTTGGCAAATATGCTGGCATACGTCGCATAAGTTCTAGGTAAGTCTGGTATAAGTTCTGAGCACGCCGAAGCACGCTGAAGCACGCTGGCATACGGCGACATACGGCAAGCTCGTCGAAAAATTTTGAGCATGCTGAAAATTTCTTGTCGTATGTCAGCGTATGTTTATACTTCCTGTAAACGCTGGCCATAAGTTGTAGGTAAGTTATGCGATCTTTGACACACGTTAAGTGTAAGTTTTTCATAAGTCCAAATACGTTGAGAAAGTGTCTAGCATACACATAAGTAATGAGTAACGTGCTTTGAACCTATGTGTAACTTATATAGAACTTATCTCCAATGCATATTGATGTATGCAGACGTATTTGACATGTTTCAGATGACCGCAGAACAATACTGAACATGTTTCTAACTTGTAGCTACAGTATAATGGCGTATTGGCAGCGTTTAGGAGAATCGGTATAAAAATGGGGAGGAAACAGTCAGACTTTGTGCTCCCATATATCATATGAGCCGATGCAAAACACTTGAACACTTGAGAATACTAATACTAGATATCAGACAGTGGGAAAATGTCCTCATTGAGAGCCGTAGGAAAGAGCGTCATGTAGATGATCTCCGGAGAACACCATACAGCCTAACCAATCAATTAATCGTACCAGCTCAATAAGAAGACTTTATTACTCACCCTGTATTATCCATAGAATTTGTCCTCCGCAAATAATGACATCCAGTCGACAACACCGCGCTATTAATCCATTTGAGTCGTTCTTTGAAAGTAAAAAGGCAAGAGTCGCACGTGTGTTTGTTTACGTCCAGCGCGCGTATAGTGACTCTACTTCCTGTGGACTTTATCTGCAATCTTTTATGCTTTAAAAATCTTGTATCTGAAGTATTGCACCACATTAACTCCATGTAATGTACAAGGCTTTTACTGATAACTATTGTAAAGTATTCAAAAGCATGATGCAAAACTGTACACAGCATCGTGACAAACCAAATGCGACGTGCAGTAGTTTCATTAGCAGGATGGATGCTGATTGTGTTGTGATAGGGTGAGTAACTATGTTGTTGTCAGCGAATATGGCATTTTCAAAACCATAAAAGGTAACATGGCGATCTAAATATGTTATGTGTTAGAGGTTAATACCCCACAGAAGAAAAATACCGCCTCTTTTAATTACAAAACAGGTGCATGCTACGTGTATAGTTCCTATAATCTACATAACATAAGAGCTCAAATGAACATGGTTGATCTCCATACAGCTCTTGTTACACTAAATATCAGAGGTTGTGTTGGTGACCTTCACTCGTCTTCATTTACATAATGCAATACACAAGACATGACATAAGGCATAATGACACCATATTATTTATGAGTCAGACCCGGCCTGGCATTTAGTCCGACATTTCCTATACACTAGATATGCACTATATTAAAATGTGTTAAACAAACTGATTTGCTCCCAGTGAGGTGTCCAATAAGCTCTTTAACTCTAGTATCTCTTGTTCAGCTTATCTTCAGCTAATTCCATTGTGCGCTAATACTGCCGGGTTAAAAATACACAGCAATTATACAAATCAGGCCCTTTACAATTCATATGTAAAGCAGCTTAACCTCTTCTGTGTTCAATCGTGCATCAGTTGATTCTTAATGGGGTCAAATGGATTAAAAACCAATAGACAGGAATGGGAGATAGAAAGCGAGGGAGGGGTACAGTGGCCGCTAATAGCACTGTATGTAAATCAGTGGGTCTTCTCAGTGTGCATTAAAATGTATGGAGAAATGGTGTGACCTATTTAGGTGTAACACAACTGTACATGACCAAAGACGCATGTGTTAGGTTATTTATAGAGGGATTCTGGGATGACAAGCTACAATGGGGGAATCAAAGAGGGATAGGATATTTGATGAGTGCATGAATAATGGAGTAATCAAGCTGGCGAGTGACAGGAAGAGAGGACAGGAGATAGAGGCCATCACAGTGTTGGGTTACAGGAATAGAATGGACCCAGCCAGCCCATATGAAATCTATAAGAGAAAGTAGTGTTGTTGTAGTCATGTTTCATACACACTGCAAACAGAAGCATTCGTCACCCGGGGTCAAATGTGGTGTCGTATAATGCAGGGGGCGCTATGTTACAAATCAATGGGGCTGCTACTGGTCAAGTAAATGAACAAGACCCAAGACCCTGACATCTCATAATTCAATCTAGGACCATTTCTTTCTATTTATGTCTTGTTTTTCAAATGCTTTAAATAGGACTTTTGGACTAAATATGGACTAAATATGGACTTTTCCGATTCAAAAGTTATTATATGCACTGCAAAAACTCAAATCCTGCCAAGTTAAGATCACTTGAATTAAGAAAGTTTGATCATGATTTGAGTAAATTTCACTTGACAAGTAAAATCTACCAATGGAACAAGACTTTTTGTAGTTAAAATAAAATACATCTGGCTACTTTAAAAATGAGAAAAACAACAAGCCTTTACAAGACTTAAAATAAGAAACAAAATCATTGAATGCATGAATTAAGAAAACCGCACTCATTCCATTGGTAGATAATTTTACTTGTCAAGTTGAATCTTCTCAAATAAAGTGAAATTTCTTAATTTAAGTAATTTTAACTTACTTAGATATTGTTTTAAATTGTTTTGTATCATTCAGAAAAGTTAACGCTGCAGTGTGTATCTTTGCTGGTGCAGGGTTGTCAAATGCTTTTCTCTGTAGAGATGTTATTGCTTTGTCTAGAATGTTTCACAGTATGGTACTGAACCTTTCTACCTTCATGTAGTCCAAACCAGACCAAGTTACAGGTAACCTCTGTGGAGAGGCAACCCTGCACACAGAGTCTGAATACTATTTTTACCTCCGCCAAGGAGGTTATGTTTTTGCCAGCGTTTGTCTGTTTGTTTGTTTGTTTGTTTGTCTGTTAGAAACATAACTCAAAAAGTTATGGACCGATTTTGATGAAATTTCAGGATTTGTTGGAAATGTGAAAAGGAAGAACTGATTTCATTTTGGGGGTGATCCGGAAGAAATCCTGGATTCTGCATCACTTTGAAATTTTAGTTAACATTGTGGCAAATGGGGCCAAAAATTTTGTTTCTCAATATCTCGATTAATTATTGACCAAACCCCATGAAATTTGACTCAGGGATGGACAATCGGATCCTCTTTCATATTCCAAATTGAAAGATACGAGACAAATATTTATGGAAAACACAATTAATATGAGGGGGACTGTAGTCCTTGGCGGAGGTCTGCGCTCTCTGAGTGCTTTTCTAGTTCAATATATTTTTGAACTATAAAACCAATTGTATTTGAATAAATGTAAGATAAAGCTGTTTAATGTCTTTCGCTGGAACATTTCAGGCAGAGCAATGATGTATCCATAAAAATAAGCAGGTGTCGGACCCCCAGCCAATGAGGTACATAGAGCACCTTTAATAAAGATAGGGACAGGTCCACAGAGAAGTGAGCGGGGCTGCACGAAGATTCATTGCAACAATCATAGTTTTGCAAGGATTCACTTCATTTGGAAGGACATAGTCAGGGCGGGGGCCACTTGTTGTCAAGGCGGCCAACTTAACTATAAAGTCTTGCAGGAAACAACACTGTCATGTAGGGAAAACTAGCTCTTGCCCCCCTTTTAAGAATATGTCATCATTTGTGTAATTAAGACTGTAACAACTCAGTGTCCAAGTGTTTTTAACAGTGGTTATAGTAGAGTGGGTCAGTTAGGCATTCACCCAACAAATAGAAGATCCACAGTTCAAACTCTTAGGATGTCCTTGGTCAAAATACTACATTTACTAACAGGAAGGGCATCTGGCATAAAGGAAATATAAGGTTCACTATGACTTTATTGTTCCATGTAATCTTAAATACATCATCATAACCTTTACCTTCACATACTCCTGTCAGAAAACTCAACTAAATCAAATAATCTTTGAAAACCCATGAGGCAACTCCTGTTTTGATATTGGCTAAACAAAAATAAATGATATACAAGATTGTTTTGCTGGTATTCCCTGTCTTCCTTAATCCTAACATAACCTTTACCAATCTTTGGGTTAGACCTCTAATATCCACTTCCACTGAGTGCTTAAAACAAGATGAGAAGCCAGCCGTCCAATCATATAAATCTCCATATTAAAACAGATTATTGCAGTCGTGATGTGCGCGCTCCCACTTTTCCCCACTGTAGACGCAATCGACACAAAAGCGAGCTAGGTGTTTGCTAATCTTGTCCAGCCTTAATATGCATTGGGACAAGGCTCAATACATTGGATTTGGTTTCGGTGATTGGGTTAGATTTGTCTGTGTACTATTGATTTTGATTCTAAAGTTCCTTGCTGGTTGTCCTCTGCCCAACTGGACCATGGATAGCAAGTCAGCAATCATTTGACATGAATTAAATGTTTTGTCAAAGCTAATTTGCCAGAGGGGCAGAGTGGAAGTCACAGAGTTAGTATAGTTTAATTTGAGTTCAGTGTAACATAATCCCTGTAGGTTCAGATTAAAACATGTGAAAGAAGGTGCTGCATCTGATTTTCACTGACTGTTGGAGAGTTCATTAAATGCTTTTCTCCATGGAGATGCTATTGCTTTGTCTGGAATGTTTCACAGTATGGCATTAAACCTTTCTATCTTCACAGAGACCAAACCAGACCAAGTTATGGGTCAGATCTGTGGAGAGGCAACCCCACTCGCAGTCAGAATGCCTCTTTCTTTAGCCATTTTTGAGCCATAAAACCCCCTGTAATTGAATACATGTAAGGTAGAGCTGTTGTATTGTGGAACATTTCAGACAGTGCAGTGACATATCCATGGAAACAAGCATGTGATGGACAAAAAGTTACATAGTGCACCATTAAAAAGTAAAAAAAAGAAAACAATACAAACAAAACAAAACAAAAAAAGTTAATACAGAGCTATTAGCAGGTCTAAAGGTATTCCACACTTAGGCTAGGATTTTTCACAACTCTTAAAAAAGAATGTTGGTAAAAGCTAACAACAACTAGCAGGCTAACATGCACTTCCTGATTATTGGACAATAAAATGCCTTCTAATTAGATGCAGTAGTAGATAAGAGTGTGAAAAATATCGGAATATTGATATATCGTCTCATTTAATGTGATGATACAGTATCGATATCATGGGGTGCTATGTAGGTATATTGTGTATTTGAGTATTTTTTGGTATATTTTATTAATTTTTTTGTTACAGAGCTACAGTTTTGTTGCTTGTTTAGAGGAAGGAACTCTTTCATGTAACACATTTGACATATTCACTGTTTTGAGGATTAAAATGGGTGTATTTAAAATGGGGGTGTTTATTTTTTATTGACCAGTATCGAATCAATTTGAAATATATTGTATCAATTAGTATCGAACCAAAAGCTCACTGAATCGAGGTATGTATTGTATCGTGGTCTATGTATCGAGGTATGTATCGTATCGGCAACTTCTTAATGATACTCAGCCCTAGTAGTACAACATCTGCACTGGGGCAAACAAATTTTGCTCAAAAATATGGAGAAAGGTACAGATGCAGGATATTTAAATTATGTTAAAAGAAATGGCAAAACAATGATTAATCTTAAAAAACATGTGGCGCTGTGAACATATCTGACAGAAATTCCAGCATAATGAAGTGCTTGTTTACGCATTGTCAAAAAACTCTTAAGGGACGCAATCCATCTATTATCCCTTCTTAGCAAACAAATCCGACCCCTCCCCCTGATGCCCAAGATCCTTCAAACCATCATTCCATCCTCGCTCATAGTGTCTTTTAATTACTCTTCCCTCCCCATAAGATCTCAAAAGGGACTAGGAAGCGATCAGAAGGCTAGCGAAGGGAAGCTGGAGAGCAAGGCACTATCGAGTCAAGGGGTGTGTTGCCGGATAATTAAACATTGATTTAAGATGATGGAAGCGTTAACAAGCTGGCAGATAGGCAGAAGGAAACATGGGGTGTATACATGTAACAGGACCCTACCGGCGTTCTTGTCCTTGAATATGTTCTGACGGGGCAGTTTGGTCTGGAGAAAAAAGCAGGTAGCAGCAGTTAATGTGTGTGAGAGAGGGAGGGCCAGTGGTTTGTCATTGGGCCCTTAAGCTTATTAGTACATCGTGAATCATTTTATTAAACAGTGACCGGCAGCTATCCCACCAGTGGCTCTGTTGATGTCATGCAAGCGCTCATTAATTTGAGGCCTAATTGGATTAAAGCCTTTGCAACTCTATTTAAACAATATTGACAATTTTGGGCAACTTGGCATCCATCAAATTAGTATGCCAGGCCTAATTACAGACTTGTTTTCATCAAAGGCCGTCAGGAAGAGAATAGCATGTTAGAATTAGCCTGTCATACCTTATGGACTGTTTTTACTATCTCAAGGATCATGGACTTTAATTGGTGGAGGCACACAAGTTCACTTACACACTTTTATTGATGGACCTCATTAATTTCAACAAAGAAACATTTTGCTGTCAAGCTAACCTCTCTGCCACTATTCAAATGTAAAAGACAAATGTATGAAGGCTAGCACTTAAGTTGATCCAGACTTGCCATAACCTGGCTCACACCAGATTGAATGTGTGACACTCTGATGAATACAATCTGAATGGTTCTTGCTGAAAATGATTGTGAAAAGGTAGAGCACTGTGATGAATATTTGAGTCTGACTGATCGAAGTGCCACAATAGCGGAACAAGACAAAAAATCTAACATTTGTTACATCCAGATGAGAGAAAAGCACAGACATCCTCTCTGACCAAAATCTGTCTGTTTGTATTTTTGCTCAAATAAGCTGAAGTGTGTCATTTGACATGACCATGGTTGTTTTGGTTCATTTGAGAGCTTCATCTTTGGCCTCAGCCCAAACCTCAGTACTGCTCTGTGACTAGTCCACCAACCAGCAGCCAGGGCCTATTGCACCAGTCAGAGCAGGCCATGATGGATTTGTGAGTTTGCAAACTCACAAATATTGTTGTGCAAGGTTAGACTTGCCATTGGGTCACTTGTACAACATTTTAGTAAAAGATTTCTCAAATGAAGAATCTGTTTGAAAAAAAAAAAAAAAAATTTTTTTGCTTGATTTGTAAGCAAATGTCTTGCGTTGGTGTGTAAACCTTTTTCACTGAGGGCCAGATCTTGAAAGATATTAGCCAAAGGCCAATTCTCAATAGAGTGAATCATTCTGGTGGCTTGGAACATTAATTTGAAGTTTGCATCAAAATGCAATTTTTGTTATTGAGGGCAGAATTTAATTAAAGCTGTAGTTTGCAGGGCCATAGTTTGTATACCCCAGATTTATTGAGTCCAGTTTAATTTTCATCTCTGCTCTTGCTTATCTAGCACTCAGTCTCTTTGTGGTTAAACGTCTTAATAAAATAGAGCTGTGAATGCTTCTTCCGGACTAAAGTGCAGTGATTGATTTTAGCTCTGACCCCTCTCTCCCGCTGGTCTCCTTCTAAATGTCTCCCTGGCAGTGGTATCTGTGTTTTTCATGGAGTCGCATATCTGAACACTGGCTTTCTTGTTTTATAGCTCTATGATTCATAAAGTCTCTGCTCCTGCTCCTCCTGCCTGGTGCTTGGGGTTGGACTATAATCAGCTGGGTTCATGCAGGTCTGCTGAATCACACTGCTCCTGTAGCCTCTCTGCTGACTCCATAGAGATAGTGAGGTGGACCATTCTTTATCTGCTCTTCCCTTTCTACTGTTTTCCCAAAAGACTTCTTTTTCTGGTGCCCAAAACCCCAACTTCCTGATGGGCTGTCCAGCCACAAAGACCAGTAAATCTGTCTCTGAAGAAAGAGTGAGAACAGAACCCAGACATTTCAAACATCCTTGTATCTCAAATGTTGGATGATGATTAAGATCTGGTTAGGGTGTTGTGATTCTTAAAGAGTGGACATGACACGTCTGTGGGGCATTAATTGCTAACACGTAACATATTTAGATCACCATGTTACCTTGTATTGTTTTGAAAAAGCTATATGTATGTTTATTCAATTTAAGTGAGTCCCCTCTCCCTTTGCTCTCAACGCTAAGTCAATAAGAAATAATTGTATCTGCTCCAGACTATGAATGAACTTATGGAAGTGCCACGACCATTTGACAACTTTATGAATCCATGTAAAATAACGTAGATAGATGCTGTATATTGTGGCAAAGGCCAGTGGTTGAGTGTATTACGTTGTGGTTCATGGGCATGCACTGAAAGGTTGACCACTTGAACCCTGCCCCTGTTTTTCATAGTCCTTGAGCTAAATATTGAAGTGTAGCTTGTTTGTGTGTAGGAGTATGGAACAATAATGATTGAATCCAAACATCCTTGAGGATATTTAGTGACATTGATGGAAAATATATATATACATTTAGATTTGTATTTCTTATTCAGTTGTATTGTTTTCGTAGAATTGTTTTTGTCTCATTGCATTTTCCGGCTCCATCTGCTCCAATTCACTTTCTACTGGAAAAATGTTGCCCCTGTCTTTGTAACTGCTGCTGTCTGTCTCGTCATTGTGATCTTAATATCCTAATATTAATGAACTGAATATAATCCTAGTTTTTTTATTTGGCTATTTTGTCTGTAAATCAAGATATGAACATTAATAACAGAAAAATCAGGTGCCTTCTTAGTCCAGTGAGGTTCATTTGGTCTTCTGATAATTTATGTTATAGATTATTTTTTCAGTCCAAGGGTTTGTTTTCATACCTGACAGTTTCAACTGCTCACAAGCGATCTTCCTCAGAGTGGTCACGTGATGTTGCTGTGACGTGCCCGTGTCGTCCTGCCTCCAGTCGTAGGAAGACAGCCCCAAAATCTGTATAAATCAGCTGGCTAGACACGTCACTGCAACATCACAGAAGTCGAAACTGTCAGGTATGAAAACAAACTCTTGGTCTGAAAAAATAACCTAATAACATAACAGGTGCCTTCTTTCCCTGAGGTCGCTCCTACTGGTGTAACAGGTGTTAGCAACAGTTTTGATTGACACTGGTGCTATGCGCTTGCTCCTTGCGAAACCAGTGGTGCAGATGCGAAGGGGCGTAAACAACAGCGTCTCTCTAGATTGGCTCTTTGATTGCTCTGATACTTGCGGTCAGAAACAGAGCCAGAACCAGCACCGATGTCCTGCTTGACCCACAGCTGACGTTTCGCAAGCTTACACGTGTAAAAGTATGTGGCTGCTAGTGTATTTGGGACCTAAACCTAGATTGTTGACGAGGTCTGCGAGATTTCTGTACATATTTCTGTACATCAGTTTCCGTACAGAATGTGAAAAGTATTACTCAAGTTTAGGAAGTTTTTCTGCATAATAGCGTGCATTTTATATTTAATCAATGTCTAACTTAAATGACAAAATGTGATGAGCTGACAGTCACTCCAGATGTGATACCACCTGCTCCAGAGTCATTACCTCTCCACCCCCTGCATCTCCTCCCAATCAGAAAACACCCAAACGCATACCAGAGCAGTTCTTACCCACTAATTTCACCTCATTCACATTTCAGCTTAATGATGCTTGACAATTTACTATTGACGTCAAATCAAGGCCCTAATGGTTTTCACCACTCGGACAGTTTCGCCTTAGTTTCTTCAGCAGAAAAATGGCGGTGTTTGAAAGAAGTGAAATTAATGAGCTGTTTCCTTAAAGCCATCTTAGCGGTTATTTAGTTAAAGCCTTTTGTGCCCTGAGCCTGACAATTTTGAGATAAAAGTGTCAGCATTTGTTGATATTTATGTAAGGATAAGGTTCACAGAGGCCATTTTGTAAAGGCACTATAATGCGTCGCTTGTTTTCCCAAGTTATCATTATGAAGACATGGGGCCTGCTCCTCTGCTCTGATACATGTTTGCAGTCACATTCTTAAGAGCTCACAGGGGCATATGCCATGTGTCCCTGTGCCCATTATCTAAAAGAGAGCATACTATATTAGAGTAGGATAGGTTACACTCTGTTGGATATAAAGCAATATGTGGCTTCTGCAATATGTCATGATTATAAGTGAAATAGGAAAGCGCAAAACAATTTCTATTGAATGTATTGTTATTATATCAGTGTGGCAATCTGTTTTATCTCTTAGGCTGGCCATACTTCAGACATTTTGCAATAAAGTTTGCTATCAGAATAGTTTTTTTAAGAAATACTCCAAGTGAAAAGCAATTCAATATGGGTTAGAACATCTTACCCAAGGACACAACAAGAAGTAACTGACTACATGCACCTAAAGTACGGATTCAGAATACTAATTTTGAGGAACTGTATTCTGGTACAATTACTTTTTCATTTGGTGGTATTCAGAAGAGTTTCCTAAAATCAAAGGATTACACGGTGATACTTGATCACACAATTTTGGCTTTGAAGTGCAGGTTTTTAGTAAGAAAAGTGTGTGCATGCAAATTTTTCTTGTCTAATTAGACTTTAATTAATGCATTTAGTTAATGACAAACAAATAAGATGTTTGCAATTAAATTTTGTGTGTTTTTCACTGTAACATAATGCAACTTGGTCTAAAAGTATTTTTCTGAATATAGTGCTCTGACTGAACCATGTAACAGAAAACGTTACAAAATGCATTTGAATATTCAGTATTCTGTATCTAAATACATTTTCAAAGTATTCTTCCCAGCAGAATGCAATCACCATAGTGGGGATCAAACTATGACTGCCTTAATGGTTAGAGGGCAATCATCTACCTATTTCCAGTGTCCTTAGCCTTTGAACAAACATTCATCTCTTTAGTATTCCATTTAACCGTTGGCTGGTCAAATGTTAAGAAGAAATGATATTACTCTGTATTTGCTTACTTACTATTTAAGATTTTCCCTGTTTAAGAGTAGTGAGGTGAAGTACAGACCCTCAAATTACCTGTTCTAAACATATGCATACTTTGTACCACCTACATGCACTGAGCTGTTTGCCCACTCCAGGATGAATACAGTAAGTACAGGCCAGGCTCAAAGTGGAGCCAATACAGAGAGGTGTGACTTCTAAAGTGGCTTTTCAAGAGAGGAAGTGCCTAAGTGTGAGGAAGTGGGAGGGCAGAAAAAACAAGTGCAGTGGTTTGTGGTGTTTGAGGTGAGTTTATACTGTCACAACACTTGGGTCACAACTGCACAAATAAATAGCTAAATGTAAAAAGCAATTACACTGGAAATATTTAAATAGATGTAAGACAAATGAAACACGTAATTAATTAATGATAATTACAACTATAGCAGCAGCATCTTCATTAGTTCACATGCCATCTAGCACGGGAAACCTCTTTTAAAACCTTCACTGAGCCTTCACTGAGATGAGTGTCTACCTAATGGTCCAGATGACTGGCACTCTGAATGATACTCTTAATTTCACTAATATGTTACTAATTTCTTGGGAAGAACTGATGACAATGTCCTCATCTAAAGGCTGACGTATGTGCAGAGGGACACATCTCCTCTGTTGGTTTGGAGATTCTAAGGTTGTTACTTGCACCTCTTTCTACTAGACCTGCAGAACTCTTGAGATCTAATAATCAATAGTTTTGGGAGAATCATTTCATGGCTTGGCAAATACATGGAAAGGTGACTCATGGGGAGGGAGCATTGAAAAAAATTTAATACAAAAAATGCATTACTGACTATTACAACAGCATCATATTTAAGGTACTTAAATATAATGCCATTCACAGAGCATTCTAGCTCTAATTTCCAAACACTGCTTGTTTGCACTGGTGTCTGTATTGCTAGTGCCTCTGCAGTCCGAGCGGCAGACACTGCACTGACCAGTGTATCTCGGGGACACAGTGTGTGTACCCTGTGCTGTTGCTATAGAGATGTCACGGTGATACATGGCTGTGTGTGCGATCACTGTCAGCAAAGCAGAAAAGAGGAGGCCCTGTCGGATAATCACTGCTGTCACACTACTGCCTTCTCAAGTCTGGAGAAGTGCCCAGAGAAGCTCCATCGTCTCTGCTCCAAAACATGTGCTTTCTTTTGCTTTGGACAAGAGAAAGCACTGTCTTTGTTCCACTGGATAACACGAGGGAGGGAGAGGCCCCGAGATGGACTGAAGCGTCCCAAAACAGCAAAATACAGCCAACCAAAGAACATCATAATGTCAAAAATAACAAGCTTTCTCCTCATTGTCAGAGATGCATTGTGGGAGATGCTGTTACACACCATGCGGTGGTGTTAGATGTGGACTGAAATGAATACCTCAAAGCACTTAAAGGAAGCCTGGACTTCTCAGAGCGCTCATGCAGGAAGTGGAGACAAGGGCGCATTCACACATGTTTGGGATGCAGCCAGGAAGAGAGCTCTGTGTTTGGAAAGATTCTATTTGATTACAGCTTTTCCCACTATGACTACAAACCACAAAATTAAACCAGTTACATGTTTAGTAATTTTATGTTTTTAAAAGTATTTATTTATTAAAAGTCCACTATGTAACTTTGTGAAGAGTATGCCACTTGCTTGTCTACATGGAGACATTTTTGCTTTTCTTGGAATGCTACAGTATGGCATTAAACTCATTTGTTTTCATGCATTTAGGGCCTGTTTACACAGGAACACTTGCGGGTAAAAAAATAAATAAATTATCGGAAGTGCCTTTCGTTTAGACGGTGACGGTGTTTTTGGGGTTTAAAAACCCAAAAATCGGAAACCACCCTCCAGAGTGGAAAAGTTGAATTGGCTCTGCTGTAGCATTTCTGTCTACGCTGCCTACGGCTCAAAACTCTGGTCAGGTCTGTTCACGTCCCGTACATATAGTACACAGAAACAAACAAGTCGGATAGCATTCATACTTACTTCTTACTCTGGTGAAGCAATAATATCTGCACGAAGAAAAGTAGGAGGTGGGACAGAATTACCACTTACTACTACTTCCTACTTAGTATATTTTGGCTTTGTATTAGACTATGTAATGGGACTATATGAGTGATAATGAAGTAAAAGTACTGTACTATATACATTTTAGGTTCCTGTACTTCTCTGTAGTATATTTTAAAGTGGATACTTTTTTCTTTAACTTGACTACATCTGTACTTTCTACCCCTCTACACTCTACTCTTTTTTTTTTTTTTTTTTACTGGACTGAAAAGTTGTTTAGTTTTTTTTTATTCTTCTTCTTTTTTGTAATTATTATTGTATGAGATCAGCTGAGGAGCAGGCTTATTTTTCATCAAGGTCATAATTTTGAACAAACAATAAAAACAGCTTGAAAAATACTAATAATAAAACTTCAACACAATTCTTTATCAAAATCACTACATTTGAAACTTTATTAGCTCTCAAACTTTTGCACAAAGTACATTTTTTTACTCTTTAAGTACTTAATACCTTTTCTTAAGTAAATTTTTTCATATGATACTTTTTCTTGTACTTTAGTATTTTTATTGCTTCAGTATCTTTTACTTAAGCAATCAAATTGAGTACCACCTCCACCACTGGGTTTTATAGAGATAGATCACATAAAACATTCTAGTGAGACACACTTCCTTAGCAACAGTGCCTCATTAAATGCATTTTTTGTTTGATAAAAATAGCTCAAAAATGATACGAATCCCAGTGGCAGTCTTTTTTAATTGGCTACAAGGAATTTTCGAAGGGCATGTCCACCATCCTTATCATCTTCACATGTTGGACTTTATCATTCACTCCCTAATCTCACTGTTATTCTTTTCCTCTGCACCATTTGTTCGGCTCATTCGAATCCTTTCCTAATTTGTCCATAATGCGTTCTCCCTCATTTCCGATCGTCCGCTCCTACCACTTTGACGCAGCGGGATTGCTTCAGTAATGACTTTTAAATAAACGCTAGCTAGCTATGTACACATACACGCTCGTCCTTCTAGCAGCCGCGCTCATTGCTACTTTGTAGGTTTATGAAGAAAGCAGGTGAGGGGAGCGAGGATGCAGAGGAGGAGAGGTAAAAGCAGGACAGTTCATTATAATCACAGTAGATTTCAAGTTTGCGCTGGATCATTTAAGTTGCGTATCCTTGAGCCGCGCATTCTGAGTACGGCTGACCAATTTGGTAAACAGATTTAATTGCGATTTTTTGGATAAGGATTGTGATTAGACTTGTAATTTTTGTTTTAAGTACAGGATCTTGTTCAAAGTTCACACTGAACTGGCAAAAAGACGACAGTTGGTTTAGCTCAGTTGGTAGTTGGATCCACTGATCTGAAGGTTTGTGGTTCGAATCCTGCTCTCGATATAAACATTACTGGTCAAGAGGTCAGATCCACCCACTCACAGGTTGGCAGTGCGATTCCAGCTCTCACAGGTTAATACTGTCGTTGTGTCCTTGGGCTGAATGTGTTTGTGTGTGAATGGGTGAGTGGTTCCTTAAAGGTGCACTGTATAACTTGTCTGATGTCTCACTTGCTTGTCTCTGTAGAGATGTTATTGTTATGTCTGGGATGTTACACAGTATAACATTAAACATATATGTACAGCATTTCTTTCATTACAGGTCTTTTTATTCATTGTTTTCCAAAGACTGGGTCGTAAGAGATTTTTTTGGAGTCGCCTTGTTACGATCTGCATGTAGGTCACCCCCCCTGTTTTCTCACTTTTTCAGCAGCAGCTCCTTGCCTAACCAATTTTTTGTGGGAAACACTGATTACTATTTTTCATTGTTTAAAACTTGAGTAATATTAATTGTTCAGAGAGACACAATCACTCAACAACAATAAAATATCTTCATTAATGTTCAATAATGGTCACAAATTTATTTTGTGATGTACGAATAATGTCTATTGAATATGGATCCCCAGGGAAAAAAAAATGGAGATACTCAGGTTCATTCCCATAGTGTTGTAGAACATTCCAGCCCAAAGCAATGACTTATCCATACAGGCAGGTGGTGGACCCTGTACCAGTAAAGTTATGCAGTGCACCTTCAAAGTAAAGAGCTTTGAAAAAATGTAACCACTGATCATTTATCAAGACTGAAATATGAACTGAAGAAAATAGATGTTTGTACAGATCTAAACTACAGGGTTGGCACCTTTTCTGCAGAATAAGACAGGATATTTTGTTGAAACAGGAGATTATGGTACTTCATTATGGTACTTAATGCCCCCCTGTTACGCAAATTTAACTCTTGTGAGCGTTAAGCCATGTTAAAATGTTGTTACCTCCTTAAAAATATACTGGGAGCTGTGTTTCATTTTATTCATATGTTTGAATAATCGTGGTTTATTGGTTTGTCTACATCTCTAACGCTCAAAATGCTCTGTTCCACCTTGTGATGTCATGTAATGGTAGTTTTCAAGTTAACAGATACCTTTTAACTTTTTTGTGTTTTCTGTTTGAGAGAAAAACTGTGTCTAAATGTGCAGGATTTGTGTATTAATGGTGTGAATGAAACAAAACACAACTCCACGTCTGTTTGTGATGAGTCCTAATTGAGTCCATTCAAACTGTGATTTCGCAGCCTTAATTCCAAGTGACAGGTAGTAGACTTACAATAGGCCGATGGCTGTAATAGGCCATAGCTCACTGTCTCCACTCGTTCATGCATCAGTGCCTGTTTATGTGCTTGTAATGGCGGATGAAATATGTATTAGCAAGGAGACAGCAGCCCTCTGTACTGTTGTGTGTCTATGTGTGGTATATGTGTACATGGAAATATTTTGCTGACATGGCATTTGCATAAAACAAGTAGGTGATTTGCGATGGGGTATAACATGAGGCGAATATGTAAAGAAGTCAGTGCAAGAACTGTTTTGAACTTCATAAGCCTGGGGTACTTTTATATGGATTTTCATTTGAACTGTTATAAATTAGTAAACAGACATTTATTCATCTAGTTGCAAAGTTAAAAATGAGTGAGAAAAGAAAATATTAACTTCAGCCAAGTAGGTCAGTCAAGAACATGTTTTTCTTTGGTACACACACGATAATAACATGTTAGCTTGCCTAATTTCATTTGCAATAAACACATTGTTTAATAAAGGGTCCATTTTAGGATTATTTTCTGATCTATGTTATAATGTGGTTTCCTCGTCACAAACATACCTGGAGATGGACATGTTTAACACACAATATGCATATTTAGTTCTTCTCTCAAATAGAAAACACTCTGCTCCACCTTGTGATGTCATGACGTAATACAGGGAGTGCTCCACTTTGTTTTTAAACTCTATACATCTTCATTAGCCTTCCTTCACCTTCACCCATGGAACTGCCAATCTCTACTGAACTAAAGGTAAAATGTAGCTGTTAACTTGGAAACTACCACTACATGACATCACAAGGTGGAACAGGGCATTTTGAACTTTGCTCAGATTAATAATTATAGTTATTCAAACCTGTGTGAATAAAACAAAACACAACTCTAGGTATGATTTTATAGGGTAACTACATTCTAAAATGTCTTAAATCTCATGTAAGAATGTGAAGCCCAACCTGCTCCAAGATAACATTCAAAAACTGTTTTGCACAAATGAATTCAAATACAACTTGAGAGGACAAATGAATTTTAAATAGCAATTCTCTCGAACCACTCTCAAAAACATGTGTGTTACTAGATGTGGAGTAGACTTATGGAAGAGCGTAGATGACCATATCAAAGCTTGTACTAACTTGGTGCACTTAAAAAATAATATAAACATCAAATCTTACAGAAATACCTAAAAGACTAGATATATTGTCTTCACAAGTAAACCACGACTATTGGCTGGGCACATGCTTTTCTTTGACATCACCTTTTGTTTTGATGCGATCATGGATGAAAAATGTTGTACCTTCTTTGTCATTATTATTGGTCTGTGCAACCATAAACAATAAAACAAAACTGTCATCTTTAAAAAGTGAAGATAAGAAGATTTTTTTATTTAAAAAGTGATTGTATTTCTGTTAGAGGGATTAGTGTAAGGAACAATCTTTGTGATGATTTTAACACTGTAGAAGCTTTAAAAAGCGTTATGTTTTAAAAGATATAGAGCTGAGGAATGAATGAATTATGCATTAAATTTTGTTTGTTTTAATTTATATTGTGTCTCTTATATATAGTAAGTCGTAAGTGAAATTGTAAATGCAAACTTGCTGTTCATATGCTGCTTTCTTTCTTGGAATATATCATTGTTTAAAAGGGTTAGGCATTATAAGTATTTTTTACTTCAGCCTACACCCTTTTGGTCATAATCAGTGGGGTTGTAGTCTATGTTTTGTTTTGTTTTGTTTTGTATAAATAATATAAATAATTACTAAAGAAAATCATGGACCTATAAGTAATATAATACCTGTACAATGTGGCAAAGACAGTAAATGTATTCAGTCATATGCATGTGTCTTTTCTTACCTTAAGCATGCTCATTTACACCACAAACACTAAGCTTGTCCATGTAATTAAGTTAGTTTCATAATACATGTAAAACAAATGAGATCTCTACTAGCTGTTCTGTAAGATCTCCCCTTTGAGCACCACAGGGGTTCTTTTAAATGGGAAGTATATGATCTAATCATGGTCCAACTTGTGAGGCTGCCAATGCATATGTACCTCCGCTCTGAACAGGCCTGCCAACCTTTGTGCATGCTTTGTGCTGAAACCAAATTGAATGTTTTTGTCTTTGGTTTGGTGGTTTATTTTGTTTTTGCTTGTGATTTTGTCATAAAATTGTTGAAAAGGAAAATATAATTAGTTTCAAATTAAAAAATAATTGAAAGAAAAATGAGAAATGCAAACTCAAATTTTCGTATTTTATTTTTAATTAATTTTGGTGGTTTGTTTACAATTTTAAAAGTACTAATATTTTTTGGGGAAAAAAACAAAACATTGAGATTGTGGTTTGATTTGTGATGAATGTTTCAAAGGGCCCATATTACTCTGTTTTCTGATCTATGTTATAATGTTGTATCCTCATGTTTCCTGGAGTTGTGTTTTCTTTCATTCCCATGTTAAATACACTAACCCTGCACATTTAGGCTGAGTTCTTCTCAAACAGAAAACACTCCACTCCACCTTGTGATGTCATGTGGTAATACAGGAAGTGCTCCGTTGTGTTTTTAAACTCCATACACCCTCACGAGAATCATTTGGGTAATTTCAGCCCTGTAATTGCCTATTTCTACTGAGCAAAAGGTAAAAGGTAACCACGACAACATGACATCACAAGGTGGAACAGAGAATTATGAGATTTTGAGATGAAGACAAACTAATATTAAAGGATTACTCAAACAGGCGTGAATGAAACAAAACCCAACTCCAGTTTCCAGGTATATTTGTGTTGACAACATTATAACATGCCTTAAAGCTCACAATTGTCAATTTAATGTAATAGGGGACCTTTAAAAATCAATAATTTACACTAAGCAAATTTTAAACCACACTTTTGACTTTACAAGAATTCCATAAACTTACATCAATGTAAAAGTCTCCGGGACTTACTTATCTTTGTTTTGCTGTAGAGGACATTATATTACCCAAATAATCTACCTTTGTGATCAGATAACTAAAATCCAAATTTATTGATACAGTTGTGAGATTATCCTTATTTTTGTGTGTTAATAAACATCTGAATTACATGCACATTCTTACTACAAAACAGAGTGCTGATTATACTACTGTACCTCTTTAAAAATGCAGGACTTAGCTAAAGCCCAAATCTGCAGCTTGGACAGTATTTATCTTGTTTTTCCAAGCCTCTAAACCAACAGTGTGTATCAAGTACAAGATGTCACTGCATTTTAAGTCTACCCTTTACAAGACTCTTAGGCCATTAACAAGCACCAGCCTCTGCCCCCCTCTCTCCCCCTATGGCCCACTTAGATAGATGTAAAATTAGGCTTTAATCCCCCAGCTGAACTAAATACATGCTCCCCAGTGTCAGCAGTGCTCTTACATAACATAGTCCGTCTCTCATTCAATGCCATACTTATAACCTTTGCTTATTTGACATGTTTTTCAGATTTATTTATTTTATTTTAAATGTGCGCTATGAAATTTTTTGGTTAGGGGTCTGCTTGTTTCTATGGAAATGTCATTGCTTTGTCTGGAAAGTTCCACAGTATGACTTTAAACAGCTCTACCTTATGTTTATTCAATTACAGGGGGATTTATAGCTAAAAAATTCATAGAAAAACAGGCATTCTGACGGTGAACGGGCTTTCCTCTTCACAGATTTGACCCGTAACTTGGTCTGGTTTAGTCTCCATGACGCATGACGATTGAAATGGAGAAAAGCATTTGACAGACCCTCCGCTACAGAAGTTACACAGTGCACCTTTACATTTCATTTTTCAATTCATGATGATTTATAATATTTAAACAATTTGGTGACACGCATCAGATCAACAAAAGAAAGGCAGTCTAGAATCGGAATAGATGTATGTGAATGGATTTCTAAGGAAAATCTCCTGGTGGTGATGAAAAGAGTGAGATGGGAGGAGGATGTGTTGTGTATTGTACCCTCTTTGTGCTCCAATGTGATGAAGGATTATATATATATATATATACACACACACACACACACACACACACACACACACACATACATACATACATACATACATACACACACACACACACACACACACACACACACATATATATATATATATATACACACACACACACACACACACATACACACATACACACATACATACATACACATACATACACACACACACACACACACACACATATATATATATATATATATATATATATATATATATATATATATTATATATTTTTTTTTTTTCAAGTAGTCTGCAGTGAAATGGAGCAAAGGATCATGGTCTATGTAGTATGATTTTTTGGCTCATGCTGCAACATAACAATTAATTTATATGCTTCCACTGTGAATGTGTGTACCTGTGTGCTGGTGTCATTGTCACTCCTTTTTTGGAAATTTGTGCTATATTGTTAAGTCCCGACCATCAATTTTGAACTTTGGACACGGTACTATAATGTTGGAGTCTCAGTACGAGTCCTGGTTGATCCCAGTACGAGTCCCTGTTGATTCACAACTACCTGGAAACTGAAAAACTGCAAGCAAACTCGGGCTCGTCTGCAGCTGATCGAGTGACAGCTGTTTTGCCAACATCTGCTGGGATGGGGCCGAAAAAACTATATTGGCCGAAGAATATGATGAGATTAAACGTCGCTGGACAGCCTTACTAAGGACATCACTAAGGTTGGACAGAGACAGGAAGAAATTTAGAACAATATCACAATATTTCAGTTATTGTCTTGGATGAGTTCAGCTTCATTATTCATACTGAGTAAGCGGAGTAAGCATTTAAATGTTAAATGGAAATATATTCAGTGAGATTCATATCAAGTTCTTTGTGATGCATAAACAAATAATGTAAACAATTAACTTTTTTTTAATGCATTTTTTTAAAGTAAGTGAAATCCATTGCATTGTGGAATCTATTATACTAACACGTAGCACTGCAGATACTAGATGTTACTTGTGTGTGTGTTTTACTCTGTTTGCTAACCTGGCTTGGTAGATGTTCTAAATTTAGCCTAAAGTCCACATTTGATTTAATCCTCTCATGTCACGTCCTCTGTCTGCTGCCTTTGTATCATTTGCGCTGCATGACTTTGGACTGGGTGTGGGTTGCTGGGTGGTCCATGCATGCTGCTTGGATGGGTGCTCTTGATAAATGAGATGGAATGTGGCAGTGATCTCTTGAAAAAGCACATATTAGGGCTACTTCAGGGAGGAACAACAGCCTGGGTGTGTAATGGCTTTTCTTACAGGCAACACAGATGTGATAGAAGCCATTTGTGTGTGTTAAGTGTTTTTTTTTTTTTTTGTTTGTTTGTTTTTTGTTTTTTTTTAAAGGTGCAAAGAAAAATAGTATTCTACAAGCAAGTACTGCATGCCCAATTTAGTTTTTTTGCAGTAAATCGTAGAAGTACTTTAGATTTTGAGAACCAATAAAATGTATATACAATATAAGTAATTATATTATATATTAATGAGATAAGTGGTGGTGACCTTATCGCACTAGATCTAAACCAGATATAAATCAGGTCTAAACGAGGACTGAACTACAGAAGAGAACTGAAACATGGACAGTGTATTGATTCTTTATTCTGCTGAACTGGATGGAAACTACAAACTACAAACTAATAATTCTTGAAATAAAAAAATAAAAAAGCATTAGCATTCAGGTAAAGTGAACCTAATGACATACACTCTATATTTACTATTTCACTACTTCCACAGGATATTGGAAGATATTTCTTTCTTTACACCATTATCACCTGCAGTCCCTTGGCCTGGCCTTGTGCTGTATAGAACCTTGCACCAGTGATGTAACCCAAGTATGATGACAGGAGTGTTTATGCCTCGCTCCGGCTCACTATAACATGGAAGTGTGTGGCCAAAAGATACAAAGACCATGCTGAGAACAGGATTCAGTCTCCAAGTAGTTGTTTGTAGTAGTAGTAACCATAGACAGTATCTATGAGTGGACATAGCTAACACACTAGCTGCTTCGAACCAAATAGGAAGTTCGCCAGGAGGCTGTTCTGGCTCCTCCTGACCCTGGCTCCAGTTGACTTACATTGGGATATTGTCACCCCTCTCTCTGTAACTGCTGCAGTGAGTCTCATCATTTTGGTCTTAAAATGTTTATGACATATGATCCTGAATTTAGTTTTTTGCTATTGTGTCCGTCAAAAAAATCCTATTCATAACATACTGGCTCCAGATTCGTTCCTGTAACTGGGAGCATCACAATCCTCATTTGAGCGGCGATGAACACTATGGGTGACATCACGCTCGCTTAGTCCACTTCTTTTATACAGTCTATGGTAGTAACATCACACTGTGGGGTATTTCATGTACATCTGTGGGGGAATGTTCAGAAATTTCTATGGTGACACAATGCACATATTAATATTTCGTAGTATTAATTATTTGACAGGGGTAGTGCAGTCATACACAGTCCTGTTTAGGTGTTTGATTTTCAACCAAAAAGGTGAGAGTGACTAACTGAAAAACAATTGGCCATACTTCCAAAAGGGGTGCAAGAGTCATGTTTCCCGATTCATGATAACATTGTAGTTTCTGTTGACACATCCAAAAAGGAAATTCACAAACCAATAATGACCAGACCTTGGAACTCACAATTTTGGACTAAGAGACTGTCATGTCACCCATAGCATTCGGCTCGCAGTTATACGGGTGAATTTGGAGCTGAGTTCCATATTAGGAACAGGAATTGATTTACAGAAATAAAAAGGGTTAATACGAACATCTTAAGACCGAAATGATGAGGCTCACTGTAACAGTTAAGGAGAGAGGTGTTTTTTGTTTTTTTTTTTGTTTTTTTTAATACAAAGCAAAATGGAGCCGTCATCGAGTCCTTGCTCACTTCTTATTTGGAAGCGGCTGGCGTGTTAACTATATCCATTTATATGTTAAGTCTATGTCCCCTGAAACCCAGCAGTAGTACCAGCAGCATACGTCTCTATTGCTCTGTTCAGTTTAAAGGTTTCAAAAACTTGCTATATTCAAAAGGGAATTCCAATTGCAAGTCAAACTGTCACTATTGCAGGATAAATTACCCATGTCCCGCAATGTTGCTCAGAATTTGAACGAGACGGACAGCACTGGCAGGGCACTTTGTCACAATCCAGCTCCTAAGTTAAGTATACCTGATATTCCCAATGGGGGCAGAGTGGATCCAAATACAAGCGTAATTATTGTAGCTTACTTACATTTCACTGCCTTATAGAGGATTATTGTGGATGTACAATCTGGCGTCATTCTTAATCACGGTAGGCGGGAAAAATCACCCACTGAGAGACACGATCCTGGCAATTACTTTACAAGAAATCTCCTCACCTTGACTGGCCAGGGTGCTCCTTTCATCCAATTAGCATGCATCTCACATTATGGTGTATTCCAAGGTCAGAAACTAGACTGAAAAAGTGAAGTGAAATGAGCTGCATGTAAACAAAAGATACTACACATTAGCTGTGTTATGGTAGAGACTGCATAATGTTTTTGTGCTGCATTTTAATGAGTCCCTTTTGATCAAGTGTCATTTAAAAGGTTACGTTCTTGTACAAGTTACTATATATTCCTTTTTAATTTGTTGTATCATTACTGGTGTCAGATTCAATTAGTGGTGAAGGCAGTGATGTTAGCGTTAATACTTAAGGTTAAGGATGTGTAAGGTTTACTCTTTTGTCCTCATGGGGATGTGTCCTCTACATTTGACCCACTGAAATAGGCGACTTCATGTTTTTAAGTTTATAGGAGAACTGTCTTAGCTGTCTTTAGCATGTTGACATTTTTAAAGGCCACTATAATAGAAGCTGGTTCATGGCTTGGAGAAGAATCCCACTGAAATATGCACTCAATCCGCTGTAGTGAAGAATGCAAGGGGCATTGCATTGAAAAATTAAACAACCATTGCACCAAATACAGTATGAACACAGAAGGCCGTCTGGCTTAGTCTGCTGTCCATCCCCATTTAAAGACAGTGAGGTGCAGACAAGTAGACAAGCAGGGACAAGGGTGTAGGCTTGCATAGGGATGGTGAAGACATGTCACAACCAATTTTTGGGGAAGACAAAATAGTCCCCACCAACATTGCCATTTTATTTTAATAAACAAAAATATAAATTTATTCTGATATTTTCCCAAACTCAGTAGTATTATTTTAACAAGTTTTAGTTCACAGTTGTTTATTAGACATTCTGAGATGTATTTAGTGATATGACGACAGGGTCACCCCTGCAGCTATTTTATTGGCTGCAACAGAGGGATGTCATAAGTGGTGCCAGGAGCCTAAACTGGGGAAGCAGCAGGACAGGGTCAGCACCTGAAGATGGCAGCTTGAATAGGTGTGAGTGCACCAAACTTTGAAAATCATTTCAAAAGGAACTTACTTGGCTTCATCTTTGATTAAACTTGCCTTATAATGAGTCTCCGCAGAAAAAGAGCAACCATCACCACAAGTGCACCTCCCAAACGGAGCCCTACTCGTGCGCTGTTAGCAGCCGGACTCTATTGACAATATTCCATGGAAAAATGTATGGACATTAGCTCAAAAATATCTCATCACCAACAAGCAAAGGGAAATCTGATACAAACGTCTACATCGCTGTTATCTGCTAAAGAATCATCTTAGAAGGGCAATGGATACAAACTGTACATTTTGCGAACTGAAAAATGAAACCACCTCTCACTTATTTTGGAAATGCCCAGACTCTGTGTGTTTTTGGAAAGAATTCATAAAACATATGAAGGGGGTGTTCGCTGATAATGTCCCCGCCAAAACTGAAACCAAACCTACGCCCTTGAGCAGGGACAATGGTTAGTTTGAAAGCGGTGGGAAGGAGGCTTTTTTTGTTGAAGATCTGTTATTACACAATTTTCTGATCTATGTTATAATATTGTTTCCTCATCAAAATATGCCTAGAGTTGTGTTTTGTTTCATTCACACATGTTTAACACACAAACCCTGCATATTTAGGTTGAGCTCTTTTCTCAAACAGAAAACACCAATAAATAAAATGTAAAAGGTAGCTGTGGACTTGAAAATGACAACTACATGACATCACAATTTGGAACAGAGCATTTTGAGCTGTGAAGATGTAGTTAGACTAAGAATAAAGGAATACTCAAATATGTGTGATTGAAACAAAACCCAGTTCCACGTATGTAACAACATTGCTCACAAGAGTAAATTTTGTGTAATTTAGGACCTTCTGAAAAAGAGAATCCTTCTTTGATGAGAAACAGTGGTTACAGTATAACCTGTGTACTGTTTACAACAGTCTGCTCAAACCTGGTCAAGTGAGAAATGAGACCAGTGGCATGCTAATCAAGCACTTAGCAACGGTGAGGGCTTTGGCTTTCAGAGGACTATAAGGTGGAATGACCCTTGACAAGGTTTACAGGAAAATAAAGACAGGGCAGTTTCAGGTTATAACTCCTCCCCTAAGGCAGGACTAATCTAGCTCAGCGCAGTATAAATTCTAGCTTCTCAGACCCGTACCTTCAGACTGAAAAAGACTTCTGGATGGCAGTCAAAACGTCTCCATTAAAAAAAAAAAAAAAAAAAGCTACCTTTGAAACCTTTTCTACCTTGGGCCATTCCTGGTTGAATTGTCGAAAGTAATGCAACTGACTCTCATAAATTTACAATGACTTTTTGACCGTGATAGTACTGCTGCTACTACTACAATTCCACATTTGAGAGTGACTTTTCTTTTACTTCGAAAAGTTCAGAAACTCTCATCGATAAGGCACTCTGAATTGTTAACATTCACAGTGAGTTGAGCAAATGCATTGATTGCCCCACAGAACACTGCAAAGCACAGACCTATTCAGCTCTAATTGTTTGGCCCATTGAGTATTGCATTCTACAAATTCATTCATAATAAGTCATTCTGTGCGTTTATCTGTACCTCGAGCTGCTGTGAATAACAAATGAGACAAGGATAGCTTCGGAAACGCAGATAAGGTTGGAGAGGTTCTTGTCATTATTCAACTGAGTGACAAAGATTGAGATAAACCAAACGCCGTGCTATAATCCACCGCATGTATACAGACTCACTGCTGTCCTGGTGATGTGTTCTCTCCACTAAAGCCAGGTTGGTGATTATAGCGTCTGTCAGGCAAAAAATTGGGAAAAATTATACTCAGTAAGGCACTTTTGTATACTCAAAAAAACCAAAACATTTAAGGAGCTCTGAACCGCACTGAGAAATTCATAAAGTTCGAACTTTGGCACGCCCACGCACACAAACTATAGAGTCATGGCAACGCAAAATACATTATGGAAATTTTGCAACTTCACTCATTTGATCCTATTTTTATTTTTACTGGGTGTTTCAAAGGGTGCTGAGTCATCCATGTTTGCCGCGCGTACTTACAGGCAAAGAAAATTGGAAAAGTTTTAGCTCTAATACCGTGGCTCTGAAACTTTTCAAACCTTGAAAGTATCATCTTGTTCAATATTTGCAACCTGGAATAATCTAAAACCAAATGTTTAATGCATACAAGAAACACTGTTAATATTTAGGAGGCTTTAGGGGGGAATATGTAAAATCCAGGATTATAACATTCCAAAATTTTAGTTAGTGAGAACAATTTTTTCCCTTTTTTATCAAGTGGAGATATTATGCATGATAAACTGTGATAATTGGTCACACATGAAAACTATGGAATAACCCATTCTGTCGCTGTGGGTTTGATTCCTTGTTTGGATGGAGTTTGTGTACATCGGTTAGTACTTGGAGTATACACTTAATTGTCTTCATGTATATATTGATACTCCTTATACGAAAAAACTGGAAATAACTTTTAAAGGTCAGATTTGTTTGAATAAGAATCATTGACTTACTGAACAGATTCTTTTGTAGTTTTCAGTTTAATGCCTCTAGGAGTTTCACAGTGAATATTTTAAACTCAAACTTAACTCAGATTGACTTTTGTGAGCTTTAAGCCATGTTAGACTGTTGTTACCTCTTCAAAAACATAAATGGATTTGAGTTATGTTTCATTCACACGTTTGAGTAACCCTGCATTATTAGCCTGTCTACAAAGTTCAAAATGCTCTCGTCCAATGAGGTTCATTTGGTCTTCCGATTATTTATGTTATGAGGTTCTTTTTTCAGACTAAGAGTTTGTTTATCCTTATACCTTGTCATTTCCCAGGTGTGTGAGAGTAAAAAAGCCCCCTCATCCCGGTTTAAAGAGGCAATCGAAATACAGAAACATGCCCACGGGATGATAAACCGGGATGAGGGGGCTTTTTTACTCTCACACACCTGGGATACTGTCCTATCCTGCCTCCACCTGTAGGAAGACGGCGCCAAAACCTGTATAAATCACTTGACCGGACATGTCACAGCAACATCACATGACCAGTCTGAGGGAGACCACTAGTGAGTCAGGTATGAAAACAAACTATTGGTCTGAAAAAAGAACCCAATAACATAACTCAAAAAGCTCTGCTCCACCCTATGATGTCATGAAGCTGTCGTTTCCAAATCAACAGCTACCTTTTACCTGTTCTGTAGAGACTGGCAGTTCCAGGGGTGAAATTATCCAAATGATTCTAGTGAAGGTGTACGAAGCTTAAAAACACAATGAAGCACTTCCTGTATTACCACACACAAGGTGGAAACGAGTTTTGGTTTGGTTTGGTTTGGTTTCTGTATGAGACAAGAACTCAGCTTTAATGTGCAGTTTGTGTGTTAAACATGAGTGGATGAAACAAAACACAACTCCAGGTATGTTTTTGATGAGGAAACAACAATATAACAATATTACAGATCATAGAAAGAAATGGATCTTTTTAAACCACTCCTTTTGTGATGGTAATGGAAAATGTCAAATGCTGTGTCCTGCTTGATTCAGTTGTGCACACTTACACCAGCGCTGCTCCCTGAACCTGGATCCTAGTGTGTGTGTGTGTGTGTATGTGTGTGTGTGTGTGTGTGTATGTATGTGTGTGTGTGATGGAACAGCTGAGGAGGGGATTAGATTTTGACTGTGGACTTTGTGAGGGTCTAAATCCTGAACAGAGCCGACTGACCTTGGGGCGATCGTGGAGAAATGAGTTCATCCTGAAGATAAACACACTCCTCTCTCTTTCTCTCTCTAAAACCCTTTCTCTCTTTGTCTCTCTCTGCCTCTCTCTCTCTTTGCTTGACTCTCTGTCCTCTTTCTTTACCTCTCTCTGTCTCTCTCCCTGTCTCTCTGTTTCTAGCCTCTCCTTCTCCGTCTCTGTTTCTCCTTCTTTCTTTATCTCTCTGTCTGTCTCCCTGTCTCTCTCTCTCTCTTTGTCTGCCTCCCTCTCCTCTCTTGTATTTAGATATCTCTGTCTCTCTCCCTGTCTCTCTGTTTCTCCCTCTCTCCTTCTCTGTCTGTTTCTCCCCTCTTTTTCTTTATCTCTCTGTCTCCCCTTCCCATTCTCTCTCTTTTTCTTGCTCTGTCTCCCTGTCCTTTGTCTCTATTTTGTTTCTCTCTCTTTCTTTATCTCTCCCTCTGTCTCTCTGCCTGCCCCTCTCTCTTTCTCTCTCTCTAAAACCCTTTCTCTCTTTGTCTCTCTCTGCCTCTCATTCTATGTCTGTCTCCCTCTCTCTCTTTGTCTGTCTCTCTCTCTTCTCTCTTCCTTTATCTCTCTCTGTCTCTCCCCCTGTCTCTGTTTCTCCTCCTCTCTCCTTCTCTGTCTCTCTTTCTCCCTCTCATTCTGTCTCTTATTCTCTCTGCCTATCTGCCTACGTTCTCCTTGTTTTTCGCTCTCTCCCTTTCCTCATCCTGTCTCTCATTCTCCCTTCCTCTCCCTGCCAGTTTCTTTTCTCGCTGCCTTTCTCCCTCTCTGCCTGTCTCTTTTCTCCCTGTCCTTGTCTCTCTTCTCTCTGTGTGTCTCTCTGTCTGTCTGTCTGTCTGTCTGTCTGTGTGTCCGTGTGTCTGTCTGTGGCACACAAACACGAGTACTTTGGTTGAATAATGGCCCAGTCAGTGGTGTGCCTATGGGGAAAGCTGTCAGTTTAATTGAATCCAGTATTCTCTCTTCTCCCTGCCTGCTAATTGATTCTGTCAGGCTCTTCTGCTTGACAAAGAGACTGACATTTCCCCCTGCCTTGTTACGACTGTCACAGACTGAGGGACAGCGTTTGTATGTGTGTGTGTGTGTGTGTGTGTGTGTGTGTGTGTGTCGTGCGTGTGCGTGTGTGTGTGCGAGTTTAAGAATATTAGTCATAACAGCGTGTTTACCTGCATACCACCTCATATATTCATGAGAATAGATTTTTCATGAGAAACATAATAATGGTTTGGAACGTAGTACATTGTGTAGTACAAGCTTGACACTCCTCACACAGTGTTATTCGGGGCTTTCAGCTTCTTCTTATATGGTGCCATTTTAAAGACGGTTGACCATTCAAAGGATGTAAATATTTGGTTTTGAATTATTAAATGCTAAGGCAATGGGGATAACTTTTCATCCTTCTCAAACACATGGATCAGCCATTGCTCCTTCTGACTTAGTGGAAAGCTAATTCTGTAGCCGCAGCTGCCTTGGGGCTGGCTAATACAAACATGCCTTCCGATCTCATACACAGCATAGATCTATAATTAGAACTGAATAAGACAGTCCCCTTCTGTCTGCGAGCGAGATCGATTAGTGACCGTTCTATAGGTACTGCAGCTCCTGGGAGCTCCGGCTCAGAAAGAATTTTTACTCATAGATATTTTTTGTATTCAGGTAGTAATGTGTAATTAAATAGTTTTTAAATGCACCATTGAGCACAGGCCATTGAAAACAATAAGGCACCATCTTGGATTCATCTTCCAGCCCAGGCACAGAAGGAACTGATGTAAAGAAAGTATAATATAGACTGTATAAAGAAGGGGCTATAGTGTCTGGTTCCATTTATAAGAAACTCCCCAAGGCTATCAGTTATGGGCCAAATTTGGAGAGCTGATGAAGCCGAAAGTGTGCCCACGCTCATTTCCTATTTGGAATCTGGCTTCTAGTTGGCTTACCCATTTATATATACAGTCTATGGTTATAAGACTACCTGAGCTACTTCTTCTTTCTTTGGGGTCATATACACTGGAGTCCGTTGGCCTGAGTTATTCTTGATCCCACTTCTGTTAGTATCAGGGATCTCCAGTGGTTAAAGTCTGATGGTCTGGCATCTGTTCACAGTTCACCTTTGTGTTCATGACTGCATTTGGAAGTTGAAGTAGCTTAAAGAAAATGGCATCATGGGAACATGCAGACTTCAGTCAGATCATAGTACATCAACTGTAGGGAACTTGGCCTATAGGCTTTTTGCTGAGAAACAAGAGACGCACTAATCTCCCTCACAGCACACATTCCCATGTCTTCCTCCGCAGAAGATGGTGAGCTTGTGGAACTGTGCTAGCTGGATTCTGACTGTTTCTTTTATGATTTTTTTTGTGTCTATAAAACACACCTGAAAACACACACGGGTAATCCAAAAATGGGAATCAATTTCTCAGTGTTCAGGCTCCTGCAAGAATGGATCAGATAGTACTTTATCTTGGACCCATCTATGTGTGCAATCCACTCTTAGCCAGTCTTTTCTTCCTTCACAAAGTTGTTACACTGGGAATTGCTCTAATAAAAATACACTGGGAATAGCTCTAATAAAAATCAAGCTGATGCAGTCTCTTTCTGCAGAGCACTTCAAACAATGGGCCGGCTCAATGGCAGAGCCCTTGTAGCTCTCTGCCCTGTGAAGGTCGCTGCTCAGGGACCAGATTGTTTTTAAAATACAGTGGCTTCTCTGCTGTGTGTCTGTGGAGCACTCATCTAATCAGTTTACAAGATGCTCCTCATCCCCAGCCACATCCTTAAACATCTTCAAAGGCTCTTTGTAGTCTGTAATGGATGCTGAGGAGGACACAATACATAGTGCATGCTTGTTCAAGTCACTCAGCCTCTTCTGGTTCCCTTGAAAAAACAGGCTTGAAATGAGGAACCAAAATGTGGAGAGGAATACACTGCATAGAAAATTAGGAACAAATTATAAGATAAATGTATGGTAATTCTTTATGACAACTATGCATTAATTAGCCTTTTTTTTTTTTGTAATTGAGAACAGAAAAAATAATAAATAATAACTCTAAGCTAAATGCATATTTGATATTTGTCAGTAATACATTTATTAGTATTTTATATTAATATATATATTAAGAAGAGACCACTGTGTGCTGCCTGCATAATTATAAAGCATCTTATGCTCCAAGAATTAGGAAGTGCGCTGTTAACATGGTAGTTGTTGCTAGCATTACTTTAAAAGGGTTTTATTTTTCGAGAACAAGGAAGTGTGCAGTTAGCATGCTATTTGTTATTAGCATCTGACTCTGATCTGGTCTCTGAAAATCTTATAAAATCTTATAAACTCATTGTGATGTGTAGTTAAAACTTTCAAAATGCATAGTAAGAAATAACTGGACCACTGCAAACAGTTTCAAATAAACTTGTATTTATCATGTTTTGAATACATGACAAGTCATTCTAATTATTATACTACAACTATTGTTCTGTTTAAAATATACAAACAGGGGAAAAGGCTATTAAGACTACTAAAAATTATTTGAGCTGCAGTAGACCCTTAGTCAAGAATGAAACCCAGAATCTCACAAATTTCTCAAAAAAATAAAATAAATAAATAAATAAATACAAATAAATTATTATTATTATTATTATTATTATTATTATTATTAATTATTATTATTATTATTATTATTATTATTATTATTATTATTAATAATAATAATAATAATAATATAATAATAATAATAATAATAATAATGATAATAATAATAATAATAAAGAAAGTGGTGCCAATAAACATCACTGTTCACCTGCTTAAATATTGAGCTCTGACTAAATGCTTGGAGGTTTTCTGTTTCACAAATTAACCAAGAATGGAACAGAGGCACAGTGCAAGCACCAGGATCAATAGGAGAATTAGCCTGACACACTTCGTTTACCTCCACTTTGTTAACAAGTCTTTATTATTTATTTATCACGTTAACTTTAGTGCTTTGTTGTTTCTGCTGCAACAGGCAGGAAGGTGTTTTGCCAAATTGCCTCTACACCTATTTTGATTTCATTACACTTCAACATTTGATGTATTGGATTCGATTCAAAGTGGACATGCATTACTGCATCCTTGTGATTTTGGATTGCAGCTGGTGTAGCACTTTTTGGGGCAACACCTTAGACTTAATTAATAAAGTAAAGAAAGTCTCGCATGACACAGGTTCAATAACTTCTTAAAGGCACTCTATGTAACTTTTTGGTTGGTGGGTTGGCTACCTTCTTGTTTCCATGGGGATGTTATTGCTCTGCCAGAAATATTTAGCAGTACGGTATTTAACTTATATCTCTTGCGTTTATTTCATTCCACGTGTCCACCATGTATTCTCACTGTACATGGGGTTGCCTCTCCACAGATCTGACCCAAATTGCAAGGTGACAGACCCTCCACCAGAACAATTACAAACACCTTTAATTTATAACCTAACCGCTTAAATATGTAGTTACTAAATCTGAATAATTCTGAATACAAAATGTTCCTTTTTACTTAAAGGTCTTTTATTACACAAAATGGGTTAATGTGAGCTCCAAGCCATGTTAGAATGGTTCTACCTCATGAAAAACATGTTTTTTTTTCATTCACACATGTTTCATACTCCTGTTTTATTAGTCTGTTTACATCTCCAAAGGTCAAAATGCTCTCTTCCGCTTCGTGATGTCATGTAGTGATAGTTTTCAAGTTAACAGCTACATTTTGTTTAATTGACAATAGCAATTCCTGGTCTAAAATCATCCAAATTATTCTAGGGAAGGTGCATGGAGTCTGAAAACACTTGCACTATTACCACACAATGTCACAAGGTGGAACAGAGTATTTTCAGTTTGCGAGAAGAACTCAGTCTATCTGTTACCTATGTGGTGATATATAGGTCTGCTGTCTTTTTAGTGAAGTATAACTCAAAGATGTGAGGAAAACATATATGTATTGAGTGACCTATACATGAATCACAGGGGCATTTGCAGTAAACCTAAGTTAGAATGTGGTATTTAGAAAAAGTCACATGTATCATACAGTATGCGCTTTATATAGGATGTCTGCTAACAAGAATCCAAAGGTCAGTACTTTCTCTGTACTGGTGTTACATGTTAGGAGCTGTGTGCTTTGGATGCATCAGAGTATTTTGTTGAAATTGGAAACTGTGTCTCAGATCACATGGCCCTGACCTGTGGGGTGCCTCAGGGGTCAATCCTGGGCCCCCTGTTGTTCAATCTCTACATGCTGCCATTAGGCCAGTTAATAAGCAGCAATAATGTGTCCTACCACAATTAGGCAGATGACACTCAGATCTACGTCTCTTTGGCAGCAGGAGACTATGGACCAGTGGACTCACTTTGTCACTGCATCCAACAGATCAGTGTGTGGATGCAAAACAACTTTCTCCAGCTAAACTCTGACAAGACTGAAGTCATAGTCTTTGGTCCACAAAAACAAAGGGACAGTGTCAGCAGTCACCTCCAGTCTCTCTCTCTAAAACCTTCAAATCAGGCAAGAAATCTAGGGGTAATAATGGACTCAGACTTGAATTTTAACAGCCACATCAAATCAATAACATCTGCAGCCTTTTACCATCTAAAAAACATAGCAAAAATCAAAGGTTTACTGTCTAAAGCAGACTTGGAGAAACTTATCCATGCGTTTGTCTCCAGTAGATTAGACTACTGTAATGGTCTGCTCACTGGTCTCTCCAAACGAGCTGTGAGACAACTGCAGAACATCCAGAACGCTGCAGCTCGGGTCCTTACTCGAACTAGGAAGAACGAGCACATAAGTCCTGTGCTCAGGTCTCTGCACTGGCTTCCTGTGCCTCAGAGAATAGACTTTAAAGAAGCTCTACTTGTGTACAAGTCTCTCCATGGCCGAGCACCAAAGTACATCTGTGACATGTTAGTGTCATATGAACCATCTCGCACTCTGAGGACCTCAGGGACCGGCCTCCTGCTGGTGCCCAGAGTCAGGACTAAACAAGGGGAGTCAGCGTTTCAGGTTCATGCAGCTAAAACCTGGAACAGTCTTCCTGAACATGTGAGACAGACTCTTCTGTGACGCTGTTTAAATCCAGACTCAAAACATTTCTGTTTGACTGTGCATATAACTGAAAGGTTTTCATTCCGCACTCTTCTCTCCAATTTATGTCTCTCTTTTTTAAAATTTTAATCTTCATGATTATTTATGTTTTGATTTGTTTTTATTATGATTTTAATGTATTTCTTATTCTGTAAAGCACTTTGAATTACTTTGTGTACGAATTGTGCTATACAAATAAACTTGCCTTGCCTTGCCTCTAACTCCTCAGGTCAGCGTATCCATTAAATAAGCCATCCAAGTGTCTCTGAATGGGCGGTAGACTTGACATACGCTCTGGTTCATTTGACAGGGCCATGTGTTTTTCACTTTCTATAGACAGCTGATACTTTGCAATAACATCACATTGAGGCTCGAGGACCTTTATTGGTGGTATTCATCAGTTACCATAGTGACACGATGCACATATGGGCAAATACAGTCAAAATGTTTATCTAGAAACATGAAAAAATGGGTTTAAACAGAGCATTTTCAGGAGGTTGTGATCAATATGAATGTTAATTTTCCTGTTTAGTTATTTGTCTGTTTTAACTGTCATTTTGTAGTTCAATAGTGTAGTTCCAACCAAGTCAGACTGTGTTAAAATAAAGCTCAGATTAAATATAACATGAGTAACAGAGCATCTGACAGAGTAGTGCTTTCAGTTAGCTTCACACCCCCTGAGAAACGTGATGGCAAAAGTATATACTCAATGTGTATGCTTTTGTAAGGTATTCGGAGTCTGCAGTGGCTTTTTCTGTTTGTTGATTTTATGTGGTACCTGTTTTTGTGAAGCATTTGTCTGTTAAGTCTGTGTCTTTTATTTATTTTTAATGGATTTTATTGGTTTTATTTATTGCTATTCATGGTTTCTTTTATTTTATTTTACTGGTTTTATTAATTTAAGACTAGTATGATTAAATCTGAGCGTTTATTTTAGCATTATTATTATTATTGTTGTTATTAGTAGTTTGTATTTGGAGTGTTTGTTGAGGCACACAAGGATCAGGAAGTGCGCTGTTAACATAGTAGTTACTGTTAGTGTATTTGTGAAAGTGTTTTATCCTTCAAGAACCAGGATATGCACATTTGACTCTTGTGACGGATTCTCAGTCTGCAGTGGCTTTTTCTGTTTTTATGTGTCATTTTGTGTGTTATCTGTTTTTGTGAAGTGTTTGTCCAGGCACACAATAATCAGGAAGCACGCTGTCAACATGTTAGTCATTGTTAGCTTTACTGAGAAAGTGTTTTATCCTTCGAGAACCAGGAAGTGCACAGTTAACTCTTGTGAGGGAATCCCAGTCTGCAGTGGTCTTTTCTGTTTGTTGATTTGATGTGTTACCTGATTTTGTCTTTTTGACCAGGGATTAATTTGATCCTGTTTTAATGGAGTTTAATGGAAGGTTTCCGGCAACTGTTTTGACCTGATCCCCCTGCTCATGACAGCAATCCAAAAGTGCTCCAGTAACTGCTGATTTACAAATTAGGCCTCTGTTTTTAATCCTTTGCAAAGTGGCTTTTAGTGTCAGGAATGGAAGAGAAGAAGGGCCAAGGTAAAATAAATAAATAAAACGATTAAAAAATGTGGAAAAAAGAAAGAATAAAAATGGGGTTACAAATGTAGAGTTAAACTATAGCACACATAGATCATGATTTTACATTTTGTCCCCTGTAAATTGCAATATTGACCTAGAAGGGCTCAATAAAAGAAACAGGTCCATTGTTTACAAGACGCTTTTCAATACATGTGTGGAAGCAGTACAGAGCAGTAATGCTTTTCAAACTCTATTTCAGTACTAAGGAATAGGCTGGCTTCTTTTCAGCATTAAATCATAGTGTGTACAGTCCCTCAGTCGTCCAAGTAGAATCCATGAAAAAAGGAGAGATTCAATTTTGTCAAATGGACAAAAGTTTATTTGGTTGAAAATGTTTCACAGCTCATCCAATCTGCTTCTTCAGTTCTGCTCAGGTACTGGTGGACACTTCCTTATATCTGTCTGAATGGAGGAGCTAACTACACTGAAACTACTCTGAAACTGAAACACCCTACTTGTTTACAGTTTCTGTTAGTGAGCTAAGGAGTGAGCTACTGAGCTGTACTGAGTGTGGGGTCATATTATCATAATCATTCAGGGTCATAATGGTGCTTTCACGCCTCTGAGGATTGAACTGAATTTCTCCTTTTGCCATTAAATTGTAGTACTTTCTTTTATAATACCATGTGGTCTTATAACTGTGTCATCCCTCAGTTGTCCGGGTAGATTCCAAAGTGATCCATGAGCGCTTACTTGTCTATGTGCTCTTATACAGCTCAAGATCATTCTAAAGCTATTCAGGAAAGGTTCATTTATGTCTTGTGTATGTGGCTTTTTTAGTATCGATACTTATTCAAATGAGTATCTATCTTTCAGTACTAGTTTTAATATTGACTAGCTTTTGACAGTCCTACAGAGCAGTAAGGGAGATAGGGGACTGGTGAAAGCAAATTTTCTGAGCTCTCAAGCCTCACTCAAACAATACAGGATTGCTCAGACATGAACGAATCAATTCAGTACAACTCTGAGTCAGCTAATAATGAGGGAACACAGTTTTAACATGATTAAAAGATCATGAAAGGCTATTTTTCCCTTTTACAGTGAGAATTCTGTGATTAAAGGCCTATATTACAAAAAATCTACTGCTGTTACCTCCTCAAAAGCAAACCTGGAGTTGTGTTTTGTTTCATTCACATGTGAGTAATCCTTTATTACTCGCCAAAGCTCAAAATGCTCTGTTCTCCCTTGTGATGTCATGAAGAAGTTTTCAAGTTAACAGTTTCCTTTTACATTTAGTTGTGTAGAGATGGGCATTTCCAGGTCTGAAATTATCCAAATTATTCGTGAACGTGTATGGAGTTAGAAACACATCACAAAATAAAGTGTTTTCTGTTTGAGAGAAGAGAAAAAAGTCGTAAAATGGGCCCTTTAAAGTCAATTTTCTGTGGGAACGCTGAGAATTCTAAGATTAAATTGAGAATTCCAAGGAATAAATCAGTTCCTGGATGCATTACTACTGAAGTCTTGCACCCTGCACGTTTTTTATACAGTACATTCCTCTCTTCCCGTCCTGCATCATGCTCCTCACTGATGTACAGTCAACATACAGCGCAGTAGACACAAGTAATCTCACTATAATCTGCAGCCAGATTATCTCTTCCTGTTTGTCGGAGTGATGGAACAGAATGGCAGAGTGGAGCAGAGGAGGAAGTGAGATTAAAACAGTGGGGTCAGTCAGTTTGCAGGTCACACTGAGCAGACCTGTTTTATGAAACTCAGCAGCCACAGGACGTGAGGAGCATGGAGCTGTGTATGTGACCGGACCTGCTTGTCAATGCCCGATCTCGTCGCATCTGAGCTGAGAAAGGTCCTGGGTAGCTGTTGTGTCCTTAGGCAAGACACTTCACCCACATTGCGCAATATGAATGCGGTAGGGGTCACAATCTGTCCAGCATTACTCACCACTGTTGGGCAAGTTACTTCAAAATTATAATGTGTTATTTATTACTTGTTACTGTAATTTCAAAGTAATTTGTTACATTACAATATTACTGCATTTAAAATGTAAGGCATTACACGAAGTACTGCATTATTTTTTAAATTACTCTCACCAGAATAACTGTCACTGATTGTCAAATAACCATCAGCGAGTGAAGATGCCAAACTTTTGTGCCGTATATGGACTAAACCAGGACTAAACCAGGACTGAACTGAGAATTGAACCAGGAAGATTGAACCAGGTCTAAATCAGGACTAAACCAGTACTGAACTGAGAATTGAACCAGGTCTAAATCAGGACTAAACCAGGACTGAACCAAGTCTAAACCAGAGCTGAACCAGGTCTAAACCAGGACTAAACAAGGTCTAAACCAGGTTTAAACCAGGTCTTAACCAGGATTAAACCAGGGCTAAACCAGGACTAATCCAGGTCTAAACCAGGTCTAAACCAGGTCTAAACCAGGACTAAACCAGGTATAAACCAGGACTAAACCAGGACTAAACCATGTCTAAACCAGGACTAAACCAGGACTAAACCAGGACTAAACCAGGTCTAAACCAGGTCTTAACCAGGACTAAACCAGGACTAAACCAGGTATTAACCAGGTCTTAACCAGGACATTTGTACCGAGTAAAATATTATTTTTTTTTTTCCCTGTAATGCCTTACATTACTGCGTTACAGCAAAAAGCAATGCACTGCAGTAATTCATTACTTTAATATCGCGTTACTCCCAACACTCTTACTCACTCTTACTCACACTCACATACAGCATTCCCTTTTGGCCTTTAGCATAAATCTGTATTGAACAAAAAAAAAAAAAACATACTATGATTTACTGTATATTACCAATCATAGCAGCCACAGTACAGTACAAATGAAGTCCCACAATGTTTATAGTATAGTTATAGTAGCCCTGTGTAACTTTAAACCATAAAAGATTGCATATTGATTGTTACTTATTTATATCTTGTTAGCCGCTATAACCGCTAGCCTCCATTGACTTTATTTGTTTGGAGCTGAACTGTATGGCCGACGTCACAATCCCTCAGTCCACTTCTTTATAGAGTCTATAAACTATATCTGCTTGTTAATGCCCAATCTCATCAGATCTCAGAAGCTTTTGCAAGGCTGTTCCTGCTTAGTTGTTGTGTCCCGAGGCAAGACACTTCACCCGCATTGTTTAGTAGGGAGGGGCCAGTTTCATTACTCACATTATAGCTGGGTTTCAAATGACTTCTCAGTGTTCTATGGGTCAGTATGAAAACAACCAAAATAGACTCTATTCACGCTTACGTCACAAACAAGGAAGACTTTGGGAAAGATGCGATTACAAGCTTCGATGTAGTTACCGACAGTGAGCTCAGCAAACATGGATCTATTAAAACCAATTGTGATAAAACCCGTTGAAGTAAATGTGATCAGCGGTAAAATGAAGACTGCATATGTATGTGCTGTTTGGAATCATCTTGAATTTGGTGCCTCATCTCTTCTAATCTCATGTACCCGGAGCGCTCGGAGTCGTGCGTCAGTGGGGAAATGATGAAAACTGAGGTATGGTTGTAATTGTTGATTAGCCGAACATAACGGGAACTCTACAATGACATGGAGATGAAGAAAACTGGGCCTGGGAAGTTGTAATCTTTCCAAACATCTTCCTGGTTTGTGATGTAAGCTTGGGTAGAGCCTCTTCTGTTGCTTTATGACAGAGGATAGTGAAGAAATAAAATTAAAGTCTGCTGTGAACCCCGTGATCATTTTACAATTGCTGTTGCATCTATCAGTTGCCTTCCAGGTCAGGTTCATTGGGTTTAAAATGCTTTCTATATGCTTTAGTGTGATGCCAGATCAGAGGCCATTACTTTAGTCAGTATTAATATGAGAGATGACACCATTGAGTCCATAAAGGTCATCCATTGTCCTCAGGAACTGAGCGCAGGTCAAAGGGCATTACAGTATAGAGATTATTGTGCTATTCACCAGATTGGACATTATTTTCTCTCGTCAAACTAAACCCTAACAACCTCTGCATTCATAACATCACTGCTCTATAGATTAAAAAGGTCTGTTCAGGTAATGTTATATGAGGGCATCTCCTTTCAGCTAACCACAAGTTTTAATGTTATTCTAAAAGGTCTGCACATTTATTCACAGTAAATTCAAAACCTTTATTTGAACTGTGTTACGATCAAAAGTCTAATCATGTAGTATAAGTTTTACGAATAAGTTCTGTAAAGTAAGTGATTCTTAGTTACTCAACCGTTGGATTTACATAATTATATAGTGCCTTTCTAGACCCCCAAAGCGCTTTACCTTTGCATTATTCATTCTCTCCACACTTGGAGGTAAGCTTTGTACCCCCAACACAACGACTGCCACTGGCGCCCCACAGTGGCACCCGGTAATCCCAGCAGTCTCCCGTCCAAGTATTAACCAGGCCCAGCATTCTTTAGCTTCTGAGATGTGAGAAGATCAGGCTTTGACGAGCTGTTTTGGTCACATAGTTTCTTGTCTTTTATGTCAATTTGTCCTTAAAGGTGTATTGTGTAACTTTTTTGGTGGAGGATCCGTCAGCTGTTGTTCTCTATAGAAAGATGTTATGGCTCTGTCTGAAATGTTTCACAGTATTAAGTCGTATTAAACCTTTTATCTTCATGGAGACCAAACCAGGCCAACTTTCAGGTCAAATCTGTGGAGAGGCACAGTTGGAATGCTTGTTTTTCTAGGTATTTTTGAACAATAAAACCACCTGCAATTGAATACATGTAAGGTAGATCTGTTTAATGCCACAGTATGGAACTTTTGAAGCAGAGCAACGGCAAATCCCTCGCAATGGTAACAGACTCCCAACTGAAAAGTCGCACAGTGCATAAATGTTTATGGCCCAGATGTAAACTTTGGACTGTGTTGAATTCTGAGTGGAACATCTAAACAGCCAACATTTATTTATTTATAATTTTATTCATGAATTTATTTATTTATTGTATTTTATTATTCATTCATTCATTCATTCATTTACACAAATCTGCAGTTCTTCCCTCTATTCTGATTTGAGGAATATTTTATTTATTGCTGTACAGTCATCAAACCCTGATGTATTTTGGTTGCCGGATTACAAAATTATGAGTTGGCTTTATAATGAGGAGGTCTTTGTTTTAGTTCGTTATGGTTATTTGTTTATTTATTGGTCTGTAGCTGTCTTTAAATGTGTGTCGTGTGTGTCATCTACAATACAGCATGTCAAATACAACATTCTAAAACAAAATGCTGGACAGCTATGCACTCTTAACCAAAATATTTATGCAAGGGCCCACCACTAACATAAAATTATACTTAAAAAAAAAAAAAAAAAGATTGATGTTATTATTACATTAATTTTGGAAAGAGTCTGATTTGTTACAATGTTGTTCCCTCATCTTCATCATCTTCCTTCAACATTATAACATAAATCTCACAAGGATCAATTTTACATCATTCAAGACCTTTAACAGTTTGACTACTATGCATAATAATATAAGTAAAATAAATAAGGGTACATATAATTTAATCCCTGCTCTTGTAGTTCAGTCTTAACTCTGAAATCACAGTTGTTGTTATTCCAAGCATTGTGTTAAGCCCTGGTAAATCCTCTCCATGCATAGGCCACATACAGTATTATTTGTGTCTATGATGTTGAGCTCACATATTCAGTGTTTTGTCTGGGCTCACTCTGTCCTCTGTGCCCATAGACAAGAGTTACAGAGGGATTAGACCAGTCCTTATCTCATATTGGTTATCCACTGCCCTTTCACTTCACTGGCTAAAGGTTATGAATCCCATATATTGAATAATAGGATGCCCAGACATTGGTATATTGATTTATAATGTACCAGTTAATAAAGAGGATTAGTTTAGGCTGAGTATGTAACAGTGATAGTAGATTATATAGGAAATAGTCAGGAAATAATGGCATAGTTCTTCATTTATTTTATTTTATTTTATTGTTTTATGTAAATGAGACTATAATTGTAAAATGCAGTGTGTTTATCATGAACTGGGGACAGCAGCGCACTGAAATTTCTTATTGGTGTAAGTAAGGGCTAAGAATAAGTAATGTTAAGTCTCCTGTCCAAGTTTATAGTTTGTTTTTTACACTGTAGTTTGGGGCATTAACATTCATAATTTGGATAAAGGATCTTGGCATATTGGGCCCCACAAAACTAGAATCTGCCCTGTCTTTCTGCAGGACATACAAATAATATTTTGTACCAGAAAAGCCTACCACATTTGATGAAATTAAAGGTACACTAAGTAACTTTTCTGGTTGGAGGTACACTACCTGCTTGCCTGAAATGTTACACAGAATGGTATTATTGCTTTAATTCAGTAGTGTTTTATTGTTCAAATATAAAGCAAAAAACACACATTCTTACTGTGAGCTGGATGGTCTCTCCACTGATCTGACTTGTAACTCGACCTGGTGGCGTCAACGCCTTGTCTCCATGGACAGAGATTTGTTTAATGTCATACCGTGGAACATTCTCTGCAATGCCACAACATATCCATGGCAACAAGCAAGTGGCAGACCCTCCACTACGTATTAAGATATCTGAGAATAAGATTGACATGAGGTGGGAGGATGAGTAATTGCCTGCAGGGGTTTCTTAAGATCTTTAGACCCCTGGCATTGAATTAAAAAGAATCACATAAATATGTAAATCAGTTACAAAATGTCTTTGTTTTGTCATAAAAAAAAAAAAAAAAAAAAGGTCTCCAGACACACAAATTAGCCAAAAGCATGTGCAAAAGCACAAGAGAACAGGTGCAGGTGTATCTATACATTGTTCTGTAAAGAATACTTGCCCTGACCTACTTTAATCTCTACCCCAGAGCTTATGTCATCATATTACCTGGTATACCTTCAGCCTTGAAATCCGCTGTGCGTTTGTCACATATAGTGTGTAGAGGGCACTTCCAAGGACACTTATGTAACCACTTCCCTCCTTCATTTATGGTCAGAGTGGTGCCTCCCACTAACAAGCTTCCCCCAGGCCTGCTCCATGCTGAGGAGGGGCTGTCATCCGCCACTCAGGGTTATATGGGGGATATACAGTAGCATGCAGAGCCAGATAGACCTAAAGTAAAATAAGTATACTGTTTTACATTATTTTAGATCGTATTTGATGCACAGTTACATTAATTTAATTTGAAGCTGAATTAAGTTAAAGAGGACCTGTTGTGCCTGAGTCCGCTATACAGTTATAATCTATGACACCCATTGATCATTATGTTATTTGCATAATGGTATAAACGCACTATTCATCTAAAACAACTTAATGAAAGAAATAAGTCCACTGACTTCTGCGTTAGAAAACTTTAGTGCCCAATGGGAGCTGATGTTGCAGTGAAAAGTCATTACAACAAAGAGTCGACACCTCCTATGGATAAGTGCAGATCACACTAGTGAGTAGGAGATTTTATTTCATTTGTAACAAAATGACTAGAACAAAATAAGCACATAGCAGTGGCTGTATGCCGTTATCTATTATCTCTATCTATCTATTCAAAAAAGTAATTTCCCAAAAAATCGCAAAAACAGTAACATTTGTGAATACTCTAAAAAAAAGTTGAATCTATTATCAGTTATTTAAGGATTTCTACAGTTTTTCTTAAAAAAGAAAATGAAAGAAAATCAATAATGTAATACCATTGGTGAGCAGAAGAATCTAGAAATCAGTGCCTTTCAATTTTGTTGAAGAAATACAACAACTAAAACGTAACTAATTTAGCAGCAATAATAAGAGGACTGAATGATGTAAAATGTAAAAGAGCCGCATCGTGGGAGCCATCTTAGCTGTGGTCAGACAGTTATCTTCCTTCAACCACGGTCAATAAATTATTCAGCTGTAGATTGCAGCATAGAAAGAAAAAAGAGAACCTCGCTTTCAACTTGGGCTTTTATTATTTTACCATAATATTATATATAATGGCAACAGCAGTTTCATTAATTTAACATTTGTTGAATGGACAAATTTAGACTTTTATTAATTTGTTCATTTCTATTTTCTAATAACATTGACAGAAATATCACTAGTTTATCTTAATAATAACTATACTATTTAGAGGCTTTCCAAAGCACGAAGAAAGACTTAATTAAAAATGAACACATAGTTTATTAAAATGCATTACCAAATAATTAATTTGTAGTTATTTGGGAGGTTGCAGGAGAAAAAGTTTGTGAAAGCACATTGACAGACAGACTTGGCAGCTTTCATTTCATAGCTATAATTTTGGACAAGTTTAGAAGCACATTTAATCAGGTGCACCATCTGCCTGTAATACACCTGAGTCTTATCTCTTATTGGAAGCCTTGTTATATTCCTTTGGAGAAAATTTGGACTGCAGATCTAGAACTATGCACCTAAAAAAATAGAACAACAAAACCAGGTCCAATCCAAGTCAGTAATAAATGAGGTCTGAATCAACTAAAAGGGCCTGTGATTTTTTCCCATGTATTTGGACAAAATTTGCCATAGTACAGATATGTGGTAGAAGCAGCTCTTGAGGTCAAAATAAGTCAGGAAGTGAGTGTTAGCATGTTATTTGTTATTAGCTTCAACATCATGGCAAAATTCCAGCCTGGGCTCAAAAATGTTCTGAAAAGTGCTTCTGAAGTCATAGTTGTGAATAATTACTATTCTCAGAAGACAAATGAGGAATACTTTGGACCACTGCAAACCATTTAAATGAACTAGTTCTGTTTTTCATATTTTTAAGAAAAAGATGATTAAATAAGAACTGTCAGGGGTGAACCAGATTTGGACCCAAAAGCAGACAGAGTCAAATACACAATTCAGAGTTTTTATTTAACAGTTTTACTGGACCAAGGAGCCAAGATGAGAATTTGGAGTGGCAAGGCAGGTGCTGGCAGGACCAAGGAGCAGAGGTAACTCTTTGAAATGGCAGGGCAGGTGCTGGCAGGACTGAGGAGCAGCGGTAAGTGAAGCTGGCTGGCACACAGGGAAAAAGGGAGGGGAAAACAGGAGACTGGATTATGACAGGAACAAAACTTTTAAATGAAACAAAATCGATTGATCTGCAAAACACTGTATGTGTGACAGTGTGTAAGGCCAGAGGGAATAGAGACTGATGTGTGAAGAGAAATGCCATGATAATGTCACAGAGCTGGACTGTGAGACTGGCAGCTGGGCTCTGATGCTGCGCTTCATGTCCACTACCCACTGAGTATATGACCACAAAGAATAATAGTCTCCAGGCGCGACTATGATCCACAACAAACACTTTGCATGAAGTATATGGGCTTTTACTAACTAGCTTTGTCCAAAATAGCTCAAATGTGCATCAGAAAACCCTGATCTCAAACTGTAAAAAAGGATTCGCATTGGTTAATGGACCCATATTACTGTACACTAGTTCATGATCTATGTTATAATGTTGTTTCTTTATCACAGACATATGTGTAGTTGAGTTTTGTTTCATTCACACATGTTTAACACATAAACCCTGCATATTTAGATTAAGTTCTTTTCTCAAACTGGATGTCATGTGGTAATACGGGAAGTGCTCCAATGTATTTTTAAACTCCATTCACCTCGACTAGAATTTGGGTAATATCAGCCCTGGAACTTAGCCTGATTCATCAGCCGATTTTACTTTGTTTTACTGCATTTCAGTTCGTACAAACCGTCTGACCTCGCAGCATTAGATTTCGTTCCCTCGATGGTAGGCGGGTATTTTTGATCATTTAACCAATCGCTGCTATTTGGTCGTGACATATGTTATGCGCCGCTAACAGGGTTAACTGGTATATTAAGCTTTTCCCAAATCCCGTAGGAAGAAGGGCAATAACGTCTGTCCCCTTGATGAAATTCACCAAACATTCTCTTTATTCCGGCTTTAAATCCTCAGTTTCGGGAATCGTTGACAACACTGAATATATCACTCTTCGCTGATTGGCTGGTGTCCGAACTTGCACTTCCAGGGTTTTTGCAAACCGTGTAGTGTATTTTGATTCCTGACCTAGTTGCTGGAGTCAAATGAAATTGAGTGGAGGCACTAGGTGGCGCAAGCCTGGCTACCTGGAACTGGCCATCTCTACTGAACTAAAGATTAAAGGTAGCTGTTAACTTGAAAACAACCATTTCATGACATCACAAGGTGGAACAGAGCATTTTGAGCTTTAAAGATGTAGACACACTAATAACAAAGTATTATTTAAAAGTGTGAATGAAACAAAACACCACTCGAGATATGCTTTTGATGAGGTAACAGCATTACAACATAGGTAAATTTTGCATAGTATTGGACCTTTAGTCAATGTCATCTAAATGTGAATAGAATAGACTAGTTTATATACATTTACTGATGTTATTTTATCATTTTTATTCATTTCTTTTATTGGTTTTATTTTTAAAAGGCAAACACATGAACATTTAAACACATGTAAATATACCAGATTATAACTTTGGTCTTATTCTATCTACAGGCCCTGACAGGTTGATGTTACAGAAAATAAACTCCCTATGCACAATATATTAATATAAAAATGCATTTGATTTACATAACTCTTTTTCATTGTTGAGTGAATGACTCAGCCTGATGCCATGGGGTAGACTCACTGAAGCAAGGTTGCCAGTCAGTCCATCCGACCGTCACCAATCACTCGATACATAGTGAAGTGCCTTGCCCAAGGACCAAGCAGCTGGTTGGGTAGGTCATTGCTCTAACCTTGTAGCCATTCCCGTTCGCCAGTGAAATAACATAAACACCCTTAAAATAATGCACATATCTTAGTGTTAAATGTTTGTAATAAGAAAAAACATATTGATATAATAAATATATGTAAACAGATTTTATGGGACAAAAATCCAAATTCTCAAAAGGCTTAGATGGGAGACAGACACAATAAATAAGTGTTATCTTTGTGTAACTTCTTGTCATGTGATGGGACTATCTCTGGGTTTTGTACATGAAAAATAAGCCTCTTAGAGCAGACCTGCTGAGAACGGTGAGATCAAGTGTTCAGAAGGGGCATAATCTCTTCCATTGCATTCGGAACACAGCCCTATCTCCATGTAGATAGTGCAGTGTAAGGCATGTTATTATAATTATTTTTATTGTGCTTTTCTGTCACTATGGTAACTTGTTCCTTTGTATAACATCAAATGAAGATGTGCTTTGTTCACACTTATTCTCTTTACCTAATATATATAGTACCTCTGTTACAGCTTAAGTTGATCCTTTACTGTTTTGTTTATATTTTTAGTATAACTGTATTGTTGTTATTATTTAGGTATTTAAAGGTCCTACATTACATAAAATTGACTCTAATGAGCTTTAAGCCATTTTAGAAAGCTGTTACTTATTCAAAAACATACCTGGCATTGTGTTTTGTTTCAATCTCACATTTAAGTAACCCTTTATTATTAGTCTACATCGTCGAAGCTCAAAATGTTTTGTTCCACCTTGTGATATCATGTAGTGGTAGTTTTAACTTTAGTTCAGTCGAGATGGGCAATTCCAGGGTTGAACTCATCCAAATGTTTCTAGTTAAGGTGTATGAATTTTAAAACGCAATGGGGTGCTTCTTGTGTTACCACATATCACAACATGTGCGACTGAAATAAAACACAACTCCGAGTATTTTTGATGAGAAAACATTATAACATAGATAAAAATAGCATAATATGAGCCTTTTAAATCAGCCTTTAATGTTCAATAAATCAACTTATTCCTATAGCTCTCACAAACCCTCTTTTATTGTTCGAAAAATCAGGAAGTGTGTCAGCATGCTAGTTGTTAGCTTTACCGTGACATCGCAAGGTGGAACAGAGCATTTTGAGCATGGGTGATGTAGACATAATAAAGGATTTCTCAAACATGTGTGAATGAAGCAAAGCATAATGCAGGTATGTTTTTTAATGAGGCAGCAGCATTATAACATGACTCAAAGCTCACAAGAGGCCATTTTGTGTAATATAGGACCTTCGACGTGTTGTACACTGGTCTGAAAATCATACAGAAAATACATTGATTGGATAGGGGCATGCAGGGAAGCCTCTCCTACTGTACGATCCATTCTGCGTCTCATTCAGAGCTCTTGGTCATTGATCGGGCTCTGTGGTCAAATGGCCACAACGTAGGTCCAGACCAGGGACAGCTGGAGGTCACGCTCATCAATGCAGCCCCTTCAATTATGTCAGCGCTGGCTTCTTTGTGTCCTCCTCTCGGACCTCACTCACCAGGCCCGCATCCCGTTTTAAACACTTTCTCTTTGGTCACGCTCGTATTGATGTAGGGTTTTTGTAGGGTTTTTGTCCAAGAATGGCATAGGAGAGGTCCAATGATCTGATTTAGCATTGACTTTGTTTGAGCAGACCTAAAAACATGCTGGCTTTACCGGGGGGCGCTGTCTTCGTCACATGCGTAGATCTTCCTCAAAAGTGGTTTTCGTTTGATCATTCACACTTGTTTAACACAAATCCTGCATATTTAGGATGAAAACACTGCATCTTGGGATCTCATGTGGTAATACATGAAGTGCTCCATTGTATTTTTTAAAGTCCATACTATACAACGATCATTAAGAATTTCATCGATCACATTCATTTTTAATCGACAAACCAAATGTAGGTTGCTGTGGGTAGCGTAAGGAAACAAGGCTGCGTCTGACAGCTCAAACACTGGAGTTGCGGCCTCACGGTCCCACGTTTCAGCTGTGGCACACCTCCTTGGTGATCACTGTACCACTCAGGGAGCGTGTTTACATGCACATGAGTATCCCGGTTATGACTGTTTTTTTGTTTTTTTTTTGAGTATCCAGGTTTTGTCACGGTGCATGTAATAGATGCAGTATCCCAGTTACTGCAATATAAAGTTGAGTGCACATGTGTCCAAAAGACAAAAACTCTTCAGTCTTTTCATCACAACAGTGGCCAAAAAAAAGTGACCAACATAAATAAAGTGAGCAAAATGACCGTTAATTAAAGAGAAAAAGAAAAATTTATCAAATGCTAGTCCATACGGCACTATCATTTGGATAATTTCAACCCTGGAATTGCTGAACTAAAAATAAAGGGAGCTGTCAACTTGAAAACTGCCACTACATGACATCACAATGTAGAACAGAGCATTTTCAGCTTTGGAGATCTAAATAATAAAGGGTTACCATATTTTTCGGACAATAAGGCTGATTTAAAATCTCTTAATTTTCTCAAAAATGGACAGTACACCTTATAATTCGGTGCACTTTATGTATTAATTCTGGTTGTGCTTACTGGCCTCGAACTGATTTTCACATATATTCCACTGAGTCGTGTTCTTTAGTCTGACAGCGCACAAGGAGCGAGCTGTTTTTTTATCACTTTTAGTTTATGCAAATTAACCATGGGGTTTTATGTTTTGTTTCTGTAAAACGTAAACAAATGTGTGCAAAGCTGCATTAACCACATTGTTACTCAATCTATATTTGAGTCCTCCTCGTAGGAAATAAAAAACTCAAGTGTCTTCCGCTTGTTTCGCTTAATGTGCCTCATAATCCGGTGCGCCTTATAGTCTGAAAAATACAGTACTCAAATTTATATGAATGAAACAAAATGCAAGCTCACAAGAGTCCATTTTGCGTAATGTAGGACCTTTAAAGTCAAAGAGTAAGTATGATAATTACATGGTAAGTACTCACAGAAAACAGATCTGCTAATGCATGTACCCTTGTTATCCCATGCCATTTCCATCTATTACTGCTGTAAGTGGCACCATAATGTGACAATCTGACATTTTATTGTCATAACTTGAACAGCATAGCCGCCATTTCTATCATATTATTCTACAGCGACAACTCTACTTATTTTTGTGGAATTCAGTTACTTTATACAAGCCCCTGAATGCATATTTGCCATTCCTCCTGTTGCTGTTCCATAGCAGACAACACAATAGATAGTACAAACATTTATTGTCAAGGCCGCCGTGTACATCTACGAAAAGGTTGAGTTTGTTTTGCAGTGAGCCACAGTAACATTTTTATAGACACTTGACAACAATGTAAAGAATGCTTATGTAATATAATGAGTCCTTTGTCTACCGAGGACAAAGCGAAGCAGCTGGAGAGGTGGGAGGAAAGCTCGGAGAGGTGATAATAATTCACTCCACAAGTATTTTATCATATTTATCTGTGTTAATGTAGAAGTCTTTCACCCTTTAGTGTGTTTAAAAGCGTGTTGACTTTAAGGTAGTTTAATTAACAGAAGTAGTGATACAGACTGTTAGAACTTCTATAGTGTAATTATGTAAGTATGATTTTGAGTTGTTTGTATTCCTGATGAAGTTTTTGAAGGATTTAAAGAAACTGGAATTGGTCATGCTTTATTTGCTGACAAAATAATTCACGTAAATCTGCACTATGTATGCCACCTGCTTGTATTTGCTTTGCCTGGAATGCTCCACAGTATAGCATTAAAATTCTCTCTGTTGACACCACAAGGCCAAATTGCTGTTCAGGTCAGTAGTTTTAACAGTTTAGTAACGTTTCTGGTTTTGGTCCGCCACCTGTTTGACTTTTTTTCTGAAATGTTCTACAGCTCGGGTATTCAACTAAAATTTGACTAGGTCCGGTTAGAGAAAATCTCTTCAAGCAGAGGTCCGGGACATCATAATGTCTAACTTGCATTATGATTGTGAAACAGAAGTAGCCTAGTTTTATCAATGTCTGAATGTATGAATAATAGAAATCAAAGAAAATACAAGTTAAAAACATTTCAACAAAATGTATGAACACTGAAACACACAGTAGGCTTACATTAGATATAGGGCTGCAGTTTAAAATTAATTCGAGAAAATAAATAAAATGGCTAAATTATGCATCTTAAAACAAAGTGCTTAATTTCAGAAAAAATAAAAATAAAAATAGCAGCTTGAGTTTCCCTTTTTCTTTAGTTTTCACATCTCGATTTAACAGCCTCAATACATTTTTCCACAGATCTCAAAACCTCTTTCCTCTGTCTGTGTCTGAATTCAGAGTTGTGATCGCCTTGAATGCACAGATTTGATTGGCTAAGAAGCATCACAATTGGTTTTTATGCTCCTTGATCTATTAATACAGTGCTACAGTATGGCATTTAATTTAACTGTCTCCATGGCGACAAGCTGGCCACATCACCAGGCCAAGTTACTGGTCAGATCCGTAGAGAAGCGGGCCCACTCAAGGTAGTAACGTGTGTTTTGCTGTAGTTATGAGAAATAAAAACAACCATAATTGAGTAAATACAAGATATATTTGTTTAGTGCTACTGTGGAACATTCCAGGCTAACAAATAACATCACCATGGAAACAAGTGCATGGCAAACCCTCCTCCTCCTTAATGTCTTGAAGTGAATGAAAAATACTGAAATCATTTTTGGCATCATCAGATTCTAAATTTGAGAAACTTTGTAGAAACAAGATTCTGAAACTCAATCATATTATGTTATACGTGTTGAGACAGCAGGGTGAATGTAATAATAATGAAATGAAATTAGCAATTCTATGTGATTAGTTTTAAATTCATTTCATATCTGATTTAATCAAGTTAAGCAATAATTTTAACTTGCATATTTACACGTATCAAATTACTTCTATTCAAATTCCAATCAAGCTGCCACTCTAACAGGTCCCCTCATTTGGCCCATTTAGCTCAAATTGACCATCAGTGAGATTATACTTTTGATAGGAGCATGATAGTGCGATTATGAAACTAAATGATCATCAAATGTGAACGCTGTACAAATGTCCTCCAGCTACATGCATTTTAGATTCATGAGTAAAAAAGACAAGTGTTTTTTGGTTGTTATTGTAGTCCCTAGCAGCAAAATTTCTCATTACTAACAAAATTAAGCACCATTTTCAATACATTGTCCTTTTTATGAATTCCAATAGAGCTCGACTGCAGCAGGGGCAAACATGTGTCATATGTGTATAAATCAACACACTCACTTTGGCTGTGATGTCATTATATTGATCTGCATTGTTCTTGTCATAGAGCAGCAGCTATTCTTGGACACCGCGTAGACAGCAGGTTCTGGTTCTGCTGGTGCTCGCTTGGCTGCTTTTATCATTGCATTGTTGTCAGGAATCAAACCTAAAAGCCCTGAGTGGCAAAGCACTCACACTCACACAAAAAACACTCAATACGCAACACACTATCCTCTTACTTCCTTATAAGTTGGACTGCGTGTTATTTATTGATTGATTTAACTCCATTGTAATCCAAGTTACCCACTGGAATGAAACACATAATCAAAACAGAAAATGTCAAGTCATTAGATGGACAGAATAACTTAAAATAAATAAATAAATAAAAGCCATATATTACACAAAATGGACTCTTGTGAGTTTTAAGTCATGTTAGAATGTTGTTACCTCCTCAGAAACATACCTGGAGTTGGGTTTTGTTTCATTCACACATGTTTGAGTAATCCTGCGTAATCTACATGTCTGTCTGTCTACATCTCCAAAGCTCAAAATACTTTGTTCCACCTTGTGATGTCATGCAGTGGTAGTTTTCAAGTTAACAGCTAACTTTTACATTTAGTTCAGTAGAGATTAGCAATTCCAGGCCTGAAATCATCCACATGATTCTAGTGAAGGTGTGTGGAGTTTAAAAACACAGTGGAGCTTTTCCTGTATTACCACATGACATCACAAGGTGGAACGCAGTGTATTTTCTATCTAGAGCTGAAGACTTTGTGTGTTAAACATGTGTGTGAATGAAACAAAACACAACTCCAGGTATGTTTTTGAAGAAACATTATAACATACTAAAATAATGGGAAAATAGCCTAATATGTGCCCTTTATTGGAGATATGTTATGATAAATTTACTTCTAACCATATTTTCACTTTGGTTTACAATTGTATTTTGAGAGATCTTGAGTTATCTTTATTCTTCTGCATTGAAGGTATCGTCGCCTGTGCACACGCTCTGATCTGTACTTACTTCATTCTCCAAAAACATTTAGTGAATCCTAAATGTTTCAGCGTTGCAAAGCTATTTTGTAAAAAGTTGTGGAAAAAATGCTGCTCACTCACATGTTTACAGTGCAAGCCAGTCTCTGAACTATCGATATATCGTGACATTAAATCTGGTGATACAGTATTTTTATCATAGGTTGCTGTACGCATATATCACCAAGTATTTTTTGGTTTATTTTGGCATTTTTTTGTGACCACAGGACAATTGTGTTGCTTATTTAGTGGAAGGAAACGTGTTTATGCAATACATTTGACATATTCACTGTGTTGATGGTTAAAATAGATGTACTTCATATTATCTTTCTCCCTGTGATTCCCAGGCCTAAAGCGCTGTCAGCTTGGATCAATATTGTGATTTCAATGGGGCGTCATTTTTAGACTAGAGTAACTATATAGCGGCAAAAACACAATAATGACAGTTATGGACAACATCATATATTTTGTTTATATGAGTCTTTCTAAAGCTTGACAGTTTGGATGGAAAGAGGTCAGACTATTCACAAGCTTTGCATAATGCAGCGTTTCATGTCAGAAAAACATATTAAATATTCAGCAATGATCATCCCTATGTACACAAAGAACTGTAACTTTGTCTTGTGGAGGGATGAGGTTTACAAGACATGCATACATACAAAAAAAAAAAAAAGTGAAATGACGCGATGCAAATTGAGATGTTTTGATGAGATGAATTGAAATTGAGAGAATAGAGATGAAGAGGCAGATGCCATGCTGTGTTGGGCAGGTCTGAGATGGTGCAGGATCATCTTCATGCAGAGACTGTATGTGCAGGAGAGATGTGAAATATATAGTATGTGGTGAGGAGATAAAACAGCCTAAGAGGAGACATGTCAAAACACTCTCCTGGTGAATATTTAACACTCCCAACCTCTTGGTTCTGCCCCTGACTCAGATCCCAGGGGGCAGATGAAGAGAGATGCTTCACCTTTTAACAGGGGCCAACTGGACAGGACCCTGCACCCACCACGCCCCAAAGCACGCGCACACACAGAATGACTAATTATTATTTGGCTCCTATTTTCATAATTAAATTTGGTAACATTAAAGCCTGCTCCCTTGGGTCTTCTGAATACCTAATGGCCCCTGTGCCCTGTGAAGTGACATGCTTGCTAAGTAGTTCAGTTCTAATATTTGCTTTTAATAAGAGCAAGCTGTGTAAATTTGAAGTTTCTTATTTTTATCAGGAGTACTGTTTGTACAGGCCTTTAAGGGGCACTTCGGTTAATTAAAAATTAGGTTTTCGTAATTAAGTTTCAGAAATACATGAATAAGTTGAAAATGTAATATTTCTTGTTTGATAAATATTTGGCAAACATTTCACGAAATAGAAAATTTGATCATTGTGAGATAATAAGATACAAATGAAGGTGAAGATGTTGGACAGAGTTGGTAGAGTGTTGGTGAGCTGATCCAAATGTTGGCAGTGGTGTAATTCTGGCTCTCACAGATGAAGTTCTTGTGTCCTTGGGCATGACACTTAACTCTCCTCTCCCTAGTCTCTGCATGCACTGGTGTATGTGTGTGTGAACCAGTGCATGGTTCTTTCATGTAAACCGCTTTGAGTGCCTTGAAGGTGGAAAGGTGCAGTAATAAAATGTGACCATTACTATTTATCATGTATGGACATACAGGAAGGCACCACTGTATGACATTACCAGGGGGAACTTAATATTTTAAAGGTGGGGTACCTAGATTACTACTTTGTAATTAAGATAATATTGTTTTTGATTTTTGATTTTTTTATTTTTAAACTTTTTAGAAATTAGGATTGTTCTGATACTAAAATGTCAAACACTATTTCAAAAAAAAATATGTAAAGCCAAACAGCACATCTTTATAAGAAAGGGTAAAATGGGATAAGAAGTTGCATATATGTTTTATGAATTCTTCCCAAAAACACAGAGAGGTGGTTTTGTTTTTCAATTCGCAAAATGTACAGTTTGTATCCATTGCCCTTCTAAGATGATTCTTTAGCGGATAACAGCGATGTAGAAGTTTGTATCAGATTTCCCTTTGCTTGTTGGTGATGAGATATTTGTGAGGTAATGTCCAAACATTTTTCCATGGAATAGTTGTCAATAGAGTCAGGCTGCTAACAGCGCACGAGTAGGGCTCCATTTGGGAGGTGCACTTGTGGCAATAGTCACTCTTTTTCCGCGGTGACTCATTATGAGGCAAGTTTAATTGAAGATGAAGCCAAGTAAGTTCCTTTTGAAAAGTTTTTCAAAGTTTGGTGAGCAGCGTCTTAACTCACGCCTGCTCAAGCCTCCATCTTCAGGTGCTGACCCTGTCCTGTTGCTTCCCCAGTTTAGGCTCCTGGCTCCACTAATGACATCACTCTGTTGCAGCCAATGAAATAGCGGCAGAGGTAACCCTGTCGTCATATCACTGAATACATCTCAGAATGTCTAATAAACAAAATGTGAACTAAAACATGTTAAATTAATACTACTGAGTTGGGAAAAATATCGGAATAAACGTTTATTTTTGTTTATTAAAATAAAATGGCAAATATTGGTAGGGACTATTTTGTCTGATTTTTAGTACGTTTACAACCCTAGTAGCAATATGTGTTTGTGAGAGATGGGAACTGCTAACAATTCAAAGACTAGTTCCTCCCATGTATGAAAAAGTGAAATATCCAGTACCCCAGCTTTAAGAATGGGTCAGACTGAACATGCATGATAAAGTATGGTTTGGTATGCGGATGGAACATTAAACTGGAGCTCACTGAATTTCCTTTCTCCTCATTTATTTCTGTGTCTGTCTCTGTCAGACTGTCTTATGCAGTGGAGGAACTTTGTGCTGTCAACCCCTGGCCCTGCACCGTTCTGTACTGCCTACGCTGAAGGAATAATTGCTGCATTAAATTATTTAAAAACACCCAGCCCACATTACCATAAATATTCACTTGACGTCCTGCTTGGATCAACAGTCAGAACCCTGGGCCCCAGAAGCCAATTCACCACATTGTGAGCAGTGACGCGCCAGTGTGCATTTTGAGCTGCCCCGGGCTGATTGATGGACAGTATTTACAAACAACCGTCCCACCCGTCACTCAACATAACTGAATGCAGACGATAGGAAAATGTCAAGCTCGTGCTCCCAAACAGTGCGCAAGTAGACGTTTCTCTATGGGGTGCGCAAATGTCAAAGAACTGACCACACTTATGCACAGACACTGGCACTGGACTCCACAGGGTAGTGCAGGGAGCGAGGCTTGTTAGGCCGCTACTGCTGGAACAAGTGCTCTTAGACTGTCAGTGTAGTTACAAAGAAAAGAAAATAAAGGCACACTTGGAGAAGAACTTTGAAATAAGTAGAAGCCGCGGCACTCAGAGACGCCATGTAAACGGACAAATGAATCATGAGCTGTGGAGTTCAATACAGAGACAGAGTGATCCAGTAGAATAGATGTGCCGGATTGGATTTAGTTAATGGTAGATCTCCCAAGAGTCTAGACACTAATAATACTGCAAATGAGAGAGAGGTTATGCTGCGAAACTGGTGATCGAAGCACAGCCAGACACATTTTTAGATGGAAACTCAGGAAAAAAGTTATCAACAAAATGGAGAGTATGACTAAATGAAAAACTATGTCAGCTATATTTATCTATACAGTATTTGAGAAGAACTTGTTTAACTGCACATCAGCTCAGATGTTTTAATTCTGACTAAGGTTACATTCAGACTGCTGGGCTTGATCCTCAATTCAGAATTTTTTGTGAAATCCAATTTTCTGCAAGGTCGTTCACATTTCCACTTAAATGCAACTTGTATGTGATCTCCAGTGTGAACTTTTAACGCCCCAAACGTGTCCCGCATGCGCATTGGAAGACACGACGACGTCACACACAGCAAGCGTGCTCAGTGTTTGCAGAAGTCACCTAAACGCTGGGCTTGTCTGACAAAATATGGTCCAGTTCTTCGTAAAATGGACAGGTTAAACGTCCATGGCCACTTCGAGTCTTTAGCCTCCTTGTATTTGGCTCGCAGGCTCTTTATTTTTTGTTGACATTGTAGTCAGGACGGCCTGTAGCTGTGCTAATGGCCATTTCTTTGGCAATAATTTCAAAAACTGCCTGGTTCCCTCCAGGACCCCTCCAATTTGGCCTGAAAACAGCGATCCCCTCAAATATTAATTAACTCGCTAACCTTGCTTTTCCTTCGAGTCTGACGTGTAGGTGGGATGAATACAACCTGGCCGTTCAGATTGAAGTTGCATGTCAAAAGATCGGATATGTTAATTAATTAATCATTGTATTTATATAGCAACTTTCAAGATACCCAAAATGCTTTACAGTTCATTCTTCATTCACTCCACACTCAGTGGTGGTAAGCTACTACTGTAGAGACAGCTGCCTTGGGGCAAACTGAAGGAAGCGAGGCTGCGGCCCCTCCGACCACCACCATCACTCATGCACACACCACTTCCATACTAGGCAATGTGGGTGAAGTGGACACAACGACAGTTTTTTCCCCTGGCGCCCCACTGTGGCACCTGGAATTCCCAGTGGTCTCCCATCCAGGTACTACACAGGCCCAGCCCTGCTTAACCTTTGAGATCTGAGGGGATCTGAGGGGGGTATGGCCATATGTATGGGTTTTAGGAGAACATATTCAAGTGACCCGGGTTGCATTTGAAAAAATTGGATCTGTGTTGTTTAGACAGTTAAAAGATCAGATACAGGTCACATGAGGTGAAAACATCTGATCTGGGTCACTTTAGGCTGCAGTCTGAAAGTAGCCTAATCTGTATATGGTCTAACTGACCATATACCCCCATACTTAATACCAGGCAGTAATGAAGTGGATGAGGATGAGTTGATGATGGAGAAGAGCAGAGGAGATGGTGATGCGTTGAGAAGACAGCAGTGCTTTATTGTTAAGGTTACAGGTGGGACAACAGTTGCTGGGTGCTGATATGGTCCACGGCAACAAGATAGTTCATCCACATTGGCAGTGATCGAGCAGAGAAGTTGTGATAGCTGAGAGTAAGCTTAGTTCAGCTGCTTACGTGGAAAAAATAGGGGGGAAAAAAGTTGTGACTACTGAGGTAGGGTTGAAGATACTGCAGTTTGAAAGTCAACACACGCTTTTCGATACACTGAACAAATGCGTGACTAGCAGCTCTTGATTCATGCGTAGATGTCTTCGGCACTGTGCACCCGTGTCGTCTCATGTCATCACTAAAATGTGAGTTTACTGATATTCCAGAGCATAAAACTCCCATTGGGGTTGTGCATCACTGTTATTATGTAGTTAGATGGTGTGTGCTGCAGTTAGGTGGTGCTTTAGAGAAGAGATATAACCTGGGGAAATGACAGCAATTCACAATAATTACCGGTCTTTATTTAAAGATGAAACCGCATACAGGTAGATGATAGAGGTTGCAAACATGTCAGTAGATTTCTTTCACATTCTTGAATTTGATTATGTCAATTTCAGATGGAGAGCATTGGTCTGTATGGCCCTATAGAAGATTCACTGTTTTTAAAGAAATGTCCAAACTTGATCCACAGATGTTGAACCCAGTGGAGCTCAACAGTGACCGCCTGCTCTGGTTCCAGAAGTAATTATTTGTGTTAATTTTTCGAATAGACTTAAACATAATAATAATAATAGTATTAAGAGTTAAGAGTTAACCAGCTTTGTGTTAACTCATTTTTATATCACTGTTGTTTTAAGCCAAAAAAGCACATTTAAAACGCAACATTCTGCAAAATGTTTTATTAACACTATATAATGTTTTATGAACTTATTAGCTGTGAGCATGTATTCTGGCTTTTAATATATATTTTTGAATGTCTATGGGAAGAATGAAATGCAAATTTAGTTCTTACTTCGGGCTGACTGAAGAAATTCTTGGTTGACTAAAAACATGGGGCATGACAAAAGTTCTGTTACATATCTCTATGTCTCTGATCCTAACTGCACTCACAAGACTACACTGACATGGGAGTTCATGCAAAAAACAACTATATGTGCAGAAAAAAAAAAAAAAAAAAGGATTTATTTATATGAAGACAGACTAAACTTGTGAATAACTACTTTAATCTGTCTTTTTACATGTAAATACCAAAAAAATAAAAAATCCTCAAATTAGTCACTCACTAAGTTCATCTTTTTGCTAGAGTCAGATATAAATCTTTATGAAAATGATTAGGCAATACATAGACCAAGTAAGGCCTAAACCTTATTATTATTTGTTTGCGGACGGTTTCATAAACTTGCTATAGAAATGTTTTTGGCTTACAGTCCTTTACACCATCTGAACTTTTGGGGTTGAATAATGGCGAGATACTGAGGCCCGCGGGTCTCCGACACAAAACAGTGCGGTGCAGGGCACATTTTGAAAGCTCATTGCGGGCACGGCAGGAGCGAGACTGCACAATGCAAGAGCGGGTGGGTGGGATGATAAACTGCAGTCCTGCAAACTAAATATTAGTGTAAAGTAAAATATACAAATGATTAATGTATGATATTTTATTTGGCATTAATAAAAAAACATTTCAAGCAACCTAAATTTGCTGATGTGGTCTAATTTCACACACATTTCTGACAGTTCCTTTCCGCTCCTCCGTGTTTGACAGAGCTTAAAAAAGCAGGCGGACAATGCAGGTGCGGAAGGGAGCGGGATTGAAAATTCTGTCCCGCGCAGACCTCTACTTTGGTTTATCTATGCTGAGAGAGAAGAGGTTGTGCTTTGTGCCAGTTTTTGTTTCAGGTGCATAGGCCCAGTAAGTCCAAAATATTTACCATAAACGTGTTTAATATTACAGTTCTGCAATCTTAACAGCACCTGACCTGTCCACTGGCTCAGTCTTAAAGGTGAAGTATAGTTCTGACTCAACGCACACTGCCGCAGTCGCCTTGTCGACGTCATTTTTGATTAATGGATCTGCGTCGAGGTCTATGCACCGCGAAGTAATTCACCGCCAAAACGCTAGGGGGCTAGGACATATGTCCATCCTTTTTAAGTCAGACAGAAGCTGGCCGCATCAGGGCACAAGGAGCGAGCTGTTTTTTGAGACCTTAGCTTATGCAAGTTAGCCATGCAGTTTTAAGTTTTGTTTCTGTAAAACGTAAACACATATGCGCAAAGCTGCATTAAACAAATTATTTCTCAATGTATATTGAAAGAAAGGACAGTCGAGTACAGGAAATGTCTGTAGTGCGGTGGTAGGGACGATCAATCACATGTCAGTGCACGTCGGTCGACACAGAGGCTCTGTGTAGGGGGCACGCATCGACGCAGACTCTCTGCATTGTGATGCAGACGATTTGACGCTGGATGGTAAATTGGGCCTTTAAACCATGTCTAATGTTGTGATGTTATGTGAACCCAGCCCATCCAAATGTACACATCAAACATACAAGCTGATGCAACACTACAGAAGTGAAGGAACTCACTGTAAAATTTGTGATCAGTGCCAAAAATATGCATAGGGGCCAAACATTAGCATATCCTTTGAGTATTCATGGGGCCTCTGTACATCTGCTGTGACAGACTGCTCTCCATCACAGCACATAGGGAGCTGACTCCCTGCCCTGACTGGTCACTGTATAACGGCTGCTACGAGACCAACCAGGGTCTTAAAATGTGAGCATCGGAGGTGGAACTGGGTCATTTTTTAACTGAAAGTCAAGTGGAATAGAAATGAGAAAAGTAAAGCTGTAAGGAGTTGTACCAAGGACAAATTTGTCAGAGTACACATTCTGTTTCTGAATTTGAATGATTTTCAGATTCCTCCTCGTAATAGCATAATGAAGCCCTAATGGTGCCTAGACAAACAAATCCAAGAAATAAGCAGGCGAGGCACTTGCACTTTGTATTTTTAATTAAGCTTCAAGGCCAAGGAGGTTAATGGATTTGAATTTCAAATACATCAGGCACTTTTGTGGAATTCAAAAGTTATTCTGCCTTTTGAAAAAGAATCAAAGAAACTCTGACTTCACGCTCTTTGATGATTATTTGGTGGCTCTTCTACTTGCTGTGTACAGTTGCAGGGCGGTTAGCTACTCAAATTCATGACCCTATAGCTCCCGTTTATGCTAGAATTTTTTGATGTCCTCATTTCAGATGGAGGGCAGGAGCTTATATGGGAGATTCAATGTTTTTGAAAGAAATATCCAAACTTATGCTCTACCATAAACCAAGTGGACTAAGCAAGTGTGACTTCACCCATAGAGTTTAGTGCCACTCAAATGAGGCTCGTACCGGGAGATTTGGATATCATTACATCTCTAGTTATTCATTAAGGAAAGCGTCCACACACTTTGATTGCTTTAAGTCAATTTAACTGACAATTATCAGTCACATCTTTGAAACTGAATACTGAATATTCAGGAGCCTGTGATCAATATCAAAGACAGACTACCTGAAAAACTGTTGGCTAATACGAACTACTGTAAAGTTATGTGAGAGAGAGTTTGGGAGGTGTTTAAGAGCACAAATCAGCTCACTTGTTGTAGATCCAGCTAAATTAGTTTCTTTCTGTTCAGACTGTGTTAAAGTAAAGACTAACAACCCTCAGACAGAGCAGTTCTTACAGTTAGCATCACACCCTCAGGGAATGTTGATGACTTCAGCTGCAAAATATCAGTTGCTGAATATAAATACATCTTTGCCAATCAATGTTTGTCAATGTATTTCACGCACAAGTTACTAGCCTGGAACTGGAAGAGTTACGAGCCACTGTTGACCCCTAACAAGACATTTCAAGTACAAATACACTCTCTGGTAAATGTCAACATTTGGCCACCTTAATCAGATCATTGTCATGCAGTATCTTGTTGCATAAATACACACTCTTCAATCACAAGGCTCATTCTAATCTCTTCTGAGACAAACAATGACTTTTTCTTTTCTATTTGCGTACTTGAATGATTCCTGGATTGCTTGCAGGTGTCTGTGCCAGTTCATACGTTCTGCATGTGGTATGAGTAAACATGAACGCTAAACAAAACGACAATGGCTGTGGCTTTGTTTGTGGGATTTTGTGATCTTATTTTTTTCAGATTGTGCTTAGAAATGACTCTACTTAGTGCTAACCGGGCATGCTGGTGGTTGAACCCGCTGACAGAACCCACCAGCTTTTCAAAGTCAAATGAGCTTGGCGATGCTTTCCTGCTTGGCCTGAGACAGATGCAAGGCTCCAAAGTCCAGCCGTACTCAATTATTGATCTCTGGGAAAGGTTTCATCAATCTCCTCATAACAACACAAGCACAAAACGCAAACAGATGCTATACAGGGGGCCAATTAAGTGCCATATGTCCATTCTAATTTCTATAATGGAAGATGGTTGAATAATGTTTGTGCATATGGCAGCATCAACGCCTGGTGGAGAACTCAAATTTTCCCACAGAGAGATCTAAATTCAGACTTGTGTGTTAGCAAACAGAGTGTTCAAATAGCCTTGGAAGAGAATGATTGTGCTCCTGTGACCCTTTTGGTGAGAGAGGATTCTATGAAAGAAATAACCCTTTAACAAGGAACATGACCCATGAGATACTGTACTATAAATCACAACATTTTTCAAAGAAATTTTTAAAACTGGAGGGGAATACAGTAGTGGCAGAGTGGTTGGCTTTCCAGAATAAGGTTGTCAAAAGTATCAATACCCAGCTACTATTCAATACTGAAGCTGGAATCAAAAGTATCTATGTATCTTTACTGAAAAAATTACATACAGGGGACAAAATTGCACAATCCATGTATCATTCGTTCATTCGTTTTTCAAAATAAAACCAAAAATAAGAAAATGAAAAAAAAAAAAACAGCAACCATTTTCTTCATTATTTGTCTCCAAAATCAAAATGAAAAAAATTGATACTGATTTGTTTTTTCAGTTTTCGATTTTGTGTTTAAGTGAATAAGGAAAAAATGGATAACGGCTGTTTCCCGTTTGTGTGACTTAAACTACGTTGCCGAACTTCTGCGCTGCATACGGACTGAACCAGGACTGAACCCGAACTGATCCCAGAGCTGAACCAGGACTAAACCAAGTATAAACCAGGACTAAACCAGTCTCAGTCCAGGTCTGGTCCCGGTCTGGTCCCAATCTCAATCCTGAACCCAACAGTCTACATGGGCACACCTCCGGGCCCGTCCTGACACTCAGTCCTGGTTCATTCCTGGTTTAGTCCTGTTTTAGTCCTGGTTCAGTTCTGGGATCAGTCCTGGTTCAGTCTGCGCATAAGTTCAGCATCACTGAAAAACTAATCGTTATCAATTTTAATTTTGGTCTTGGAGACAAATAATGTAGAAAATAGCTGTTTTTTTAGTTTCTTATTTTTGGTTTTATTTTGAAAAATAAATGAACGAATGAACAAATGATATACAGATTTTGGAACTTTCTTGAATTGTTTTGTTATGGTTTTGATTCCTATCAGAACTAATATAAGCCTGAAGTACAGGACAATATTAAGGAAACTACTATTATTTATTTTATTATCACTATGGTATCGAAACCAGTAGTGTGTTTCCTTTTCCTTAGTATCAAAATTGTAATTGAAATTTTAGTGTCATGGCATCAGTATTCCTAAATGTGTCATATTGATTGAACCATAGGTCTCAGTACCCTGTGACTGATGGGAAATTGATGGGAGAAAACAAATGGAAGACTCAATCAATCAAATTAATCATATTTCAAATTACTATTATTATTTACTCCTCTTGAAATCAGGCTTTTCCATCTGTTTGTAAGAGAACAGAGAAGGGTCATTTCTGAAGTAGGAACACATGGCTGCAAATTTGAGGCTTTTAAACTAAATTGCCATCACCATCTGGCTTGTTTTCAATATTGTTATTTCCACCTCTGCATGCTGCAACAAAATTGTTCACATATTCATACCACCTCCAGCCAGCAGAGGTCACCAAACCAGGTTAGAAAACTACAAGTAGGGCTGTACCATTTTGGAGAAAACGAAAATCGATAGTGATTAGATTTGTGATTTATGTTTATAGTTGGATTCTGTTCACACTGCAAATTTTAAACAACTCTGCAACAACTAGCATTCCAACAGCACACTACTGGTTCTTGGACAATACAATTCTGACAGGATATTTTGTTCTTTTACTTTTTGTTCTTTTTGTTTTGTTTGTTCTTTTCTTCTAACTAATTGCAGCTTGGCCTGTCATGATAATTACCGTTAAATATGAAAGCTGGAACTATAGTATTTAGGTGGTCAGTATTTATCATGGGTACTTGTTCTTTGCTGTAGTCTGGAGATTTTTTTTTTTGCCATTTTTACATAATAACTTAAGATTTGAGCTGTAGAGGGTAGAATAATTTAGTCTGATTCATCAGCCAGTTGCACTTCATGGAAACCATCTGACCTCACAGCTTCAAGATTTGTTCATTTGAAGGTAGGCGGGTACATTTTTTATTTAACCAGTTGCTGCCATTTGGTCGTGATGTATGCAGTGTGCCAAATCCCGTAGGAAGAAGGGCAATAACGTTTTTCCCCCTGATAAAATTCACCAATCATTCTCTTTGTTCTGGCTTTAAATCCTTGATCTTGGGAATCGTTGCCAACACAGAATGGCTTCATCTACATCCATCTCAACCGATTTGTTTACTGTTGTGCTGTACCACGAAAGGAACCCAGACAGGCGCTTCAATTTGAAGTCATCTTCACAGCTCTTTGCTGACTGGCCAGTGCACGGTCTACAACTTCCAGGGTTCTTCCAAACCGTCTATATTCCGATTTTTGACCTAGTCGCTGGAAAGAAATGAAATTGAGCGGAGGCATTAGGTGACAGAAACCTGGCTAAGAATAAGTCACTTCTATTGCTGATTATTGCTTCATTCTGACATTTATTTGTTGCAGCTCTGGCTTTTTAAGAATACTGTCTATTTAAAAATGTGTTTAGTGGGATTATCCTGCTTTGGGTCAGTGGCATGAAGTATTTTCACAGTTTATCTCTGTATATCATGCTTCAAAATCCGTTATCGAAACAGGCCTGATTGCAGCCATGGCGATTTACAAATTGCTCCAAATCTAATTACAGTTTTGATCATGATGTATAGCACAACTATAACTTTAAAACACAGCCTAACCATGCACATCACGGCTGAAGTTCATGTGCCTTTTAGCTTCGCCTCGGGGCAGTTCTGGTTTCACGGTTTGAGCCCAATTCAGAACACAGTGCTCCAGCAGGGGACACTCCGGGAGATTATCCGTGTGATTCTCTCAAGATGTGCCCTCCGTGACAAGCACAGGAGAAACAGCATTTGAAGGCACAGCTGATGGTTAGGAGAGATAATCTGGAGCTGCTGAGGGCTTCTTGGATGCAGTCGGAGCCAGTCTGCCTTGGAAGTGATTGATCCAAAGCAGATCCATAATAACATAATTGATATTTATGACATGCCATCTGCCCACGGCTCATCAGGAAGAGTAGCGTGTAGACCGTGTAGCGTGTATAGATTAACGCAGTGACTTGAGACGCCATAAGACCAGACGATAACAAGCAGAGCATGGTGGAATTCACATTTAAGGCCGGTCTCAGAATCTGTCAATATTTGCACAAATTTACAAGTTAATTTAACAGTCTGGATGTGGTCTGCAGGAGAAATACATACAACGCATTTGAAAGATAAGGGAAAAAAATACTAACTATAAATAAGTATGTATAATATAGTATAAGATTCCCCAACAAGCATGACAGCTGCCTCCTGATATAGTCTATTGATTTAATGTGTGTAAACTGAAATGACCTGAAGTGTTTTGATGTAATTTTGCAGAAATCTCATATATTATTACAGCTGTCAATCAAATTTATTATTTTAATTTTAGAATTTGTAGACATTTCTTTGAATAGTGCAAAGATGAGTGCATTTCTTACTAAAATTTCTAATTGTTAATACTATAACTTGCCTTTCAAAATGAAATATCAGTTCCTGGTCTCTGATTTTCTAAAATATATTTCCCCTAAAAAAGTGCAACTTATAGTCCGGTGCAACTATGTTTTCTTCTTCATTATGCATTTTTTGGCCGGTGCATCTTATAGTCCGAAAAATACAGTATTAATCTCAAAATGTTTACCAGAAAAACACTGCCGTGAGCTGTGCTTTATAATTTATTGTATTTGACTTCATAGCCAAATCTTCTGACACATAAGGAGACAGTAGACAAAGCTGGACCTTCTTGCCAGGGTATTCGTGCATGTTCTTGGAGGAGGTTCAATACCGTCGATAAGCCTGGCACTGAGACCGCTCTGGCCTATAGTCTGCTCCTGCCCACTGCCCCTCCCAACCACTTCCCTTCAATCCTGCCTCTCTCTGAAATACTGCCTGTAGCCTGTCTCCGCGCATACAGAGGTGGGAATATTTATGTGAATGCAATGGCACAAAGTCTCACGGTTCATGTGGGAGTAGCTGAATGGAATCGAAAGAAAATGTATCGTAGGTGACAAAAAGATAGGGCTGACTAATATACCTACAGAGAGGAGGCAATGTTGTTTACCTGCTGGAATTTCCCCCAGGATAGTGGTGTCCTGCCCTGGGTGAGACTGAGATTACAGGTGACATGTTAAGAATTAAGAATGTGTTTAATCACGTAGAGATTACTTCTGCCGCAGTACGGGAAAGGGGAGAGTGGGGGGTCCTGGATATGTGTCAGATTACTGCAGAATTGCAATCTCCATAGGGAAATAAGGACCAGTGTGGTAGGGTGTCTTATGCCATAGGCTGCACTAAATGGATATGTACATTGCGTCCATGTATCATCCTATATCTGACATACAATAATAGCTTGGTGGTGCAGGCATATAAACTGATCAGAAATAATGTGATTACAGACAGAATCAATAATACAATCATCTCTTAGTGAGAGGGATTTACTGCAATAATTACCAACAAGAAAGCACTGTCTTAAGTGGTGCTTAAAATGGGTATTGGGAGTTTATTCACAGTCAACAGAATACTGTGAGTTCTTCTACAGGGAGAAAAAAAATAAGAATTGACAAAAAATGTTAGACTAAAACTAAAGCATGTATTTTGTGTGTGCTTGTTTTGAGTTTTATTATTATTATTTTTCTTTTCTTTTTTCTTTTTTTCTTTTTTTGGTATGTTTAATGCAAAGTGTGTGGGCTTGCATCTCAATATCTCAACATCTCAGGCGTTTTATTTGGGCCTACTCTTGCTTGTTGCCATAGAAATGTTATTCCTATGGCTATAATATTACACAGTATGGCATTATTTATCTCCATCAAATATGATTTCTATTTCTTTTCTACTTTATATTTCCATAGTTACTACAGACTCAAAGTTTTGTTTAAAATGTGACTTGGTTTATAAGTGCATTACAGTTATATCCTGTGGTCTAATCTAGAATAGAATTGTCAGGTAAAAACAGCGAAATACAGTATAATGCCATACTGTGGAACATTCCAAGCAGTATCTCTGTGGAGAAAAGAAGGTGATGAACCTTCTGCCAAAAAAGTTACACAGTTCAACTTTTAGTGTTGCATTCTATTATGTATATTGCACATTTAGAATACATTTTGGGAATAATTCAGCTTTATGATTTGGTTTTGATATTATTGTTATCATCTTATATACTTTTTTTTACTATGACAGACCTTTCCATAAGGACATACTGTGACATAGCTGCAAAACATGGATGAAAAAGCAAAGGGAAGACTTGTTCGAGCATGACACTGGCTGTGTTGTAGACCGGTGCAGTGGGACAGGAGCACAGAGAGGGCTGCTCTCGGGCAGGTTTGTGTTGGCAGGAGCTGCGCAGGACCTGGGCTGGTTCTGATTCAAGCCTGTGCCAAGCCCTGACAGCGTGCCCACTGTGCAATGTCACCTACAGCACCGTGCCATGTAGTGTGGCACAGAGAACATCATTCACACACTGGGCTATAAGGGGAGAAGAAAAGGAGGTTAGGGTTTATTTATTTTTATTTATGTATGTTGCACTTATGTAATAGAAAGGACACTATAAAAAAATGACTCTTGTGAGCTTTAAGCCATGTTATAATAATGTTACCTCATCAAAAACATACCTCGAGTTGTGTTTTATTTCATTCACATGTTTGAGTAATCCTGGTTTATTAGTCTGTCTACATCTCCCAAACTCATAAAGCAGTAGTTTTCAAGTTAGTTCAGTATAGTTCAGTTGAGATTGGCTGTTCCAGGGCTGAAATTATCCAGAAGTTGTGGATTGAGTTTTAAAAACACTGGAGCACTTCCTGTGTTACCACATGACGTAGAAGTGATGAAGTATTTTCAGTTTGACAGAAGAACTCAGATTAAATATGCAGGATTTGTGTTTTAAATGTGTGAATGAAGCAAAACAAAACTCCAGGTATGTTTTTGATAAGGAAAACAACATTATAACCTAGATTTACTTTTAAAAAATGTGTAATGTGGGGACACAGCCATGCATTAAATAATACGGTGCACAGTGTTATGAGGGCACTTCGAGTTTGTAATACTTTATTTTATTTTATTTTTTTCCCTTTGGTGAAGTAAAATAATAATTTCAGAGATATTTTTTGTACAGGTAATCAAAGTGCACTGTATTACTTGATTTCAATAATAAAATATGTATAGGACTTTAGGAGTAAGTAAGGTGGTTATTTAGGTATTAGTAAATGTGGTAAAGGTAGCAGTGGCAAGCACAATTTTCACAAAAGGTGGAAGATACAATGAAAAATGAATAATATCACAAATGTTGCCTGTGTTTTGCCTCAACTGCCTACAGCAAAAGAACCTTGAAATGTGTCAACAGGAGAAAATGATGAGTGGCGAAACTTTCTCTCTAAAAACTTTTGTCCAGTTGACAGAATTTAACTTTTTATTGCTATCACAAATGTAGTTTGGGAGGTATGCTGAACAAGTACTGTGGTAGAATAAACTGAAGTCATCCTAGAGTTTCACCATCAGAGCGAGACATGGACCCTGAAGACATTGTGAGAGTATTGTCCAGTCCAGTCTGTTGTAGGGAGTATATAGCTCTGATGACATAGGCCAAGATAACAAAGATGGAGCTGGCAGTATACTGAGTACATAATAGAAAATATTTTTAAAAGTCTACAAGAAGAGCTGGCATAGGTCATATTTTTGGAGGTTTGTAGTTCATTTCACATTCCATTCATATTTAGCGAGATATTTGAAACTCAACCAAGACATTTATAGATACTTTTGATGAACTGCCATACTATCATCTGCTCATTGTCATGGAGATATAATCCAAAAAATATTAAGATATTTAATTTTTGTCAATTTGGCCCACCCTTCATTTGGACTTTACATATCAAATTTCCTTTTTTGAGAGCTCATTTAGTCACCTGTAGAATTTCATCTGAAAGTCAACTCAATCTGAAAGCTTTCTCTGCCACATGACCTTTACAAATGTCACCACAGTAAATATGTTTCCCCACTTTGTTTTGAAAGTTATGACAAATAATTCCCTATTTACCACCTTTGTATCAGCACTGAAAAGCATGCTCTCATGCAATATTCACTTGTCTGGAAAATATGTGTGAGATTTAAATAACAATCTTATTATTTGACTGTAGTTGACTAGATTCAGACAAAGTTGCTATAAAGACATTCATAAAATGTTGCTAGTAATGCAGTTATTCACACAGTTTGAATACCACAGCAGTAGTGATGAATGTAACAGGCCCATACCCAAGTTCATACATGTATGTAATGTGTGACATTTATTCAGCACCTTCATACCATGAGCCTTATTAGCATTTGGTGCATACAACCTCATGTCCATAAGTTTGATCAGTGAAGAAAATAATCCACATATTTCTTCATTTTGCCCTGGTTAGAGGCAGTGGCATACCAATAGTTTCATCCTTCAAAATGGAATTGGTACATTTCAAACACGGGTAAGCAAATGGAGTGTGGTAATCACATTCAAAAAACATGTGGGATCCAAAAACAGGTGGTGTATGGTCTGAGGAATTTGAGACTCATAATATGAAAAAAATAAAAATACACACTGCATAATAATGGATATGTATGCTAGATGGATAGTATAGATGCATGTGGGGGGCAATAAGGACAAATTTGCTTCTCTTAGAATTGAGATAATCAAGCAAAGCTAAAATAGACTTACTTTACTAACATTGTTTTTTCTCTTCTTGTGTTGACAGAATGATTCCATCCACGACCAACGACTTCCTGGTCCGTGACCTGGCGCCTGGGCGGAGCTACGACCTGTGTGTTTTGGCGGTGTTTGATGATGTGGTCACTTCACTCACTGCCACTCGCCCTTTGGGATGTCTCTCCTTTAACACCGACACAGAGTTCAGTCAGTGCCAGGCTATCCATAGCCACTTTCTGGGAGGAACTATGATCATTATCATTGGTGGAATCATTGTGGCTTCGGTTCTGGTTTTTATAATTATCTTAATGATACGATACAAAGTGTACAGCCATGGAACGGGCCACGGGAAAGCGGCCATTTCTGCGGCTGCACCAAGAACACAGAGCAACGGGCAAGGAGGACAGGTACAGGTCCTCCCTCAGTCTGCATCCAAAGTGACTGATGGTCAAGAGGACCAAGAGCTGGGCCCGTCCCGAGCCGTGTCGCCTAGCAACACCCTCAGAGACACTGTTGCTCTGGTGGAGGAGGAGAGCACAAGCCAGAACATTATGTCTAGGACTGACTCTTTGGCTAGTGAAGAAGTGCTCTCCCCTACTAAGGCCCGCTTCACTTCCCGAGTGGCCATCGAGATGAAAAACAGACCGCCATCTGTCGCCAAAGAAGCAACCTCCCCCAAGGATCTGGCAGGTAGAGACAGACCGCGGGGGGGAAAAGACATTAGGACAGCCGCTGAGAGGGGACGGGCTAAATGAAAGAGGTGCAAGACTGACAAATGCTAGAGACACAGATAGCACGAGCACACAGAGACAAGAGGGAGCAAAAAACACAATCAGAGATAAAGGAGGATGTTAGATAAGGTGCAATTGAGACTATGAAATGGAGTGAGAGAATAATGCGCTGCGTGCTTGAGTGTGAACAACTGAACCCTCTGACATCCTTGTGGACCTTTACAGCTCTGAGCTTTAATCAAAAGTTTTAATTAAACTTTGATCAATGATGAATCAGGTGCTAAGGCCAAAGAGCAAACCTTATTGGAGAAATGACTTATTAAAACATATCGAAGCCTTCATCCGTCATTACAAAGTGAAAGTTATGGCTTATCGCGGTCACATACTTTGTAGACTTTGCTCGACTCCCAGAGTTACGAACGTCTGCTCTTTCTGCGCAATCCATTATCTTGCATTAAACCTGCTGGAAATAGTTAGACTTGAAGCAGCCACAGAAAGCTTGTTAGCTATTTAGAATGACACAAGCTGAGTGCTGAGTGTAAAAGAGGTAACGTTCGTGCTTTACAACAAAAGAAAGGTTCAAAACACTCCAACTTTCACATTAACAAGAAAAGTTTTTGCACTTGTTAAACTTACAGGGGCTACTTTGAGACAATGCTTCATTAGGAGAAATTTTTAGCCAAAATATCTTAAATGATATGATTTAATGATTGGTATGATAGACCTTAATTATAACATAATTAAAAAAGCTTCTTCTATACATGGCCCCATTAATGTATTATCAGTCTTGGCTTCACTCCATGTAAATTGTGCCCCTTGAGTCATTGCCGTGCTACTCTGCGCATTGACTCCATATTCAGATGGGTTATAATTAAACCCAACGGGTACATAAACAAATTCCAATATTATAATGGGGAAAAAGGCCTGTAGTGAATTAGAACCTGTGCCTTTTGCCATAAGGCATGACGAAAGTCCAAGAAACCCTGTAACCCCAACTGAAATCAATCTTTAACTTCTTTCAACCACTTAGATTCACAAATAAGTTGCTATGGAAAAAGTCATTTTGTGTATAAAGGTGCACAAGAGATCCATATATGATTGCTTTTCCTAGAATATACTGAATTAACTTGCATTAACTATAGGTGTTTTTACTGTTCATAAATACCTTGAAATCATACATTCTTACTTTGTGCCAGGTCACCTCTCCACGGATTTGACCTGGTCTCCATTGAGATAGAGAAAATGAAAGGAAATAGCATCTCCATGGAGACAAGCGGGTAGCTGACCATCCAAAAGAAAGCATTGAACATTTCCTCTCCTGACAATTTTTTTCCAATTTCTTAAACAGACATTGACATTTAAAACAAGCACTGAGGGTTTCATTATAAAGCAAAGGCCAATATTCAAAAAGCAAATAAATAAATAAAGTAAAATGTGCATACATTATTGGTAGATCAAACTCACATTTTAAAGACTCCACTCTGTACTTAACTAGTCTAAACCACACACATCCAGGGACATGTTCTGTTCCTTTGGAGGTCCAATTTTCTGCAATAAGCCTACTTCAGCACACTTCCCCTTTAACATTAATCCACTCGACAAACTGGGCTTTCATTAGAACGTATAAAAAACCCCAGACACCATTTCACATGAGTGGCTTAAATAGCTGAGTCGCCATGCTTTATCAGCTCTCCATTTCGTCATTCTATTGGCCTTTGTGAATGGGCTGAAATTAGGTGCCATTGAGCCATGCGCTGATAGCAGTAAGAGGAGGAGATCTTTGGAGGGCCCAGGCTAGCTTAGCGGGTTCAGCCAAAGTTCCACCTCCACCAACTCTGGACGAAGACTAAAATGACACTTATTACACAATTAATCACCAGGGGATGTTGTTACAAAGCCAGCTAGATTTTTTATTGGATCAAATTAAACTACAGGGGCTGTTAATTGGTTTGAAGTAATGGATTCTGGGTTTTTAGGTCATGTTCTTGGTAGCTGGAAAGTGTTGCCAGTGAAAGATGCCTCCCATTGCAGCTGCTAAAACTGGGGTCTCATTTAGTATTTCAGAACATTATACACACTTACAAACAAATGTGTCACAGTACTACATTAAACTTATCTATCTCCATGGGGTTATGGTGCCAAGTTACAGGTAAGAACTATAGAAAGGCATCCCTGCTCACAGAGTTTTAAAAGTCATGCAATAAAAACACCTGCAACTGAATAGTGCAAGACACATAAGTTTAGCTCAAGGTCAGGTTTATTTATACAGCACATTTATAAACTGATACAGTGCCCAAAGTGCTGCACATGATGAAATTACGAAAAATAATTAATGCTAAAAAGTATAAGCAAAACTCTTTTTTGAAATATTTGCATACAAATGTCACATAAAAGTGTAGCTAGCTTTAATACCATACTGTGGAACATTACAGGGAAAGCAATAACATCTCCATGGAGACAAGAATTTGATGGAACCCCCAACAGAAAAGCCGCACAGTGCACCCTTAATATAAATTAGTTGAATTAATATTATATGCAGGTCTATATGTAGAACCAGCTAGATTTGAATTACTACTACTACTGATGCTATATCTGTCTGTACTATAACTAATAAAGACAGATGATATTTGGACTGTATCAAAATTAAATCTCTAGTACAGGCTGATATTTGGTCAATGAGCATCTTAAAAAATACATTCAAAGCTTTATATTAACACATTAATATGGAGACATCGCTCCACAAACGTAACTACACAGCGCTCTCATAGGTTTGCAGTAAAAAGGGCTTTGGGTGAGTTTGTAGTAAATTTGAGTTACATAATTTGTGGAAAATAATCAAACTCGCCTCATCATATTGGCTCAAAAATATCAGCAGAGCTTATCGGCCGTCATTTGCTCTGAATTCTAAACAATCTCTATCGACGTTGGACATGAAAAAGCCCATATTGGTTGATCTCTTATAACTACCCCTACCATAACCAGTAGCAGCACTTACCATTAAGCTAATTTGACACACTGGGATCTGTGTGTAACTCAGGGGCAGTATATTCTGTTAAATTATGCCTCTGTAGAACAAGGAAAGCATGTGCTCATTAGCTGTGTGAAAGGTTAGATTTTGTTGGACATAAATCTTGCTTGAAATCTGTTTTTGTACTTCCCGGCACTAACACTATAGACTACATTGTGAACTTGCTTGTTTTCCCCTATAGGCATAGTTAACTGTTGCAACCTCACATAACCCTGACCCAAAGTATATCCAAAGAGCACAGCTGCAGTGTAATTACGATTTTTAGTTTGATCGAAAGAAACAAGTTGCCACTAGTTGTGTATTGTTGTAGTACTTTGATTTCCAGGAGCGATGGCACTTTGAGGCCAAGCCACAAAGACAGAACTACAGTGTGCACAGCGTGTTGAGGTTATAGCAGTTGGAGTTGTAGCCTGTGATGTGTTTTACTGGTTGGTGCATTGCAGAGAAAGGCAACATTGATCTGATCAGAGAGAAGCAAGTCGCCGCGGAAACAAAGCGCCCCAGGAACAAGGTGCGACTGGCAGAAAGACGCGCACAGAAAGCCCCATTAAAGACAAGCTTGTCTCCAACCACAACCTCACCTGAAACTCCTCTGTCAGAGCAGAGTGTGTGATGTGGATGGTTGAGTGGCATGGTTATTTTGTTAGTGTATAAACAATTATGGGACAACAATAGAACATTTATTACAACGGTATACAACAAAAATACACTCAAATACACACTACGTAACTTTTCTGATTGACGGTTTGCCACCTTTTTCTCTCATGGAGCTTTATTTGCATGGAAAAGAAATAATTTAGTGTTGTCAAATCCTTATCTCCGTGGAGAAAGTTTGATGCCATGGAGAACAGACCCATCCATTTTCTTCCACTGTACCAAGAGGCAGGTTGTGGAGGCAGCAGTCTACACAGGGATGCCCACAGTCCTTCTCCACACACACTTCCTCCAGGCATCCAGGAGGCAACAGAACAGCCACCTCAGCTAGCTCCTCTCGATGTGGAGGAGCAGCGACTCTACCCTGAGCTCCTCCTGTGTGACTGAGCTGTTCACCCTTTCGTTAAGGGAGCGCCCAGCCACCCTGAGAAGGAAACTCATTTGGACTACTCGTATATGCAATCTTGTTCTTTCGGTCATTACCCAAAGCTCATGAACGTAGGTCAGGGTAGGAAAGTTAATCATAAATCAAGAGCTTTGTCTTTCGGCTCAGCTCCTTCTTCATTACAACAGTCTGATACAGCGAATGCATCAGCAAGCAGAAAACTTGTGCACCTTTAACTTAGACAAACTTTAGGTTTACACAAGGACATAATCATTAAAATAAGTAGAAAGTTCACTCTAGAGGGCACTAGGTCTTGCAGTTTCAAGGAATATCCTTAAGCAGAAAATAAAATGTAAGGTTTTGAATATTCATGAAGCGAAAGTTTGAAATGTTAAGTAGGTTTTTGGCCAAAACAACTCTTATGTTAAGAGAATATCATCTCTGTAGGTGGAAAAATGCTATACTTATACTATGCTTATACAGCGTGTTAATGTGCACACAAGAAGTATTATTGGCATTGACATGTTTTCCTCTCATTTGAATGAAATGATTCTATTCACTGAGAATGTTTCACATTATGTTTGAAGAATCAAAGAAAATATTCCACTCCAAGACAGATCTGAGAAATTATTAACTAAGACTTCTTTAGCAGAGAGAGATACAGGATTTATTGACTTTTCCATTTTGAATAAAAGTGCATAGAAGTGCTTTTAATTTGAATAATACATTTAAGTTATAGGTATAGTATATTTCAGAATAATCTGCCTAAAAGTGCACTGTCATTTTTCTGGTGGAAAGTCATGCACTACAAGTTTGTCTCCATGGAGATGTTATTGATTGGCCTGGAATGTTTCACAGTATTGCATTAAACTGACATATTGTCTATCACATTTGCTAAATATGAATATGGATTTTTACTGTGAATGGGCTTGGCTCTCCACAGATCTGACATGTAAATTGACACTGTAGTCTCCGCATAGATAAGTTCATGCCATGATTTAGCACACTAGAAACAATGCAGACACTCCACTAGAAAAGTTATTGTGTGCACCTTTACCTATACAAAAGAGTTCACTGTCAATTTTAAAGATGCACTGTGTAACTTTTCTGGTGGAGGGATCTACTACCTGCTTGCTTGTCCTGCTTGTTATTGCCTTCCCTGGAATTGTCCATGGTATGACATTAAACATATCTATCTGTGCTTGCTCCAATGTGATGGTTTAATCAAGGAGGCAGCAAATCCTCCACTAGAAATGTTACGCAGTGCACCTTTAAAGCTTATTTTTAATATTATGAACAAACCACCAAAGGCAAACCAACTTAATCCGCATAATATCCAGTCTGTTTGCGACAATGGCCACTTCTAGATTAACTGTGACATGTAGCCAGCGGTCAGTGACTTCCCTCTAGCTCTCACACATACATTTGCACATTTTGAAAAGCAAGGCCCCAAGCTGTCTTCACAAGTTCTCATCAGATTAGGACACTACTATTGTAAAGATGTGCCTGGTGTGTATCTGTGTGTGGCCAAGCAGTGACCCTGGATCCTGCCCGTCCTCTGTGAAGATTCATCTATCACTCCTCTTCCTGGTGTCATCCAACATGGCCGACACTATTCTTCACCGTCGTCTGCCTCTCACAAGTCCTTACCGTGGGCTTTTTTCACGATTTTTCATACACTGTTGTGGCACTCTGGAGCGTCCGTGTGGGTCCGTGTTGCAATGGTGTGTGACAGTAGGGCTGCACGGTATGAGAAAAGCACTGTGGTAAACAGAACTGCTGTGTGGCCAATATGTTTGAAGTTGTGCACAAGGATACAACATAATATAAAAATCTGTGTATCATTCGTTCATTCGTTTTTCAAAATAAAAACAAAAAGAGAGAACAAACAAACAGACAAACAAAAAACAGTTTTCTTCAATATTTGTCTCCAAAACCAAAGTTTTCGATTTTGGGTTTAAATGAATAATGGAAAAAACGGATAATGGCCGTTTCCCGTTTCCGTGACTTAAACTTCGATGCCAGACTTTTGTGCCGCAAACGGCTAAACCAGGAATAAACCAGGTCTAAACTAGGACTGAACCAGGACTAAACCGGTCTCAGTTCTGGTCTCAGTCACTGTCTCACTCCTGGTCTGGTTCCAGTCTCAGTCCTGGTCTCGTCCTGGTCTGGTTCTGGTCCTGGTCTGGTCCCGGTCTTAGTCCTGATCATCTGACAGTTTACGCGGGCGCAAACCTCTGGGACCGTCCCAACACTCAGTCCTGGTTCAGTTGGTTTAGTCCTGGTTTAGTCCTGGTTTAGTCCTGGTTTAGACCTGGTTTAGTCCTGTTTTAGTCCTGTTTTAGTCCTGGTTCAGTCTGTATGTGGCGCATAAGTCCAGCATTGCAGTTTTAGTTATGGAAACAAGAAGCCGTTATCCATTTTTTCCATTATTTATTTAAACCCAAAATCAAAAACTGAAAAAAACGAATGGTTATGTTTTTTTCATTTTGGTTTTGGAGACAAATAATGAAGAAAATAGTTGTAAAAGTAGTAGTTAGAAATAGAATAGTTAGAAAATAATACAAATTTGCCCTGTATATCAGCCCCAAAATATCGGTATCTGTATTGGCATCAGCCATGAAAGAAAAAAAAAAACATTGGTCAGTCTCTAATCAATACTATTCCAACAAATCAGTTAATAAAGAAACAACTAATTACCGACAGTAGTTAGTTCATATGGAGGGTCTGCCACATATTTGTCTTCATGGAGATGTTATTGCTTTGCCTGGAATTTTCCACATGGCAAGAAAGTCTCTATCTCTATGGACACAAGCAGTTCAATGTCAGATCTGCAGAGAGGCGGACCTACCGAATGCAGGTCTTTCAAAAAAAGTTACTTAGTGTGGAAATATAAGAGCAGATAAAAGTTGGAGAAAGTACGGCCCACTTCTCTGGCAGATAGACGCTCATATTGCTGTGATCCAGTTTGAGGAGATCCACATAGCCTGAACACCAAAACAGTAACTTTTTGATATATTGTGAAGCCCTATGTGTTTGTGTGTTTCATATTGCTTCTTGTCATGTCTCCACTCTCACGATTGTTTTTGGCTTTGCTCTCTCCCTCTGTCTCTCTCTCCCTCTCTCTCTCTCCCTCTCTCTCTCACCCTCTCTCACCTCCCTGTCTTCCCGGACGCCTCCAGCAGCAGACAGCAGACGGCCTCGTAGTGTGGAGTGGAGGGCCTATAAGATCTGAAGCTCAGTAGACCACAAAACTTCACTCTCAAAGTAATGACTGGCACTTAAAACTGAAGCCTCCCTTCCCAAGATGCCTGCCCCCTTTCCTGCTGTCCAGTCCTTAATCCCTCTGGGCTCCCAATCCCTCACTCCTCTGAACTCTCTATCAAAGCACTACAATTTCACCCAAATTAAATAAAACATTTCAGATATAACACATTGCCAAGTAATGCCTTTATACATACCAACACAACAGGTATTGTAGTGGATAGGGTAATAGGGTAATAGTTTCATTGCATAGTTTCATTTAATCCCAGATAGTTCTGGGACCAGACCATAGTGTGACAATGGTACTTATTAGGGATGTGCCAGTCACAGCTGCTTATTTGTAGCACATGTCCCAAAAAATGTTAAAGACACCTTAAAATTTCTTGTATTATTCTGAACAAAATATGTAACTTATTTTACCTACTGCCATGGCTTTCTGTGCTCTCCACCTGTTAGTCACGTCTATACAATATCAGGGACAAAGAATGTGGTGCAAAAATGATCAGACCAGAGCATTTCATGGCTGGAGGGTTGCATCTGACAGCCAGGCTGGTGCCACCTAGTGACTCCACTCAATTTCATTTCTCTCCAGTGACTAGGTCAGGAAGAGGTCAGGAGAATACACTAGATGGTTTGCAAGAACCCCGGAAGTTGTAGACTGTGCACCGGCCAATCAGCGAAGAGCTGTGAAGCCATGACGTCAAACTCAAGTGCCTGTCTGTGTCCTTTTTGTGGTACTGCATTGCATACGTCACGACCAAATAGCAGCGATTGGTTGAATAAAAAAAGTATCGGCCTATGGTCGAGCGAACAAATCCTAATGCTGCCAGGTCAGACGGTTTCCACAAAGTGGACTCTTGGTCTGTTTTAATTGATACTTTGCTGTGATGTCACACTGAGGGGTTCTACATGCATCTCCTATGGTGGAATGTTTAGGAATTACCATAGTGACACATTGCGTGCATTAGCAAACACAGACAAAACTGTTTTAAGATCTGAAAACTCAAGAAAAAAAAAAAAAACTGATTTAAACAGCAGATTTAGGAGCCTGCTACCACTACATGCATTCATGGTCCTGTTTAGGTGCTTGATTCTCAACAAAAAGATGAGAGACAAGGTGTACTTTTGGCACAAATCATCTCACCTAGTGTAGTTTCAGTTAAATCTGCACTTTTTGGTCTGATTGTGTTAAAATAAAATAAAGTAAAACTAAATTAGCAGAATTTCTATCAGAGTAGTGCCTACAGTTAGCTTCAGACCCCCAGGGAATGTTGGGGCTGCAAAGTATCAACACAGTACATACACATTTTTGATAGTAATAGTAATAGTAATAGTATAGTAGTAGTAATAGATTTTAGCTAATAACTTACAGACTTGCTTGACACTACACACACTACATAGTATTTACTTTGGGTGAATACTTCCTCTTACTTCCCTGTCTAATTGTCCTGCCTTTAGTGAAGTACTTTTCTCCTTTTGTGCCCCTGCTGCTCGTATCTCTCTGCCCACATTGTTTACGTGATAAGCCCTATTTCTCCTCCCCTCTCCTCTCTTTATCCATCTTCCCACCTCTTTGTCTGGACCATCTCCGCCTTCGTTCCCTGTCCTCCGTCCATCTCTCCTGCCCTTCGTCCATCTCTCCTGCCCTCCCAGACAAATCTTATCACATGTGGTTTACGGCTCTTTCCCCTGTATCTCCTCCCGTCCCTCAGCAGCCTGCTCTGGATTGATGGTGAGGGAGAAAAGTATAGGGAGATGGAGGAGCAGACAGAGCATATGTGATGGATGTAAGCGTTACCGAGGGAACGCATGTAGCATTCTTAAAGTGACACCTTAAATGCCGATGCTACATAAAGACACTTAAAGAAGATGCTGCTTCACACATACACTGCAAAATGTGACAAGCAGCAGAAGCTTAAATGGCTTGTACTTGTGTAGGATATTTATCTTGTCTGAAAGAGGTTGAAACTTTTTTGCTGGTTTGAAATGTATGACTATTTCTGAATCGTTTTAAATGCGTTTTAGTTATTATATTCTTTTCTTAAGACAAGTTTATCATTTATTATTTAGTGACCTATAAGTACAATGTATAATTTATGTAAAAGTCCTATATTAATATTTAATATGTTAACTTCATAACTAAGCTTTGTTATTATAATGTTACCTCATCACAAACATACCTGGAGTTGGGTTTTGCTTTACTCACACGTTTACATAAGCCTGTATTATTACGTTGTGCATCTCCAAAGCTCAAAATGCTTTGTTCCACCTTGAAATGTCTTGAAACTTTTACTTTTAGTTCAGTAGAGATTGGCAATTCCAGGGCTGAATTATCCAAATGACTCCAGTGAAGCCGTATGGAGTTTAAAAACACATTGGAGCACTTCCTGTGTTGCCACATGACATCACAAAGTGTATTCAGTTTGAGAGTCCTGTTCAAAATGTAGTGGAGTAGAAACACAGATACCTGCTCTCAAATGTAATAAAGGAAAAGTAAAAAGTATTCACTAAAAATGTACAATAATGTAAAGTAAAGATACCCAACATTTGTACTTAAGTACAGTGCTTTACCACTTTGTTACACTCCACCACTGTTTAAAATGTACCCTAATAACCAACTATAAATGGCACAGCTAAGAAAAGAAAGACAAACCACCACAGCACACTCTCTATTTATTATCCAACAAAATACCACTGTTCTGTTGTCTTCACTCATTTTTGTTGTCCTGCACATCCGTGACAAATGTGAGCAAATTTGGAGAGTTAAAAGTTAGAAATATAGCTTTAATGGGGGCTTTTTAAACACCACTGCAAAGAAGCAATAATAGCGGCAATTAAGGGAACCTGGGTACAGCGTCATGCTTTGTAAGGCAGCAGGATGCCGGGGGAAGTTGCGCTGTAGTTGGCATTTAATGACTAAAAGGCTCTGGTCTAAATGGTGAGATCCAGTCACACAGATGTGAAGTAAAGCTGACATTTCAAACCTCCAGAGCTCCATACTGTTGCATCATCCTTGTTCTCCCACTGGATGTGATATATATTAAATACACAGCACTGCTCGTTTTCAACAGACGCAGAATAACACAAAAGGAAATAGCATAAAGAGTAAACTCTATCGGGAGTCGTTTATGTCATTTTCCATTTTCTGGTCTTAGTAAAGTGTAACCTAAAGGGCCCATATTACGCTATTTCTGTGAGCTATGTTATAATTTGCTCATCAGACACATAACAAGTGTTTTGTTTCATCAAACATGTTTAACACACAAACCCTGCATTTTAAGATTGTGTTCTTCTGCGTTTTTAAACTCCATACACCTTCAATAGAATCATTTGGATCATTTCAGCAGGAATTCCCAATCTGAAACTCTGCTGAATCTCTAGTGAACAAAAGGTAAAAGGTAGCTGTTAACGTTACAACTACTCCTTCTTGACATCGCTAGGTGGAACAGAACATTTTGAGCTTTGGAGATGTAGACTAATAAAAAAAAGGGTACTCAAACATGTGTGAACGAAACAAAACACAACTCCGGGTATATTTTTGAGGAACAGTGTTATAAAATGACTAATGGCTCACAAGAGTCGATTTTGCGTAATATAGGACCTTTTAATAAACAATTTAATTAGGTGCATTGTTTGTGGGACATAAAAGCATTTTAAAATTCCCACTGCGATCTCTGGGACAAAATATATGATCAGTTTCAAATCATATGTCTTGTGTCTTGCCCTAAACTGACATATGAACATCTACAGAATATAGAGTTGGCCCCACACAGAAAATTCATGTTCTACTGAAATTATGTTACCCATGGAACCAATATATTTTACACTGTTAATATATTACTGGCAAGAGTGGTTGCCACATTTGTACTGTAAAATGTGGATTTCCAGTACAGTATATTTTACTTTATAGTAGTGTAAGACCAGAGGCGGCGCTACCATTAGGCAAAAGTAGGCGGCTGCCTAGGGCCCCCAAACCTGGAGGGGCCCCCAATCAATTTCCCTCAGTGCTATTAATGGCCTAGGCCTTAGAGAAATTTGATTTTCTTTCAGTATGATATTAAATGGGAGTAGTTTACTTTTAAATAATAATCATAAGAAAAATAATAAAACCAAACAAAAACAAAAACGGTGCATTATAGTGACGGCCCCAAACTCAAGTTCACCAAATTGCTCACTCAGTCACTGTGTAAGACTATAATGTAAAAAAATATATATATATGTAATTGGTAATATACTGTTGGCAGGTTGGTTGCCAGAATTACGCTGCACCATGTTAATGCAAACCATAAAACGATAAAATGTTCAGTTGTTATATTAATACATTTATGGCATGGTTTGTTCCCATAATTAAATGACTGTTAAAATTGTTATGCACAATAAGATATCATATATGTTTACAGTACCATACCTTAAAACTGCAAATGCTGATCAATAGAACAAGATGCACTTTTTTAAACTTTCCAAAGTCTTATATTGTCACCATATTTTCACAGCAAAACTCTTGCCCCCACAGATGCCTTTATTTTCCTTGTTAGATCAGCAGATTTGTTTAGCTTCTGTTAATATTGCTTTTCATAAAATCACAAAAACAGCTACACCTGGTATTAGGACAACAAAGAAATAACACCAGAGGCAGCTGCGTCACCGGCCATTTTAAAGATGCACTCCCGATATGTTTTCTGTTCAGAGTCAGTCAGGTTATTGCATTGCCAGGGATGTTCCACAGTATAGCGTTAATCTAGTTAGCATTCATTTCATTCTGATGTTTTTACTGATCAAAATTACCATAAAAAAGCATGGATTATTACTGTGAGGATTTTTTTCCACAGATCTGACTTCTTATTTGGCCTGGTGAGGTTCTATGTTACGCAAAATTGACTTTTTTGAGCTTTAAGCCATGTTATAATGCTACGTTATTATTATTTTTTCAGGGTCTGTTTTTGTGGGTTAAAACGACTAAATATTTTATCGGAAGTGCCTTTCATTTGGACGGTGATGGTGTTTTTGGGGCTTAAAAACACAAAAATCTGAAAACACCCTTCAGAGTGGAAAAGTTGAATACACTCCGCCATGGTTTTTCCGTTTCCACTGCTCAAGACACAAAACTCTGGTCTGATCTGCTCACATCACTTACACGTTTACGTCACATACATCATCACCTAACGTCACCACCTAGCCGCCTTGCATGCATACACAATCAAATTCCACACACTTTTGCATCACTGTATGCACGCAAATTTTCTCACAAAAACGCTTGTCTGAACGTGGAATAAAAAGTTGGGTCTTCTGTTCAGACTGTCATCATATAAACGTAGCCTAAATTTACTTTAAGTTTGGTAAAGATTTCTATTTTTATGGGCTATGGGCTGGAATTAATAAAATGATTCTAGTGAAGGCGTATGGAATTTAAAAACACAGTGAAGCACTTTCTGTATTACATCAGAAGGTGGAACAGGGTGTTTCCTGTTCGAAAGAAGAACTCAGCCTAAATATTCAGTATTTGTGTGATAAATATGTGCCAATATAACAAAACACAACCAACTCCAGGTATATTTATGATGAGGAAACATTATAACAGATCAGAAAATAGTGTAATATGGGCCCTTTAAGTTAAGTCACATTAAAAACAAGTCAGTCCCCACAATATAAGCTTATACTCTGGCATTAAATACACCACTTTTGAAATAGATACTGACAGCCAATTGTCTGAAATCTTTCATGTACAACAGCAAACAGTGTTGTCCTTATTGACTTCGGAGCACTTCATGACCTTTCACTTATTGCTGTTTGTTTTGTCTTCACAGAGCCCTGATGTTGTTGTTCAAAATGGTGGACGTGGAGCGCACACTGCACCACCAGGGACAGCCTAATGAAAAAGCCAGAAGAAAAAAAAAAACAACACCTGGACTGCCCTCTCCTGTGCCCCTTCTGTCACTCCCTTTTACTCCCCTCATTCTTTGTTTCTCTATAACACAGGCATATAGACCTTCACCTGGTTCTCACAAGATTTGAAAGCAACATCATTGGTGGATTTCAACGTTTTTGTATCACTATCTCTGTTTAGGTGGACCCAGTTGTTTTCAAAGCAGCGGCACTTACACAGTATATCCAAATATATGAAATGAAAACTTTGTCGGAGAGATTGAAAAAAAATGCATGGAATTTGAAAAGTAATATGACGCAAACATTTGCACTGGCTCAACACAGGAACGCTGCTCCACGGCGTCTGCCAATGTACGGATTAACCTGGTAGACAAAACTGGAATCAAGAAAGCACAAAAGCAGTGGAGCAGAACTTGTTTGAGCTTGAATTTGGACTATGTGAAATGAAAAATGCAGACTTTTTGAACTGGACTGGTTTGGTATCAACTAGCGAATCCTCTCTCCAACGCCTCGGGAGCTAAGGCTGGGATACCCCTGTGGATCAGTACTGCAGGCCCACTTAAACAGGTGAGTGATCAGACGATGAGCCCATTAACCTCAATGAAAACGGAGCCAAAAGAAAAGGCAATATTTCAGTGCCATTAATTAGTATGACATATGGTAACCCGCCAGCATTCACCTTGGCTGTAGACCAAAATTTTCGGGTTCAGTCCTGCCCCTGAGTTTAAGACCCCCTTCCTCTATCTCCTCTTGCCCCAAGTGCTCTAAAACCTAATTAGGCCATGACTTTAACAACACCTGCTAATTGCTTTCTGTGAGACAGTAGCACCACCATTTTGAATCAGTTGCCTCTTGTTTTAGCGCCATTGCTGCTAATTGTTTTTTAGCAGTTACCTAAATCGATTTGCAGTTGTACCGATTGATACAGTGATGTAGTTTAGGAGCAGGCCCGTTGAAAGAAATTTGGGGGCTTGGGGCAAGAAGTCTCGCATGAGCCCCACTTTAATATAGAGACTCCAGTTCTGGACCCCTAAAACCCTGGGACCTGGGACAACAGATCCTTGTCTAATGTTGGACTTGCACATGTTTTCCTGTGTGGTTTTTAACAACTATAAATGGGACCTTAACCTAAGTAACCTAATTTAACCTAACTATAGTAAAAATGGATGTTTTACATATTTCTGTTCACATTGGTTGGGTTCATAGACTGTATTTATAAATGGCCATAGCTAACCCACTTCCCATCACATTCCAAATAGGAAGTGAGCATTGCGGCGCTTCTGGCTCCATTGGCTCCAATTGACTTTACATTGAAAAAATTGTCACCAATCTCTCTGTAACTGGTGCAGTGAGCCTTCGTGATTTTGGTCTTAAATTGTTTGTATTAACCCACTCCACAACCCTGGTGTTTTTGTTTTGTTATTTTGTCCATAAAAAACAGTCCTGTTCCTAATATGTGTGTAAAATCCTTCAGTCGTCCAGGTTAGGGTGGCCAGACGTGGGACAGTTCTGAAATCTAAGCTGTTGTCCCGAATCCTGAATCCGGCCCTAAATGTCCTAAAAATTACACTCAAACAGAATACTGAGTGGTTATTTTCTGATAAACATTAAAAACTGTTTGTAGAGAGGTTGAGTTCCTGATGGCTTTGGGCGTGCTTTAGGTGGACCGGTTTCTGTCTGTTTCTGTTTCAGAGTAGTTTCAGTGTAGTTAGCTCCTCCCTTCAGGCAGGTATAAGGAAGTGTCCACCAGCGTCTGACCAGAACTGAAAAAGCAGCTTGGATGAGCTGTGAAATGTTTTCGATCAAAATAAACATTTGTCCAGTTGACAAATTGAATTTTCTCCTTTGCTCTTCCTAATATGGAACTGGCTCCAGATTTGCTCCAATAACTGCTAGCCTCATGATCTTCTTTTGACTGGAGCTGAACACAATGGGTAACGTCACACTCCCTTAGTCCTTTTTACACAGTCTATGGTCGGGTTAATTGTGTAGTTGCCTATCACTTGTAGCCAAATTAATTGCCACACAGTATGCCTACCAGAACTACAAACCTTTTCTAGTGGCCAATCATTTTACTGTGAATAATAATTTCACTTTTCACTGATCATAATTTGCAACTACACATTTAATTGAGTACAAATTGAGAAAAAAAAATCTTCCCTCACACCTGTCACGACTCTGATCTCCTCTCTCTCTCTCTCTCTCTCGCTTCCTCTGAGTCACATGTGTCTTCCTGGTGCTAGCTTGAGGCGCTAACAGAACTAAGTTGAGAAGTGAATAATACGGGTGAAGCGGTCACGCTAACGTCGCCTGCAGGAGGGATTGGGATGGGGGCTGGACAATCCCTTTAGTAACACTGGAGTTTTATACGTTTAACACATCTTATACTGATACACTCCTCCTATATGGGCCTACAAAATATGATTTATCATAAGCTATAGATTAAGAGTTTGGATTAAAAAATACCTTCCAAAATGACTAGTGTGTTGACATGTATCGAGAGATGTATTTATTTTATTTTATTTAAATAAAATAAGTTTATTTTTAATTTTTTTAGTTTTTTGTTTTTTTCATGAGAATAGTGACACATATTTTCTTTCACATACAATTAATTGCTGTAAGTATTAGTGTTATTCATAGCGATCAATAGATGCATCACAAATTTCGGACTTCTGGTCATCGCACAATGCAGACTGAGAAGGATTTTCCGTAAAACTGAGCATCAAACCGCCATGTTTGTTTTCCCAGTGGGACGCGTCTATTAACAAAGCCAATCTTTTCTAGTATTTTGAACCATATCACTTTTGTTTCTGATTCTGATGTTTCAGTTTTGGGATTCGGACATTGTAATTGTGTGGTTGTTGGATGTCCTAACACTGGAAATCGGCTCGAGAAATGGGCTTTGGAAGTTTGCAAACTCCATAAATGCAAAAGGGAATCAGATGTGTGTGACTGCAAACCTCCATTCAAACTGTTTTCCTTCCCAGGGGAATTGAAAAATAGTGAAAGGCGAAGGCGATGGGCAGTACTGATTTACAGGAAAGACGAAAAAGGTAACCTCTGGCTGCCTAAATCATCCCATCAACATTTTGTATGTTGAGCGCCATCAAAACGGGATCCTGTGTGTTTAGCGAGAGGTACAGAAGGACAAACAGGCTGAGCTTGCACATTCTCGTGGCTATACAGCAACATCATGTCTTGGTCGCTTTGCAGTGGAAGGTGTTTCTTGGTGAACAGCTAGTGCCTTTCGCTTTGGCATTGACTTTTTAAATTTCGTAACCAAGGTTGAGCGAAGGATCGGGATTTAGTTTTGTTTGGCGCTCCACATACAAAATGTTCGCTGCAAACTGGGATGATTTAGGTAGTCAAAAGTTACCTTTTTCGTCTTTCCTGTGTATAAATACTGCCCATCGCCTTCGCCTTTCACTAATTTTCAATTGTTGGGAAGGGAAACAGTTTGAACGAAGGTTTGCAGTCACACACATCAGATTCCCTTTTTGCCGTTATGAAATTCGCAAACAAATTTCTCGAGCCGTTTTCCGCTGTTAGGACATCCAACAACCACACAATTACAATGTCTGAATCCCAAAACTAAAATATGACAATGTCAGAACTAGAAACAATCGGAAAATTCGGCAATGCATACTGGGGAATCCTTCCCAGTTTGCATTGCGCAATGACCAGAAGTCTGAAATTCATAATGCATGTATAGTATTTTAGTGTATTTAATAACCCTGAAAATAAGTTGATAGTGAAAGCTGATAGATTTATTCCTTATAGGGCTACCATAATCAGAAAGCTCAAAGTAAAGCCATAGCATGTAACTTTTCTGTCAAAAAACTGGCTAAAATAAATGTATGCTTTTTATTATGAATGTTTTTACTAGACATCCTTACTTACCATCTCCACAAACCTGACTCTGAATGGCTTGGAGGAGGGCAGTCTCATGCTTGTTTTAATGGAAATGTTGTTTTGCTTATAATATTTCACAGTATGGCATAAAACTTTGCTATCTCTATGGAGAATATTCTGCAGTATGGTTTTGTTTCTATTTTCATGGACTCATGCAGTTCCACCTCTAAAAAGTTACATCCCTTTAGCTGTTTAACATTATCCTGGTAAAATGTCAAAGTTGCACAAAATCCATTTAGTATCAACTTCCAGGAATATTATCTGAAGCTTCTAAAAATAGTTGTGCTTGAGGTAATGCGCACCTCTTTTCTGTGTGTCCTCTCCAAAAGTACAATTTGTCCAAATTCAAACGACAGCACATAAATACTGTATTTCCTGTTTGTCTGTATCTTTGCAGTGACCGCTACAGCCATCTGGTCAATTTAAAAGCATGAACATAAACATGAAAAATACACAAAGTAAAATGGGAATGTAAAAACAGAGGCATTTAGTTGTGCATAGAGTACTGTAGGTTGGTGGTGTTCAGAAGTTTTCAGTATAATGTGTCAGATTCTATTTTTGTCTTTTTCTTCTTTGTATCTTGATGGAATTGAAATTTATTTCGCACATTTTGTCGTAAGTTTCTCTGAAGTAAAGTGGGGACATGAGAAAGAGATATTATAGTGACTGTTACTGAAAATATTTGACTTAGTCTGTAAACGGGCAAAATATTTCTACTTGTACTTTCAAACTTTTTGGTAATTTCACTACTTTTTATTGATGTATGTATTATGTGTTTTTTAGAATATAATTTGGTCCAAAGTTATTCCTCAGTTACCTTATGCATTCCAATCATTCGACAAGTGAGGAGTTTTGCCGTGACAGTAAAACAAACAACATCTAGCATGCTAACTTACACTTCCTGATTAGTGGACAATAAAAGGCTTTCTAATCAGACAGCACACAGCTAACATATTTTGACCTCAACTGCTTATACAATAAAACTGTGCTGGGGCAAGACAGATTTTGCTCAAATACATGGAGAAAAATTAAAGTCTAGAGCTTTTAACAGACACTAGCAATTTATCATTCTTTTCTCTTCATATAGATTTTAAAATATCTTTCTACATGTTTTATTTCAAGTTGTTTAGACTTAAACTTAGATAAACTTTACTGATCCACAAGGGAAATTATTTGGGCACAGTAGCTCATACATCTCAATACATTATAATAACAGAGAGCAAAAATATAAATGGTATTAAAAAAAAAAAAAACTGGTGTCAGATAAAGCATAATCATATAAATGTGTATGTACGAGTAAAAATAAAATATAAAAGTATAAATATAGTTTTGAGAAGTTAAAAGATGTAGCAATTGAGTTAACTTGCACTATCTACGTTTCCTTTGTTTTATGGCTAGTTGTCATGGTAACACATTAAGTTACCATAAATTCACACTGAATATTTTTGCACTTGCATTTCAGTGCCGTATTAGTGACATCCATGAGATACTTACATAATGTTTTTCAGAATAGCAAAACAGGGATGTAAGGAAATCAAACTGCGATGTGTTAAAGTAGGTTTCTCACATACCTGCCACTGACAGAGCCCTAATAGACTCACAGTACACTGTATTTTTAGATCATTATCAAAAGTGAGAACACCTTTTATGCCAAGAAGACTTCACAGTGTACGTGTAGCGTGCCTCACCTGCTCCACACTTGTTCTTCCTGTGTCAGATCAGAGGCGCACACACAAGTGACTGTAACACGGTGTTAGGTTTGGATGTGCGCTGTGTTATTTTTAACCTCTGCAAAGTATTGATCAAGTACTTGCGTCATAGAATCATGTAAGACATTTCAACCGGATTTTGGACCAAAATACCAAAAGCTACTAAAAAGCCTTTGTTCTGGGGCTCTTATTCATTCATTCACTATATCTCAGATTCCAACAATGTGTCCTTGAGCAATGCACTTCCTTACAATGTCTACTAGTATGTGTATGAGTGTGTGTTTGGTCTGTATAGTGGTTAACTAGATTAGAAAATGAGATAAACAAAAAGAGAAGATAAAATAGATTGTAACTCTCAGATCCACTGAGACACAGGTTGGCAGTGTGATTCCACAGCTTTCACAGATGAATACTGCTGCTGTGTCCGAGGGCAAGACACTTTAATCCTTCATTGTGTTTAAAAGGCTACAGCAACAACAGAACTCAAAAGCACTAGTGGAGCTGATCATGAATGAATCTGTGAGTATTTGTCAGTGTCAGCCCGTTGGGCTAACTGGCCACTGTCCAGTTTGTAGTGTGCCCGAGGCCCACTGTTTCACTGTTTGCTGGGATACGCTCCAGCCACTGTCCACCTCTAGTGGGAATAAACTCAACACAATAAAATGAATCACAAAGTAGGACCAGCAGCTTGGAGAGGGGCTGTTAAATTATAGCCTAGATGTATTCTCACAAAGAAGCAAGACACTGTTACACTCAGAAAACACACACTTTCTTTTAAAATAAATGTACTGTGACACCTTTTTCCAACTAAAAATTTTATGATTCTCCAAATCATTTGTCCAGTTGACAGAAATGAATTTTTGGATCATTTCTGGATGACTGAGGGATTATACAGAGCTCCAAATAATTGTTTTTATTAAATTAATCTACTTAAATCACCCACTTTTATTTAACAAAACATTTTGAGATGGATAAAAATGTCAAACGAAGAGTACAGTTTCACATGGCAATCCCACACAAAGACAAAGAGCAATCTGACCTTCCCAACTTTCTTGGTTTGGGCACTGGGCCAACTACCAACCTTTACATTTAAAGGGCCCATATTACTGATTTATGTTATAATGTTGTTTCCTCATCACAAACATATCTGGAGTTGTATTTTGTTTCTTTCACACATGTGTTTTGTGTAATATAGGACCTTTAAGTGATTCCACTAACTAACTGTACATCAATTTAGTACTAATACTTACATAACAAAACGTCTTGCATGCATATGATAAACTATAGTGGATTTCCTCTTCAACACACTTGTAGTTAATCTCCTTCATGTGTGTCTCTTTAAGTACCATGAAAAAGTACCATGACTTACATGAAGAGCTCTCAGTGGGAGGATATCCACAGATCCCTTCCGTAAAGTAAATCCTGACTTTATGTTGCTTAGATAAAAGTGAATAAGGCCTGACACGACTTTCCTCAGACAGTTTGACGATGATGATAAATTGCCCATACATGATCCTGCCTTCATCCCTGCTCATCCTGTCTCCTCCCTCTGCAACTCTGAGTGCACTGGTCACCAAAGCACCTTAAAATGCATCTGAATTATGCCCTTGTCTTTTCTATTATGCCCAATCATCATGGTAGCCGCTAAAAGCTTACACATCGTCAATTTGAGCTATATGGACCCCAGCCAAGGAAATCGTCTGTGTGAAATCTTTGCACACAGATCAGTAGTATTAATAATGGGACATAAAACAGATTTAGTTACGTAGATAATGTGGGCTTGTTCTGACCTTGCAAGATTTGAACAGAGCCTCAGACTGTTTGCTGTAGCATAATATGGGGAAAGGAACTAGTTTAAATTATGCCATATAAAATACAAAAGGGTGCATAAGGTCATTCTGTATCTGGAAGACCTACTTATAACTTATAATATTGTATTTTATTAATATAGCACTTTTTTGGACATTCAAATATGCATTATTCATGCATATTCATACAGGGCAAGGTGGATGAAATGTCTTACCCAAGGATATCTCAGTATACACAGGTTTGAACTACTCCCAATTGGAGAACCCTCCAATAAAAATAAAAAAACAAAAAACAAAAAAACCCACTTCTCCAAATATTTGTATGACTTAAAGGGCCTATATTACTGAAAACTGACTCTACTGAGCTTTAAGCCATGTTACAGTGATGTTACCTTGTCAAAATCATACCTGAAGTTGTGTTTTCTTTCATTCACACATGTTTGAGTAACCCTTTATTATTAGTCTATCTACATATCCAAAGCTCAAAATGCTCTGTTCCACCTTGTGATGTCATGAATCTGTATAATTCTCAAATTACCAGCCACCTTTTACCTTTCGTTCAGTAGCGATTGGCATTTTCAGGGCTGAAATTATCCAAATGATTGTAGTGAAGGTGTATGGAGTTTAAAACTCTTAAACTTGTACTTTGTAAAGATCATTCATGCATTTGTGCCCTTGCAATTTGACTACTGTAACTCTTTGTATGCTGCATTGACCAGGCCCAGCTCAACCGCCTACAGGGGGTCCAGAATGCAGCAGCTCACCTTTTAACTGGAAAGAAACGGAGGGACCACATCACTCCTGTTCTTAAATCCCTGCAGTGGCTCCCTGTATGTTTTATAATCAATTAAAAATGTTTAATGATTGTTTTTAAGAGTCTTAATGGCATGGCACCTTCCAAATTTTTCTCCTTCAGCCTCATGTCTCATCCAGAGGTTTGTGCTCTGCAGACCAGCACCTGAGATGGGAGATGGGGTCTTCCCTCTAGTTGGTCCACAACTGTGGAACACTTTGCCTTTGTGCATTAGAATTGCACAAACACTAGAGCACTTTAAATCCTTGCTCAAAACTTACCTTTTCTCTTTGGCATTTGCCCAGAGTTAGGAAGAGACACCTTGGCAACTCGCTATTATTATTATTATTATTATTATTATTATTATTATTATTATTATTATTATATTATTATTATTATTATTATTATTATAGTTGCTTTGCCTATTATATGTTTTATTTCTCTGTTCAGCACTTTGGTAGGTTTTGGCTGTTATAAATGTGATATACAAATAAATTTGATTAGATTTTGATTTGATTTAAAAATACAGAGGAGTACCTCCTGTATTACTACATGACATCACAAGGTGGTACAAAGTGTTTTCTGTTTGAGAGAAGAATTCAGCCTAAATGTGCAGGATTCATGTGTTAATGTTAACATGTGTAAATGAAACCACTCCAGGTCTGCTTTTAATGATTAAACAACATTATAACATAGATCAGAAAATAGGGTAACATGGACCCTTTAATATGTAGTTTGTGAGGATGCTCGAATGAGATTTAGAACAGATTTTTGCTTCCTTACCTGCTTGAAACACATAATTACACATTTGAATAAAATAAAAATTACCACTGACAAGACACGCTGTTGTTGCACTGGGGTTGCACCATGATTACAACTATTACAATGTTTTGGGAGACTGAGTTATCCCACGCTTAAAAGCAACTCAAATGGAAAAAAAGAAAGCAAAAAAGGACTTCAACCTTGGTCTTTTCATGAGAATACAAAAATAGCCTGCTTCCATTGTACTTGACAGTTCTATCTCCTACAATTTGGCCATGGTGTGTAGCTGTCAGTGGATCTGGTAAGTGGGAGAAGACAGGGGGATTGGGGCTGTTATTGTAGACTAAATGTGAATGTGAGATATGTATAAGGTTAGTGTATGTACAGCAGTGTATGTATGTAGTAGCTAAGCGGACGTGTCACATCTGGCGTCTAGTGAGGCCATGCATACGGTAATGTGTCGGTGAAAAAAACATTCTCGGAGTAAATGTTCTAGGAAGCTAAAGGGACTATCTGTGTACATGATTTACTATACTGACAATTCATTCATGGTTCATTGCTTCTCGTACTTTTTTTTAATGTTGATCAGGTAAATGTATTTACAGTGCTGTTTTTCCTAACCTAGTCCTAATGTGTAATACAAGTGGCTGTACATGTTTTTTTTTTGTTTTTTTTTTTAATGTTGTTGAGCAAGTAGACGGTTTGGAAGAACCCCATAGTTGTAGACTGTGCACCGGCCAATCAGCGAAGAGCTGTGAAGCCGTGACGTCAAACTCAAGCACCTGTCTGGGTCCTTTTTGTGGTGCAGCACAACAGTAAACAAAGCAGTCGAGATGAAAGTAGATGAAGCCATACATTCTGTGTTGGCAATAATTCCCGAAATCGAGGATTTAAAGCTGGAACAAAGAGAATGTTTGGTGAATTTTATCAAGGGGAAAGACGTTATTGCCCTTCTTCCTATGGGATTTGGTGCATTACATACGTCACGACCAAACAGCAGCGATTGGTTAAATTAAAAAAGTACTTGCTTACCGTCGAGCAAACCAGTCCTAATGCTGCGAGGTCAGACGGTTTCCACGCAGTGAAACCGGCTGATGAATCAGGCTACTGATATGTTGTAAGCAGCTCTTAAAGTAGAAATGAGACCACTGTTTTCTGTCTCCAACTATTTGGAAAGCATTTTTATACTACTAGAATCAGGAAGTGCACTGTTAGCATGCTAGTTCTTAGTTGTTACTCTGCTCTAGCCTCTGAGAGTTGTGAAACTCCTATAAATCAATGTGAATAATTAAGATGCTAGGAATTCAAAATGTATGTGAGGAAGAACTTTGGCGCACTGTTTTAAATGAACTAGTTGTGTTTTTCATGTGCTGAAGATAGTTCATAGCTCATTTAAAGTAAAATAATGGTGAAGCTACTTTTCAAAAAAAAAAAAAAGCCAACAATTACAGATAAGATACAATGTAGAAAAGAAATGGAAGTTCTGGCATTGTACAGCAAGGGACCAGCATATAGTTGTCAGAATCGGAAATTCATTAAGTGAACAAGGCAAGGCAAGGCAAGTTTATTTGTATAGCACAATTCGTACACAAAGTAATTCAAAGTGCTTTACAGAATAAGAAATACATTAAAATCATAATAAAAACAAATCAAAACATAAATAATCATGAAGATTAAAATTTAAAAAAGAGAGACATAAATTGGAGAGAAGAGTGCGGAATGAAAACCTTTCAGTTATATGCACAGTTAAACAGAAATGTTTTGAGTCTGGATTTAAACAGCGTCACAGAAGAGGCCTGTCTCACATGTTCAGGAAGACTGTTCCAGGTTTTAGCTGCATGAACCTGAAACGCTGACTCCCCTTGTTTAGTCCTGACTCTGGGCACCAGCAGGAGGCCGGTCCCTGAGCTCCTCAGAGTGCGAGATGGTTCATATGACACTAACATGTCACAGATGGACTTTGGTGCTCGGCCATGGAGAGACTTGTACACAAGCAGAGCTGCTTTAAAGTCTATTCTCTGAGGCACAGGAAGCCAGTGCAGAGACCTGAGCACAGGACTTATGTGCTCGTACTTCCTAGTTCGAGTAAGGACCCGAGCTGCAGCGTTCTGGATGTTCTGCAGCATCTCACAGCTCGTTTGGAGAGACCAGTGAGCAGACCATTACAGTAGTCTAACCTACTGGAGACAAACGCATGGATAAGTTTCTCCAAGTCTGATTTAGACAGTAAAACCTTTGATTTTTGCTATATGTGTTTTAGATGGTAAAAGGCTGCAGATGTTATTGATTTGATGTGGCTGTTAAAGTTCAAGTCTGAGTCCATTATTACCCCTAAGATTTCTTGCCTGATTTGAAGGTTTTAGAGAGAGAGACTGGAGGTGACTGCTGACACTGAACAAGATTCACAACTTAACCCTCTCCAGGCAGGCGTTGCAGATTTGCAACAGCTAAATTCCAATTACCTACTTACTCCACATCCATATTTTATGAGCTTTTTTTACTCCGGAGCCTTTTCTCCCATCCATGCTGATAAACATGGACGATGCAGACTGTGCAAGAATGGCTACACGCAAATGGCCTGCCAGAAGTGCAAAATACTTTTTTTGTTTACAAAGGATAAAAAAGTCAGGATTGTATATTACTACCCCATATTATAATTTTCCCCAAATATCAGATTTTTCCTGATACTAAAAATTAATTTGAGCCTGAGAGGGTTAAAGGTGCATTGTGTATCTTTTTTGGTAGAAGTGCTGGTAATGAATTTCTCCATGGAAATGTTATTGCTTCATCAGGAATGTTTCACAGTATGGCATTAAACCTTTCTATCTTCATGAAGACCAAGTCAGATCAAGTTCCAGGTCAGATCTGTGAAGAGGCAACAACGCTCACAGTCAGAATGTTTGTTTTGCTAGGTATTTTTGAGCTATAAAACCACCTTTAATTGAATAAATGTAAGGTAGAGCAGTTTAATGTCATACTGTGGAACATTTCAAGCAGAGCAATGACATCTCCATCGAAACAAGAAGGTGATGGAACCCCAACAAAACATATAGTTACATAGTGCACCTTTCACTTTTACTTTTTCATTTACTTTGGTGCATAATAGAATTGAATAATTACATTTTTTTTTTTTTTTTTTTAAGTGTGGTGTGTTTTTTAGAAATCATTTTTCTGGTTAAATTTCAGTTGTGTTTTGAGCTGAAATTACTTATTGAAGTAGTTATTGTGACTAATCAGCTTTTTCCCCGTGTGTCTCTCAGTGTCTATCTGACCACAAATCTTTACCACTCCATATACTAGTACCTTCCTTCATGTGTGCGATCAATAGACCAATGTCATGTGACCTTTGTTGACGTAAGATGCAAGTATCGCCCTTGGGGGTTGCCAGGAAAAGACGAGCAGTAAGAGCATTAGTGCATGTATAGAATATTGTGTTGAAGTGGGTCAAGTAAAAAACCAACCCAAACAGCATTTATGTTTTCCCATGCATGTTTTCATTTTGTACAAATACACTATCAACAGACATGAACAGCGCAGTTATGAAGTAAAGTCCCGGCACTGGATAAGCCAACATAGAAAAGAATAAAAGGGGAATGGAAAAGGATTTGAAGAAGGACTTGGTGGTGATAAAAGAGTGAATAGGAAAGGGAGGGGCTGTAGTGAGCAGTGAGTGGGTGATGAGGAGGATTACTCAGTGTCTTTTGAGCAGCAGCTGTATCTCTTCTATTGTGATGTGACGTGTCTCTGGGCCCCTCTATGGGAACATGCGAGTATGAATAATAGATGACACGACATACGCCAGCAAAAAGGGAATATGCGATCGTGTTTATTTTTGTCCGAATCCCTTCTTCCATTTCCATGTTTGTGTTAAAGGTGCATTGGGTGCATTCTTTGGTGGTGGGTCCATCAAATGCTTTTCTTCATGGAGACGTTATTGCTTTGTCTGGAATGTTCCACAGTATGGCATTAAACCTTTCTATCTTCACGGAGACGAAACCAGACCAAGTTACAGGTCAGATCTGTGGAGAGGCGACTTTGCTCACAGTCAGAATACCTGTTTTCATAGGTACTTTTGAGGTAACCAAACCAACTGTAATTTAAGTGTAAGGTTAATGCCACACTGTGGAACATTTCAGGCATAGCAATGACTTTTCCGTAGAAATAATCCAATCCAATCCCATTCACTTTATTTATATAGCTTATTTTATAAACATGACAGTCTTCAAAGTTCTGCACAAACAAATTAATATAATAAAAGACAGTAAATCATAAATAAAAAGTGTTGAAATGCCTAAAGCTAAAAAGATAGATAGATAGATAGATAGAGAGAGAGATATATAGATAGATATAGATATAGATAGATATACACATAAATACATAAAATTAAATAAAAGACACAGAGGGCCACACAACTCAAGCAGTGCTAAAAGCCAGAGAGTAAAGGGGGTGTTAAGACGAGACTTAAGATACTCCACTGTGAGAGCTGTTCGGACGTGGGGGGGCAGAGCTGGTCACAGAAAAGGCCCTGTCTCCCCTGGTTGTTTGAAAGACCCCCAACCAAAAAGTCACACAATGCACCTTTAAAGATGTGTTGTGGAGGTATGCTGTGTAGCTTCATGTTTCACAGTGTATCATTAAACCTGTCCATCTACCATTCATTCAGTTATGGGTGTTTTTATTGCTCGAAGAAGATGCTCAACTACAGTCAGTGAGTCATCCTTTCCAGAGATCTGACTGGTAGCTTAGTCTGGTGGCATATTCTGCTTGTTTCCATGGAGACAATTAGGTTTAATATCATACTGTGAAACATTCCAAGCAAAGCAATTACATCGTCATGGAGACAAAAAAGAAGAAAAGGAGATGGACCCTCCACCAGAAAAGTTACAGGGTGCATCTTTAAAGTGTCTGTACAATTGTTGAGCAAAATTGTTTTACCACAGTACAGATATTCTCTTAAAGTGGAAATGAGTCCGTTGTTTGCTGTCTCCCAACTATTTAGAGAGCATTTTTATCCTTCGAGTATCAGGAAGCGCAATGTTATCATGCTAGTTGTTAACAGGGAACATGCTAATATGAATAATAGATGACACGACATACGCAAGCAAAAAGGGAATATGCAATCAGGTTTATTTTTGACCCAATCTCTTCTTCCCTTTTCCATGTCCAGGATGTGGCATTGACGTATGCTGTGAACATGTTATGTCTTTGTTAGTGAGATTTTCCGTGTTGGTACATAGGCTTGGAACAATACTTTTTCTAATGGAGTAGTAATAGTGGAGGTAGGGTTATTGGCTGATATTTATATCTGGTTTGTAGTTAAATAGAAGGCAAAACTGGGAAAAACTCGGAATGCATGACTGATACTACCACGAAATTACCATAGCGAGTTTATGGACTATTTTTTGTTTTGATATGTCATTCAAAAACCTTCCCCTTGCTATATAGTCATACACAACTCTCCCCTCCATCTGAAATTATGACTTTCAGTTCTAAAATATTCATATGGTTGATGTCTTTGTCACTTTTAAAGGTCATATATTACACAAAACTGACTCTGTGAGCTTTAGGCTATGTTAGAATGTTGTTACCTCCTCAAAAACATATCTGGACTTGTTCTTGTTTCTTTCGCACATGTTTGAGTAATCATTTATTATTAGTCTGTCTGCATCTCCAAAGCTCAAAATGCTTTGTTCATGCATGTTCTCTTGTAGTGGTAGTTTTCAAGTTAACAGCTATGTTTTACCTTTAGTTCAGTATAAACTGGCAATCCCAGGGCTGAAATGTTTCTCGTGAAGGTGTATAAAGTTTGAGCACTTCCTGCCACATGATATCACAAAGTGGAACGGAGTGTTTCTAGTTTGAGAGAAGACCTCAGCCTAAATATGCAGAGTGTGTGTGTGTGTTAAAGATGTGTGAATAAAACATGACAACATAGATCAGAAAACAGCATAATATGGGTCCTTTAAGTTGCTGCTCCTTGCATTTGCAACTCTTTAAGGACACTGACAGAAATTCATAATTGCCAAACATGTGCTGGCTTATATTTAGACAAAAACATTGCAAGCAAGTTTACTGCTAAAATGCTTCCATAATACGTTTTATGGCTGCTTTGAATTCCAATCGCATGTTTTGTCTTTGTTATATACAACACTTTTGTCTCAGCCCCTTTGATTAAGAATTCTCCCTATAGTGACAAACTAGTTAACATGACTTACGTTACCGTAGTTTACTGGTTCAAAACGCACATGTATCCTGACAATCTTTACAGCTTGATATATTTACTGTCTATGTTTTATACTACGAAGGTTACAAGCCCATCACCTCTTTTGTATGTCTCAGCTAAAAGATCAGTCTTGATAATTCACCCCTGATCTGTCCATTCTTTTAACATCGGACCCCATATTTTATTGATACAGCCTCATAAATTCCCCTCATGGTGTACATTTTTATTGTTCCATTAAACGTGCACTGGTAAAGCACATGCACGCATAACACTGGGCCTTGATTTAGACTGGTGGCTTAGCACAGCAGAATCACACTTCATCAGCACCCAAAGGCACCCATGCAAACAGGGACCCGGCAATTATATTTATCACCGTGTTAAATATTAAACATGATGCTGTGAACTGGCTGACATTTCACTGATACACAAACTTGTAAAAGTCAGCTGCGTTGGAGGGGAAAAGGTTTGGCTACAGATGAGAAGCTATAAATGGATACTTGCAATTTAGTATTCAGAATTAGTTATTTACAGTTTATGTATTTTAAAGGTTCTACATTACACAAAATTGACTCCTTTGAGCTTTAAGTCATGTTAGAATGTCACTACCTCATCAAAAACAATACCTGGAGTTGTGTTTTGTTTCACATCACCCTTTATTATTACTCTACATTTCCAAAGCTCAAAATGCTGTGCTCCACCTTGTGATGTCATCTAGTGGCAGTTTACATGTTAATGGCTACCTTTTACCTTTAGGCCCCATCCACACTAGTACATATTCAAGTCATTTTTGTTGTGGATGGAGTTTTCGTCCACACTAATCCGATGGAAAATGGCTCCAGAAACGGAATGATCTGGTGCCGCCAACTCTAAAGAATTCATCTGAGTACAGATCTGATCCAGCACTGTGTGGACGCCTGAAAACATTGATATGCTGACATAGGAGCTTTAGTTGCCATCCTTATTGGACCACGTCACTGTGACTTTCACCTTCCTATTGCGGAAAACAGTTTAAACACACCATAGACAAACAGGAAACAGCGTAGCTAGAGCTACTTGCTAGTCGAAAAGACAGTTTTCACACTTGCCATCTTTCTCGGCTCGAAATCGGCTGCTGCAATTTCAGAAATGTTTCTCTACTTCCTTGTTTTTACCGCCCACGTGACGTAGTGACATGGTGATGATGTGACACTAGCCTAGTCATGTGACTAGCATTTCAGGCAGTTTCGCGTTACTATGTGGATCATGTCTGGACGCAAATCGTTTCCAATACAGTGATATGGTGATACTGTAATTCGTTATTCGTTTCGTAGAGATTGGCTATTTCAGGGCAGGAAGTATCCAAATTATTCTAGTGAAGGTGCATGAAATTTAAAAAACACAGTGGAGCACCTCCTGTGCTCCATGTCCTGTCAGTTTTAGAGAAGAACACCACCTTAATATGCAGTGTTTGTGTTAAGAAACAAAATACAACTCAACTCAATACAATACAACTCAGCTCAAAAAAGGAAATGTGTTCTTTAAAGTCACCTCATTCTACTAAATAGAAGCTTTACTTGCCTCTCATCACAGATACTGGAGATGTTTTATGTTTGTAAGGAAATAGGGGAAAAAATAAGTGAACATGAATCAGCAGGTTGCGAAATGATACTGCGAAATCGAAAATACCTCTGTCCATTTACATATAAATGTCTGCAGCGCTAAGCCAAATGTAAACGAGGATCCAGAGACTGTATTGTCACGACATGTGAGGGGCTTCCAGCTGAGAGAGAGAAAACAAGAGTGGGAGTGGAGATGGCTTTATTGCATTTTGACTGTATGGTTACATAACATAAACTCTTAGAAATGTAAATGTGTCTGAAAGGCTGTGCAAAGATGTGAGATCAAAGGTCAATGGAGAAGGACTGAGGCGTACTCTTCTATTTACGTGGATCTTATAGTGTGTCCTTGTTTGAACTCACTCTGGTCCTGTTGCAGTCCTGATCTAGTCCAAGATGAGTTACAAGTTTAGTCCCAGCTTCTTTCAGTTTTGTATATGTTGCGTGTGGATGTTTCTTTGACAACCCCTATTTAGTTTATGTGTAATACTTCACTTTCAAAGTTATCCCATTCAATGTACATCTGTTGTAGTTACAAAATACCACAAAACATGATTTCGTAAGGTTCTTGATCTGATCTCCATTGCTCTTCATCTAATCACCAACTGAACTTCTAGATTTTGTGACCTAAAAGTACCAAAAACTCTACTTCTTTTTGACTGCTATGAAGAGCCATGTGTAAATACCTTAGTAACTGAAGACAGTGACTGATCTGGTGCAGTAAGACAAAGTTTCTTGTACTGACCCAGGTTGTAGAACTATATTGTCCTGGGATGCGTGGACCTTGGGTAAAGTAGGCCAGCGTAGTAGGGCTCATTAGAAATAGATTGCTCTACCTTGAGACTTCTCTACATTTGTCAGCGCACAGGGCTGAAGACATGGTTGGAACTGAAAAACTACATCTTTGACACTACTGATGGGTCCACAGTTGCAGTTGACTCCAGGTCAAGTCCAATTTTGTAGTTTTTCATTTCATCAGTTAGAAATGTAGCTAACTGTGAAGAGGAATTACATTTTAATTAACTAAATTCTCAGACTGCTTGCTAATAAATGCCGACTTGTGTTTACAGACCAGATGGAGTGAAAAACTGGAGGTTACCCCAGTAGATGTTATTTTAGTTTGTGAATATTTGTCCCCGTTTGAACAGTGAAAAATAACTAACAAGACCATCACAAAATACAGTGTCTCCAATAACAGTACAGAACTTTCGAATAGGCTACGAAAATGATTAAATCTGAATTTTTAGGCACTATTGTTGATGCATGATTAATAAAAACTAACATGTTTATGGTAACACGTTAGTTTAGGGACCACATATTAATAGCTAACTAAGTGGTAATTGGTTTGCTATTTAGCTGTCACTTAGCTATTAGTTGGTATTAATCAAACACTTATTAATACTTATTAAGATTTCAATGTATGTACAGAAATATGTAATATAATCTCCACTACTTTAATGGAAAGAAAATAGCTAACAAAAGATGTAATTAAGCACTTATTATGCATTTTTCTGTTAACCAGCTATTAATATGTGGTCCTTAATCTAAAGTGTTACCATATTTATGAATAAAAGTTTATTATTTATTAATTTCCTTTCTTATTAGTCTGTCTACATCTCCAAAGTTCAGTAGAGATTGGTAATTCCAGGTATGAAATCATCCAAATTATTCTAGTGAAGGTGTATAGAGTTTAAAAACACATTGGAGCACTTCCTGTACTACCATATGACATCACAGAGTGGAACAGAGTGTTTTCTGTTTGAGAAAAGAACTCATGCAGGGTTTATCTGTTTGTGATGAGGAAATATTTTAAATATAGATCAGAAAATAGCATAATATAGGCCATTTAAAATGCAACTAACTAACTGTCAACTAAATCTTCATTAAAAGAAAAAAAAAAATCATAAATCAAATAGTTAATTGTAATAAAATGTTAATTGTATTTTTCACCCAAAACATCACTGCCAGTCATGATCAAAACTATGACTTCTCAATTTACAAAGAGAAGAATTAGCTTTTAAAACCTTTTCAGTGATCAGCTCAATTTGCATCTTATTTCTGACACAATTATTTTAGTTGATTTGCCTGACAGGGGTGCATTTGCACTTTGAACATCACAAAAACAGCTTTCACAACATTGTTTTACACATAACACAAGGATTCAAAAACTGCATGTCTCGTCACATGTCAGACTCTGAATTCAAACCTCCACTTTTTCATTCTCTACGGAAAAGCCTATTTCCTTTTGCCGATGGGGAGAAAAGGGTCTATTGTTGGATTAGAATCTTGTGTAGGTTTAAGGTTTAAGCTCCAGATTGCCCTGTGGCTGTTACATTGTCAGCAGGAACACAGCAAAACGCTGATGCATTTTGTTTGTATGGGGCTGGGGATAAGAGGGGGGCCAGATTGTTGAGAGAGTGGAATTTAGAGATTGGCGTCTTTTGGGTTTGAAGTGCACTTAAGGACTGTTTTGTCTGAGACTGAACATGCTCATAATGATAGGTGAAGGAAAGCTGCAATAAAGGGTTTTGTGGATCAAGGCTAATACTTTATAACATTCACTATGTTTGGTTGTTTTTGCCTTATGTTTATGACCTCTTACCTACAGGACCATTTTTACAGTTGTGTATGGGACAACGTCTTTACTACTGGACTAACTCATGATCATTCAGAAGTGCCACAGTGACTGCACACCAAAGCCATCAAGGCCTCTTTTGATAATGTCACATTAACATATTCATGGATTTTAAGCTGGGTGTCTACAGCACGATTTTGGCCGTCTGTGATGAAAGATTTCTGACTGTGGCTCAAAATGGTGGGTCGTAGGTCTCACAGTGAGACAGGGACAAAAATCAAACTTAGATCTGTCCTATTACCAAAGATGAGCTGCAAATCATCAAGCATGTCTAATATTTTTGCATCGTGGTCACAGAGTGAGACCTTCTTTCATTGTGTCTAGGATTAGTTTTTGTTAAACATGTGATCAATAGTTAAAACAAGTGCTCTGTCAGAATAAAAGCAATAAAACCTTCTCCCCATTTCCCTTTCATTTTCTAACTCTTACAAATGCAAAAAGACTGCTAGCATGTGGTGTGGTTATATTGCTTTAACAACAGAGGACCTTTGCCACACCAAATCCTTCAAATCAGGATTTATCCTATGCCGAAAACCAATGAATACTGATTATTAAAGTTTCAACAGACGTCATCAGAATAATGTTTTTGAAATTGATGTTTAGAAGGTACTGCTTATTCTTAGATTGAAAATGACTTTTGGGTGGCAGTGTTGATTTCAAAAACACTTTCCAAATGACCTTGATACTTCTTCTACCATGGCCCACTGCTGGACTAATGAGGCATACACCCACTAATGCGTAGTGCATACTTTTATTCGTCGTGAAGGGTTTGCAATTTAAGACAATATTAAAGCAGAGACGTCTAGTTCTCTTCAGTTTCAGACAAAACTGTGATCTTCCCAAAGTGAACACCAGTTTAGGCACTTCTGACCAAGCTGAGCTCCTGTCATTACAATGGCTCACACCATTGCCCATTTTTCCTGCTTTCCTGCAAAATGTTTAGTATAGCAGTACATACTAACACATACAGGCTATCCAATGATGAAAAGGTCATCTTGGTTAATCACTGTACCAACCTGATCTGAGTATGTCATTTTTATTGAACCATGCATCAGCATTAATCGGATCTGTGCAGTGACTTATGGGTGATTAGAGCATGCTTTATTGCAGCAGCTGTGAGTCTTGTAGCGTAACATCTTTTTGTCTTGTAAATGCTCACATAAACATGTAGATATATTGATTCTAGACAAACCTCCATAATATTATTCTTCAAGAACACAACCAAAGCTCTGTGTTTGTGAGTCATGTATGGATTCCAAACAGAATGAAACATTCTGCCTTAAGAGTATGGAAATAATTGTTTGTTCTTTTAGTATTCCCACAAGATGATAGTGTTTGTAAATTCATGCTTAAAAGCAACATTATCTGTGCTTTGAGGCATTCCACTGGTGTGATCTATTGGAGCTTTGGGACCAAGGAAAACACTAAACTGGGCTCAGCAACAGCTCAATGAATCTTTGAGTAAATATGTTTTATTTTAGTTTAAACATATTCAAGAGGACACATATAAGTGGATTTTTTTCCTTGAAAGAAAATCCCAATTAAAGATTTCAGTGCTATAGTGTCATTATGATTATTGTAGGTTTTAATCTTGTTTTACCTCTGTTCCGTCATCTCTAGCTTTTGCAAAGTTGTATTATAATTGATTCAAGCAAGTAGAGTAATCCTGCTCCATTTTACAATTGAGTGCTCAGAAAATCTCTGTTTTCACCGACCCCCTATCACCACAGTCCTGTCTTTAGTTGTGATTATTTGACAAATCAAGACTCCCAGTGGTTTAGCTGCCATTCTTCACAGAATAAAATACCTACATTTAAAAAGTCACTCTGATGAGACAGGGCTTCTCTTTGAACTGGAAGTCCCTGGTCCCATTTCTATTACACTTATTTAAGATTAATAATACAGTTTACAATGAATAAAACATTAGTGGTGATCTACCTATGTTGCAGTTTAAGGAAAAAAAATAAAAATAATAATAAATAGTATGTTTTTCTGTGTGTGTGTGTGTGTGTGTGTCTGTAAGGATCATTAAAATGAAACTCTGGGAGTGTCTATGATTGAAATGCTCATAGTGTTGCGCACATATGAGTACTCTGCTCTGGAGGCGTTCATAAGAGCGCTGCTAGCTAAAGGCGCTGTCATTATTGAGTCTGCTGATGACATCCATGTGCTCCAGTGACCCATATGTGAGCTGTGCTGCTATTTCATCACACCAACATGACTGGAGAGGGATTGGCGGCCCATTAACAGTCGTCAGAAACACTTAGCATCTCTGTGTAACTATGTAGACATGTCTATTTCATGCTATTCATCACACCGACTTTTTTTTTTTGCCTGCTGCATGTAGCGTTAATGAAGTAAGTTACTAACCTCGGCGTATTGATGGATGTCACATGATTTTTTTCCTGCTATGGGTGCCATTTTGAGAGCTTTTGGACATTCAGATTTTGTTTCAGCCAGAATTTTCACATTTTCAAGACTATAGGCCACTGTAATTCATATTAACAAACTGAAGTAATTTACAAAAAATAAGCAATATGTTTAATCCAATTGTTGTTTTTATTCTATATTTACTACAATAAGGTGGGGGTGTAATGATATCCAAGTCTCACGATATGATATCGTCATGGTATGAACCTCATGGTACGATATTTATTGCGATATTATGGGAAACCTCATGATATGGCAGGGACGCTCGCGATTAGGGATTTAACAATATCCAAATCTCTCGGTACAATATTTTGCGGAGGCTAACAAAACTGTTAATATGCTACTTTTTCCTCTTAAAATGCCTTGACAAGTCTTAATCCAAACAACTAAGAATTAAAAGTGCTTAGAAGTGTTATTTCTTCATGTAGTCTGCACTGAAATGGAGCAAAGGATCATGGTCAGTGTAGTTCCCTCTGTCTTTTTTTAGCTACTGCTACACCATAACTCTTAAAGAGATTTGTTTGATATATTGTGATGGTCCATGATATTATTGTGAGAACTTTGACGATACGATAACACGATATTTCGGTTATTGTTACATCCCTACTATAAGGTATTTCAGAACTTTACAACAACCTAAAATGATTTTTAAAAAGTCAGAATGCCTGATTTTATAGGTATTTTTGAGCTATAAAACCAATGTAATTTAATAAATGTAAGGTAGAGCTGTTTAATGTCATACTGTGGAACATTCCAGGCAAGGCAATGACATATCCATAGACGGAGAGAGGTGACGGATCCTAAACCAAAAAGTTACATAATGCACCTTAAAATGAATCCATTGACAATCCTTATCATAGCACTTTTTTATGTATAGTTTAGTTCCCATTTTACTTTTCACAGCTGGTTCCAGTGCATTAGTTTGCAGGCCCCCTCAAGACATATACCTACAAAATGACAACTAATCACTCGGCGTGTTCGCATTACAGCTAATGAGCCCAACAGCAGGAAATTTGTCCAAGTTTAACAAGGAGAGCGATGGTGGGCCGGGCCACAGCTTTCATTTTCAGTCCTCGTAAATCCATAGCCACACGCCCATTCAACCTTTAATTAAATAGTTTTACAGAAGCATTGACACCCCGTTGCTATAACGAGCTCTTAATGGGGTGACATATTTCCTACGCACGGTACACATTATGCAGATCATGTGTACATGCTAAAGGTCAGATGCCGTCCACGTTATCGACTAAGTTAGATCAGCAATTCTTCTACTATAGGATTCACTCGAGCAATTAAATCATTGGTCATAAATGTGTTATGTCCATGAAAAGCGTTGTGTTTTCTTTTCTGTTGAGCTGTTTCTTTGTAGTGGGTTTTCACATTGATTTATGTGTCATTGTAACCCTATGCACCACGTACGCTTTAGTATTCTATTACAGACGTATTGACTCTGCCCCTCCTCTGTACCTGTCCAATATCAGTCTGGCTTCTCTGGTTCCATCTCCCACACAACAGGAGCTGTCCCTTCCAGTCTCATTTCCAATTTTATTTTTGTCAAAGAACACATCTTCAGCTCTGACAGCATACATTCAGTATTCATTTGACAATAGGGGAATATGGGGTCATGATTTTGGATTCTTCTTTCCTCAGTTTAAAGCAAAATGTTGAACATACATAAAAAATATGACACCTTTTCCTATTAAATATTTTATGTTATTATTTTAAGAACTTTAAATCCAGATTCTTTGCTTTGGAACAACATAAAATAATCAATTAGAAAAAATGACATAAATAAATTAACCCTAACCCTTGTATTTACTCAGAGTTGTGTTTTGTTTCATTCACACATGTTTGACTAATGCTTTCTTATTAGTCTACATCTCCAAAGTTAAAAAATGCTCTGTTCCACTTTGTGATGTCATGAAGCAGTAGTTTCAAAGTCAATTTGACTGGAGGTGCTTGACTCATTTACAGGTGCCATTGAATCTCTATGGACTAGCTTTGTGTGCGTTTGTGTGTGTATGTGTGTGTATGTGTGTGTATGTGTGTGTATGTGTGTGTATGCATGTGTGAGTTTTGTCTCATCATTTCATTCTGTCACTCCTCCCATCACTGTCATGGCTGCCGCTCCCTGCCGACATGTTGGAATAGTATCAAAAGAGAGAGAAACCAATAACCTTTGACCCCATTGCACAATCGCCCCTCCCTTCCTCATGCACCCTCACAATTTTTCTTTTGTATCTGTTGTAATATGTACATAAAGCAATTTGAAATCTTATAGTTTTGTACATGTAATTTTTATGGTGTGTGGATATTTTCCAAGTCAGCAGTCACTTTTTATCTTTTGTTCAGTAGAGATTGGACATTTCTGGTCTGAAATTATCCAAATGATTCTATTGAAGGTATATGGAGTTTAAATCACAGTGGAGCACTTCCTGTATTACCACATGATGTCACAAGATGTTTGAGAGAAATATATGTGAAGAATATATGTATGATTTTGATGAGGAAACTGTATTATAACAGGTCTGAAAATAGCGTAATATGGGCCCTTCAGCTCTGCTTGTTCAAGTTTGTGTTTAGATACTTTATGATCCCAAAGGAAATCTAAATCTGTGTAATTACCATGAACCCTGAAAGTATATAGAATGTTTTATGATACCTTGTTAACTTGAAAACTTTTTGGGGCAAAATGTAGATTTTCTTGCACCTCTTCCAAAAGATAAAACAATTTTTGTATACTTTACCTCAGGCTAGAACAAATTAATGAAACATTCTCATTCTGGGAACCAATTCAAATGAGATTTTCAGGGTATTATTATAGCCACATAATAAGCATCTTAATCCATACCCTTGTTCTTTATTGCAGATTACAAGAAAATTACATTGTCTTTTGAGGAGAGCACTTTTTCTACAACATAAACAACTGTTAATTCACAGACTAATTTGTGGCACTTTTCTTGTTTTTGTTTTTTTTTGTTGCAGAGCCAGTGATCAAAAGGGAAGCCACAAAGAACGTCTGAAGTTACCCAGAAATCAACAGCTACAAGAGACAACAGAGGAGCAGGGTATCAGTCACCGCTGTTCTGTCACGGCTTCATTCACGTCAATTATGTCACTTAGCATCACTATTAGCATCAGTCAACTCAGCTCTGGACAAGTTTGGGAAATCTGATGTGAGAACAGCTGGAGTCTGGTGTCCTAGTGCCGGAGACCAAAGCCAATCTGAGAACTGTCACTTTCTAATCGCACTGCTGAATTAGTTATCACAAATTGGGGTGTGATATTTAAATGTTTTGTTGGGTAATTTGGGGATGCTATGACAGTTTATGTTTTCTACTAGTTTGGAAAATTTTAATTGTTTGATTTAAAGAATGGGTACCTAGTTTTCAAACTGCAGAAAGAGGAAGTAGGTGTTTAAATCTAAATAGTACTAGTATTTAAATCTAACTAGTCCCTAGCTCTCACAAATCCTTTGGCACATTGTTAATATTCACATGCATTCATTTCCCAGCATATGCACAGCTTTAGAACCACGTTTTTCAGACAGTGAAGAGAAATTGGGGAGTTATACTATACTCTTTGGGGAAAAACACAAAATTTACTCATCTACAAAACATACCCCAGGCTTAATAAAAATGTATTCTTTGGAAAACCAAGAGCCAGAACTACCAGTTAATTGCAATATGCATTACTAGAAGTCTTAGTTAACTATTGGCGAGTAATAGTTTTATTAATTTAGAGTGACCAGATGTTCTATTTCCCCAAGACAGTCCCAGTTTTGAGCCCTGTGTTTTCTGTCTCAACAGATTGATCCAAAACTACTGATTTGTCCCAGTTTTATACAAGAAATATCCCAGGTGACCTATGACCAATTTGACTGATTTCATCCCCACCAACAGTAAAAACGGGAACATATTGTTATTTGTTTTTCCTGAAATACAAAAACCGTGCTTGAAAATGGGCATGAGACAAAAAATGCACCAAGACAAGTCCCTCAGATCATAAACTGACCCACATGTGAGTCGAGGATGGACAGTGTGTTCTTTTCACTATTTTATTTATATCAAATATCCCAACCCGGGTGTGTCCCAGTTTTGAAATTTGAAAATGTGGTCACTCTATTAACTATTACTCGCTCCCAAAACACAATTTTTCCAATCTTCATTCGTCTGAATCTGGAATATTTTGTTTAATTTAACTTTAAATTTAAATCTGATAATATAAGAGTACTTTTGTCCTGTGCTGTGACTGCTTTCAGAGTATCGAGTATATCATTATTTGATAAAAAAATAATGCATCTCATCAATCATCAGATTCATTCATTTCATTACAACACTTCATATCAATGCTTTGAAATACGCCAGTCGGACTTACAGATCTATATTCTTCTAACCACACAAAATGACTTGCTTTGATTGTTGACAGGTCTTTTAACATTACAATCTTGAACTACTCCTCCCTCTAGAGTTCTTACACAGAAATCCCTTTATTCCACAATGGTGAGGATATCATCGGTGCTTCATTTTCAATTTGACTGGAGGTGCTTGACTCATTTACAGGTGCCATTGAATCTCTATGGACTAGCTGTGTGTGCATTTGCGTATGTGTGTGTATGTGTATGTGTGTATGCATGTGTGAGTTTTGTCTCCTCATTTCATTCTGTCACTCCTCCCATCACTGTCATGGCTGCCGCTCCCTGCCGACATGTTGGAATAGTATCAAAAGAGAGAGAACCCGATAACCTTTGACCCCCATCGCACAATCCGCCCCTCCCTCCCCCGTGCACCCTCACGATTTTTCTTTTGGCTTTATCTTTTGTAATATGTACATAAAGCAATTTGAAATCTTATAGTTTTGTACATGTAATTTTTATGGTGTGTGGATATTTTCCAATAAAAGAAATTGTAAAAATGGATGTGTTTCTCGATGTGTTTTGGCTGGCTGTTTTGTTTTGTCAATTTGTTCTTTTTTAGCTCTATAATCATGTTGCAGTAAACATGTAATTATGCAGGTCAAAGATAGCATCTGTGCCAAAAGGGCTGCTATTGTCTATACAGTGATTGTACACAGCCACACTGACAGTAATTACAGGTTTGAACACAAAGATGAATCTGAGACTTTGGAAAATGTAGTTAATTTGCATTTCTTTATTGTACACATTCAAAACAAACTTGTATTCATCTAATTGACTTTTCAAGAAATTACACAATACAGAATTAGGTTTTGCACGTCTGCATTGAACTCAAGTGCCTACCAAAATTATAGATTCTAGCAAAAAATTTAGGAAGAAGTGTCTAGGGGAGGGGGAAGTCTGCACATCCTGCTTGACCTAAAAAGACAATACTGACAACAGGTCTCAAATAGGCGTGGTTTCTGAAAGCAGGCAATGTGGTGAAAAGGTGGTATGTAAAACGCTGGTGTAAAGGTGCACCATGTAACTTTTCTGGTGAAGAGTCCACCACCTGCTTGACACCATGGAAATGTTATTGTTTGCTAAGGTTTGTGAGACAACTCCAGTCCGCCACGCCCTCCAGTCCCTCTGTCTCCCACCACTGGTACTGGTCCTATGAGGCAATTCTCAAAAGTTGTCATGACCCATTTTTTGGCAAAGAATAACATGTCTCCATCTTGTATTTTGTTGATTTTCAATTTAAAAATATATATATTTATATGAAGTATTATATTTAAATAATTATATGACGTATTTACATTTGCTGCCGAATTTTCGTCACTTGACAAGCTCGAGATCAAACTGACAGTCAAAGCACACGTAGAGTTCTGTAGTGCAGTTAAGGACACCAGAATGGCAAGTGTTAAATGAAAAGTTGACAGAGTGCTAAAATGCAGAGTTTTCAAAGAACAGTGGACAACCGATTATTACTTTGTTCAGTGTAAGAACGTCTAGTTTGTCTGATATGTAAAGAAAGTGTGGCGGTTTTCAAAGAATATCATCTGTGACGTCAGGGTCATATAAGTCAGTTGTACGGCCGACTTGACTGCGGTCCCCATCACAGTCAGGAGCAATAATGTGGCCCCCAGAGAAAAAAGTTTGATGACCCCTGGCCTAGAATGCACTACAGTATGGCATTAAACTTTATCTAATTTTCATGTATTCAATTACAAGTGTTTTATTGCAATACCTGACTGCTTTGCTAATGGGCCTCATGTAGTGACCCTATAGCTGACCTGAGACCCATTCACTGTAATGGGCAAGACTTGGTTTCATCACTAACTCCCCTTAGAACAGTATTTTTCTCACAGTGGTTTTCAAGCACACCAAAAATCTGTTCATTATCAGCATAAACTGTATATATAAATGGACATAGCTAACTCACGAGCCACCTCGTTCCAAATAGGAAGTGCTCATGGGGGCGCACTCACCTCCATCTACTACTGAAAGCATTTTCATCCCACTCTCTGTAACTGCTGCAGTCACGTCATTTTGGTCTTAAAATGTTCTTATAAAGCCGCTCTTCATGATCCTGGTTTTTATTTTGCTATTGTGTCATTTTGTACATTTCTATTCCTAATATAGAACTGGCTCCAAATTCGCTTCTACAACTGCTATAACTGCTTCATTTGACTGGAGCTGAACGCTATGGGTGACATCACACTCTTAAAAGAACTTAATAATCTTCCTGGATGAAACACCTTCAGCACAGAAACTACTTTTTGAAACTTTATGTAACTTACCTGGATGACTGTGAGTTTGCACAGACAGATTCAAAACTCCACAACAATAGAGGATTATGAAAAGCTGTTCTCCTTATTCTTCAGAGTAAGTATCTTGTCAGATCTGTTCCCATGCAGTAGATCCTCCATCACTGTCTGATACAGAGAAGCACAAGGATGAGGCATTTGCAAGAACGAGGTCACTCTAACTTTTCCATCTCGGAAACTATCAAAAATTCTGATAAAAACTGTTGTTACGCACTACAATTCTCATAATGGGTCAGCCCTTTCATTCAACCACCATTTATTCTTTCTCACTGATGAAAACAAAGAACAAAATGAACACTTGAACTCTCATTGAAAAGTACTACCCATTCCCTCAATATTATCCAATCAAAACACTTATGACCAATCATAGTAATCTCTTTCTCACCAGTGAAAATATGAAAACCATCCAATTACCGCCGAATGCAACCATGTACAATACTTATAATTCCTACCAATTAAAATCTCCTGTGAAATCAGCCTTTAAATACATGCTTTGAAGATATTTATGGAAAGTAATAATGTACAGCCTGAAAGCCCTATATGCAATTCCCACTGCTTTATGGAGAGGCGAGATCTTGCGAAATATGCAATCTTGTGTTGAATCCTTCTTCCTTCTTGTTACTTCCTGTATCTAACCCAGATCTGTCCTCCCTTCCACAATATATCACCCTATCACTGACTCTCTGCCCATTTCCCATCAGCCATTTCCGCGCTTTCATTGCAACAACCCCGATAGCCTCATCATCTTGTCTCGTTTTTTTTCTTTTCTTTCTTTCTTTCCTCCCTCTCAACTGTAATACCCAATCTGGTGTGTATAGCTCTCTCTCTCCCTCCACGTCATGGCCTGCATGAATGTGGTTTCGTCTCCGTCTTTGGGTGGAGTTGGCAGTCGGCCAGCTCCAGATCAGTGCGAGCCTTCTCCTTTATAGTCAGGACTGCCACCTGTTACTGTCGATTCTCCTGTCTCTTCGCATATACACACAGAGCGCTCAGAGGATTAGGCTGGGTATAACAGTAAAGAAAGTAAAATATATCTGAGAAAAAAAAAGCTTATAGACTGTATATCTCTAGAGAAGAGGAGTCGAGACAGTTGGAAATGTAATGGATTTTTGCAGAGATACAGGGACTGTACAGAGAAGCAATAACGGCTTATGAAAATTAGAGCAGGGAGATTTGGCCTAAAGTTTATACCACTGCATAAAGGAGATCATTAGCAAAAATATAATTGGCAAAATAGACCATGTAATTGACAAAATACTTCATAACTATGGACTCTGTAATATAAATGTCAAACTAACTTGCAAACTTGTTTTATTTAAGTCATTAAGTCTGCTTCAACTCCACAAACCCTCTCTCGGTCATTATTTGTGTGTGTGGAGCCTGGTGCATGGCTGACATTCAGAGAGCACTCACACCTCACACCAACATGGTCTGCATGTTTCTCCTCATGTCTATGGGTTTCCTGTGGGCCCTCGAGTTTTCCCCCATCAACCACAGAACTATAATAAAATCTGGAAGATGAATCCAAGATCTGTATTGTTTTCAGTGGCCTGTGCAGATTGGCGCATGGGCCCAAAAAAGATTTTCACATCTGCATTTACTTCCTCAATAGGGGCTAGTGTCTCCCATCTGTGTGACGTCTGTAACATGCTTGGCGTGGTGCATGTGGGCCAATCAGAGTGAGAGCTGCTAGAGTGAAGCGGGCGCGGGCTCAGAGTGGGACTAGGTTAACTTTTACAAAGCTAGCTTTTAGGTGCTTTGAGGACTTAATTTATTTTATTTTTTTAAGTTTCTGTTGTGAAAATAGAAAAGAATCCCAACAAAATCTGACCTTTGTGAAAGCTGTGGATGTCCTGTCAGCCGAACACGAGCAGTTTGAATTCTCAAAAAATGCATTGTGCTTCTATGGGAGAATTTTTTCTGGGCCCAAGCTCCCGGAAGCTGCAGTACCTGGAGCTAAACATACACATACACATACACAATCAAATCCTCCAACTAAGGATGTCCTGACCAAGCCGCTCAAGACCTGAAGATGGGTTCCCACTGTGGAGCTCCCAAAAGGTTCAGAGCTCCAGTGTCTCTGAAGAATGGGTCAAATGCAGAGGACAATTTCCCTACTGGGACAATAATGTGTACCTTAACCTTAATCTTAACCTTTTTGACATGTGCAGAGTCTGTCATTGTCTCAAGGACCATATGTACCTTTTCTGGTGGGGGTCCGCTACCTGTTTTACTGCCTAAAATGCTCCACATTATGGCATCAAATGTATCTATTGCGCAATTATTGAATTGCTGGTGTTTTGAATGTGTGTTTGGTTTTATAAGTGTAAAGCTACATTGATACCCCAAATATATTGGTATTTTACATTTAGAATATGATATATACAAACTAACATTTGGTTGGTCTTCCTCAAGGCTTCCAGTTTGGCAGCTCAAATTTAAAAACTTTTTACCATAGTATTCCCTCTCCCTCCTCTGGGTGTATCTAAACCATGTTCAGGACTCCCTCAGAGAAGCTCACAGTTTTAGCTCGGCCTTCTGCTTCAATGTAACTGCTTTTCCACTTTACAACTCTGCAGCTCTTACCACTGACTGACAACATACCATGGATGTGTTCTATGTATAAAAGAAATATTCTGTGCAAAAGACCTTCCATCTTTTTGAAGGCTGCATTCAGATGTTTGTTCAAAAGTTACATAATTGTTTTGCACTCATAAAATGTTTCAAATTTCAAACTCAGATTGTTGTGTATAATAGATGTTTTTTTTTTTTTTTTTGTTTTTTTTTATGTTTCACAAAGATTTATAAACGAGAACAAATTTTTTTGTGCCTGGCTGATGATATTCTATGATTTTTTTTTTTTTTAAAGAAACAATACATTTGTTGTTTATGAATTATTATTGTAATAAACAGAGCAATTAAAACTTCCACTGCATTACATAAGCAAAGTAAGCATTACCATTATAGTTCTGCCACAGTTTGGCTTTGTAAAATATACCAAAGTGTATAAAATATACCAAAGTGTATTTTACGCTAGTCAATATGATAATACACATAGACTAGAACAATCAATAGTGCTAACCAAATCAGTATCACACTGTATCCATATTTCATCATTTTCTATTGATCTGTTTTTGTTTTAAATGCTTTTAAATCTAACTGTGCCTCTGTAAGTCTGAGTGTGTTTGTCAAAGATGCCCCTGATAAAGCCTGTACAGACCTTCCTAGAGCTTCATAGTGCTGCTCTCTGTGGCATGTCTTATATTAGAGCAGTGTTTGACAGTGTCTCTAATGCATGACAGGGGAATGGAAAGAGCGAAGCTCAGCAGCTGTGCAGAATATGGCACCTGGGGTCTCATTTCACACAATCATCCCAATATTAAAATTTGATTCATGCTTCTTCTCTTGAGCTCACACCACACCGAGCAATCTTATTTTAATGAAAGCAAATCAACATCAGTGAGTGAGAAGACAACAGTGCAAACACCACCACCACCACCACCACCACCACTTATTATCAAGAATTCATTTTCAGAGTCATCTTTGCATGCAAACTTTTTTAAAGGTGCACTATGTAACTTTTCTGCTGGATGGCTCACCTGCTTGTCTCCATGAAGATGCTTCTACTTAAAGAAAGCCTATTGTGCCTTTGTCTGCTCTAACTCCTATATAGTTATACTCTGTGACACCCGTGGATCATTATGTTTTCATTTGCAATATTCATCTGAAACAATGAACTAACAACAGCAATGATAAAAGAAAGAACAAAAGTCTGCTGACTTCCACATATAGAAAACTGTGGTGCCCAATGGGAGCTGATGTCACAGTAAATATCATCACAATAAAGAGCTATTTAAGCTGTCGGCACCTCCTGTGGATATGGATCTGCAGCTGCCCTATGGATAGCTGCAGCTCATCTCTTCCAAAATAACTATGCAACGCTGCCGAATCCTACACATATCAAAGATTAAGAAAATTTTATTGGAGACTGAAGTGATTATAGAGCAGTGGGTGTATGCCAGCGGCGGTGAAAACCGGGTTTAATCGGCGTCTTGAAAATAAGTGATTAAAGAAATCACTCCAAATACAACTTTGAGAGGGTAAATGAGAAGGGAAAACAACTATATCATGGCTAAAAGATCTGAAAACGTATTTTTGCATAATAGGTCTGCTCTAAATGTTCCACAGTATGTTTTTTAACTTCTATCTTCCTTTTTTATTATAGCTGTTTAAACTTTTTAAGCTTTCTTGGGTTGGCCTCTTTACAGATCTGACTTGGAACTTGGCCTGGTGCTGTTACTTGATTCTGTTTATTGCCATACTGTAGAACATTTCAGTCAAAGCATGAACATCTTCTTGGAGACAAGCAGGTGTCCTACCCTCCACCATATGTGCCTTTAAAAATCCTTAAACCCTTAACAAAGACTAAAAATAAATGATGTTATTTTATGCACTGGCTGCTATTGTATTCTAATAAGCCAATCACAAATGCAGCTGAGTCCATTAATCAAGGCAAATATTTATGGAGCCCTTCTTTGCCAAGGTCTTAATGTGCAAAATGTCTCCCAGCTCGTGAAGTTACAGTAAGCCACTTTAAGGGAAAAATGATGTCGCCATTAGTATGGAAATGTATGCATCAAGGTGCACCAAATTTAATCAGAGCCCTCTTATCTGCAGGGCCGGCGCACGCTCTTACATCCACAATTCTTGTCATGTAGGCCTCCAGTGAGAGTTTTAACAGAATTAGGACAAGCTAGACACACAGACAGACAGGCAGAAAGACAGGCATACTAGGTAAAAACAAAAATATGTAACAAGAAGCACAAGTTTTTCTCTCTGTCCTTGGCTGTTCTTGGAGTGAATAGACTCAGGTAAGAATCAATACTTAGTTTCTCATTGCTGTTAACACATCATTGTAGTGAGATTGAATAGGATTTCTTAAGTTACAATAGAAACTTGCGTTGTTTGTGAAGAACTTAATAACAATTCCCAGGACAACTCTAGACTGGGTTTTGTATAAAATGGTCTCAATATATACGGAACATTGACTTATTTGTTGCTTTTAACCATTATGTCTATAAAAGAAACTTGTAACACTATGTGCACTATGTAACGTCTCCATGTTTCCATTTACCTTGTTGTTTTGGATGCTAGATACAAGCCATCTTCACAACTGCTTGCAGCTAGTAGCCGAAACATTTCAACAAGGTAAATACATCTCCTAGTGTCTTTACAAAGATCACATTTTACATTTGGATTGAAATGTAAGAAGCATTTTTGTGTAGTAGGTAGTATGTATGGTATGTTTTTTTAGCACATTTGATTTGAGTTAGTTCATTTCATCCTTTATTTGTTCTAAAAATTTCTGCAAAATACTGCTTTTTACATTTAAGTACATTTTTAAACAGGCACTTTAATATTTTTATTCGAGTAGATTTTTTCATGTGATACTTTTACTTTTTACCTTTGTATCTGTACTTACTTAAGTAGAGAACCTGAATACTTCATCCACCACTGCCATTTACCAACATATGTACACACATTTTCTAGTTTTTTTATATACAACTCTTAAAGATACAGTTTGTAATTTTCTGGTGATAGCACAACACATGCATAACTCCATGAAAAATAAAATGTTAAAACCCTAGAATATTTTCCATGGAGACAGATAGATCCAGTGCCATACTGTGGCATACTGTAGCCAAATGAACTATTTCTTTCTTCCAGGCTAAATAAGAGTCAGGTTTGAGGAAATGCAAGCCAGCTCACAGTAAGGATGCATGTTTTGTAGTTTTTCAGTGCAATGAATACAACCAAAATGAAAAAAAAAAAAAAACAAAACATGCTTTTATTTTATGTCTTAAGTCTTTGGTATAAAAAGTCAGATACTGTGGCTTTAAAGGTAATAACAAATAATCACAATCCCATCTATTTCACTTGTTTTAAGAGCTGCACATTTCCTTTTTTTTTTTTTTCCTAGTTTTGTCTTTTGAACAATAGGAGTCAGACTGCTGTGTCACAGTAACCTCTCATGGTGTGAATGGTTGAGCAAAACAGCTGCAATGACTCAGGTGGAGAAAAAAATTGAACTAACTTCAGATTTCAGAGGTTAGGAGGGTTTTAAATGAGATTTGCTCTTGGCTGGTCCCTTGAGAAGTGGCCACAGTGAATTAACTTTGTGGTTCAAGTAGTAGGAATCACAATGGAATCCATTTACCAACTCTTTATTTCAGAAAAAGCAACATTCAGGAGACCCAGTGTCCTCTGTTACACCTTTCTTTGGGCATATTTGAATAATCCTGTATTTGCTGTCTGTCACCAGAGCTAATGTTTTTAACATAATTTTAATCTTCTCTGTGCTCCAACAAAATTCAGGTCCTTGCACTCAATTGTGTGTGCTTGTAAATAAGAGAATTACTTTGGGTTCAAAACCTGTTCAGAATGTATAGAGGACATTAAAAGTCCTATATTGTACTATTTTTTGATATATTTATAAAATTCTTTCCTCATCAAAAATGTTCCTGGAGTTTTGTTTGTATTTACACATATTTAATAAACAAACCCTGCAAATTTAGTTCTTATCTCAAACTGAAAACACTGTTCAAACTTGTGATGTCATGTGGTAATACAGGAAGTGCTCCACTGTGTCTCTACTGAACAAAAGGTAGAACGTAGCTGTTGACTTGAAAATTACCACTACACAGCATCACAAGGTTGAACAAAGCATTTTGAGCTTTTGACCTGTTTAATAATGCAGGATTATGGAAACATGCGTGAACGAAACAAAACACAACTCCAGGTATGATTTTCATGAGAAAACATCATTCTAGCATGGCGTGAAGCTCACAAAAGTCTATTTTGCACAATGCTGAATCTTTAAAGCAGCAAATACAGAAAAACAGTGTGTGTATTGAGTCACATTGGACAGTTAAGGTTATGGTCTCCAGAAAATTACTGCAAGAAGCACGGAAACACAACACATAAGTATAATATGTGAATGCATGATAAACAGACAATAACTGATATCACACTTCACAGATGTACAGTAAAAAATAGCAAGTGTGTGATCGACTGAGAGTGAAATTTTCTGAGCACTAACACATGTAAGGAGTGCTGATGAGAATTCTTCAATTCATTATTTTCCTCTTATATTGATCATAACAGCATTCTTTTTAGAATCTAACCTGCCACGTGCCATAAATTACTAATATTTGATTAAATACAGTGAGTATTGATGAAAGATGCTTTACTACCAAAAATAATAAGACCCAGTTCAACATCTGTCAATTGTCCAAAGATTAATTCCATTCTGTTCACACTCAACAACACAGTTATAGATCTGCAACACTGGAGGCAACATCCTTTACTTCAAAGTGTCTTGCCCAAGGACACGAGAGTGTGCGGTCAGGATCGAACTGCCAACCACGTAATAGAAAAAAACTAATTGATGTATGAGATTGTCCAAGCAGATTTCTGATATTGTAACTGGTATTAGATGAGTGTGTTTGTGAAAATTGCACCTTATTCACTTTCTATATAAAGGAGCTGTTTCTCACTTTATGACCTAAGTTGTAAAACTTAAGTAGTTTATTTGAAACAGTTTGCGGTGATCCAAGGTGATTCCTAACATCCTAATTATTCATTTTCTAAGCTGTTTCTAAGCAAGTTTCACAACTTTTTGCGATAATGCTGACAGCAAACTAGAATACTAAGAGCGCACTTCCCGATTTGCAGATGATCTAACTATTTAGATGCACACAGCAGACTGATTTCTACACCAATCACTGTTTGTGCAATATACAGTATCTGTACATTTTGTACTGAAATCGGGTACAGCCACTTTAATCTTGCACCCACAACCATCATATGTGTTATAATAAAGCCAGTTCACAGTGAGGGATAGTCTTAAACCCCAGCTCTCCCCTGGTCTCCGCTCAGGTTGGATGCACACCACCAGATCTCATCAAGTCTAAGTCCAGCTAATTAAACCTAAACTTACCATCCTCTCTCTCTTTCTCTCTCTCTTTCTCTTTCTCTCTCTCTCTATCTCTCCCTCTCCAAATCTTCCACATGAGAGAGCCGCTGTTATAGAAAACCACAAAGGAAAAACACTGTGATGGCTGCTGCAGTAAAAAAAATGGTAATGTTCGTGCAGAGGAGAGCCTAATTGGGTGGGTGTCTTGTCATGGCGAAAGTGAAATTTGTCCACGCTTGGCACAAAGTCGTAAAAGGAACAGTGTGTCAAGTAGTCTGATCACTGACACATGGCGACTCCATCACATTACTGAGCAGTGCTAATTATACTGTACAGATAACAGCTAACGTCACATGTCCACTAGGGGCAGTGCATAAAGGCCCTAACAGTAACGTGGAGCACTGACTTTGCTTTCTCTTGCAGGTCATTACTCGGGTGGGATCAACTTTCTTATGATATTGAACTGCAGAATTTCCCTCGTTCCATCTCCCGGGGTTCAGAAGGGGGTGACTGACAAGAACACTGAAGCACATTTTCAATTCATTTTTCCCATAGACTTATTGAGATTAAGAGTTCAAAGAAGCTAATATATATAATGCAATTGTCCAAAGTTCAAAAAGCACATCTAAAACAGATTTAACTTGATGGTTTATACATTTCGGAGACAAATTTTTGAATGAAATTATAGATCTTGTGGTCATTGTTAACACATAGATTAGCCCTGAGCAAGTTTGCAACTGATTAATATTATTCCATTAAGTCTTTGAACTCCTAATATTTTATATTTTCAAGTTTATTTTCATCCAGAAGTGTGGTGTGGGGTTCACAGTTGAGCTCCGTATGATTTCATAATAAAAAATTTAACAATAACAGAAAAATATCTATGAGTGAAGCATTAAACACTGTTATTCTGTATAATTAGACTCTATTAGCACAAAGCCAACCAGCTTTTCATTTTTGTGATATGAGAGGTCAAAACTTAAAATTTGAATACTTCACAACTACCCACAAAGTCATTCTAAAATGACACAAGCTCAAAACAATCATCATATTTCTGATCAACAATATAAAAAAGACAGTTGTAGCTTTGTCAGCCCAGTAACAAAATGTGAACTCTTTTTGTAAGCTTACATGATTATAGAATTCATAATATGCAAGCGCAAATGTCCTCTTTAAATGCATAAGGTCTTCTAAGCCTTAAGTCAGCAACACATTTCCTGTGTACACATTTGTAAACCCAACACCTCTTTCTTGGTTATTAAACTGCATTTGGATAAAAGATCAGCATATGTTACAGTCCATATTCCTCATCCAGCTTGGACAAATTGAGACTTGTAATAGAAAAGTCTGCAAAGTAAAACCTATTCAGTCAAAACTAATAATAATTAACTCTACTTAAAAGGCTGAAGATTTACTCTGGCAGTTTTGAAAATAAGAACACTCTCTCAACAGTATTTCATTCAAAGAGTTAATTCAGGAAACCACAAGTGAGGTTATGTGACAACAAGTTAAGAAATATTAGTGCTTCAAAAACACTTAAAAAATAATCAAAATAAAGGCGTTATCTTGAGAATCCAATCAAAGAGATAAGTCAATCAGATCAAAGGTTTTCCTCGGTTCAGATGCCACATGTTTCACCCTCGTCTTTGTTCAACACACTCTCAAGAGCACTCTTTGAAACCAAGTCTATCAGTTCAATTCATATCTGATTTTTAACAAGTTTCTAAAGTGTTGTTTCCTTTTAATTAGTGTTGAACTTTTCAGCATTGACAACCTCATTATGAAATATTGGTTGAGAATTTTATAGCAGCTTTAATGAGGTTTTTAAGAATGAATGAACATTATTGATTGAGTTTTGCCACTTCATCAAAAGTATCAAAAGTTGAATTCGGGAGCATTTCAGTAACAAGATTTATATTAAAATAATTATATATATAAAAAAAAAACACACAATGCAAGATTATTTGAGAGCCATTTTGGGGACCCATAGATTAGTATTATTATTATTATTGGTCATGAGTACCTTTGCTCTGGAATTTAATTTAATAATGCCTAAAAAAGAAAAAAAAAAAACATACATTGTTTCCCAGCTTCATTGCTTTCCATATTCTGATCTGGAGCAGCTCGCTATCTACTGGCAGCAAAGGGAATTGTCATTGGGAAAATGGTTAAACTAGGTAATGAGGAAAATGCCCAGACATGTTAATATAAGAACGCAGCAGTAATGAAAGTGATTTGACTTCAATGTAAATGAGGGAACAACATTATAAGCTGGTTAAAAGCTCTAAAAATGTATTCTATGATGTCTTTCAAAATAAGTAATATTTTCTTTGTGTATGTTAAACACAACACTTTAGCACAATACATTTATAAAAAGCCAACACAGCCACACAAAAAGCATTACCCATTTGATTTGAACACATTTCACAATTACTCCTTAATCAAATTAATCTCCCAAATATTCCGTTAGTGTTGTTGTTTTGCCAGAGGTTCAAACTCCACCATTCATTACACATTTACCATAATGTGAAGTATTAAATTTGACTGCTGTCAGGGACATCTTCATTTAGAAAGCTGCATGAATAATTGCATTGATAAGCAGCACCTTTTTTCCATTATTCCCATCAGCACTGCCTTTTAGAGCTTGTGCCCATTTTTACCCATTACTGCCGGCCTTGCTTTGACTGTGCTCTGTGCCAAAGATAAACATAGATTACAGCACACACACACACACATACACACATGACCAAAGGCCTGAGATCTGTCCTCCCAGTGCCACTCATTACATGCTACTGCAGTGTTAAGCCAGCACTTAGACAGGGCCCAAGCTTCCAATAAATGTAACAGTTTGGATGTACAAAGGATTAGTGAAAAGACACGTTTATGGGCCACATTTGGCTCTAGTTATATTGACAATGAACGGTGTGCACAGGTTTTTCATGCAAGCCATTATAAAATGCTCCAATTTCCATTTCCTCACTTCTTGTAGAGTGTCATCAAAACATCTTTTAAGAAAAAAAGAACCAGTGCACAGCAGGCCTTGAACCAAACAGTAACATCTCCTTGGAGACAAGCATGTGGTGGTTATAGGTTACAAGTCAGGCCTGTGTAGAAGTGAACCCACTCACATGTAAGGATGCATGTTTTAAAGATATTTTCAAGCAATAAAACCACCATAACTACAGTGGAGGTGCTTTAAATGTATGCCAATAGAATGGCTCTTTGACAACCCTGCAAGTAACAATGACTAAGAACAAGCACAAGTCCTCTGTGGATTCATGTGGTGTGATCTATCAGAGCTCTTACATTGCGTACACTGCAGTAGAACTGAGAACAGGAGACCATCAGGCTGGCTTATGTGTGATGCTCATTGGCACGACTACCCCAGCTGTGGACCAGGTTCGGCCAAATTCAAATCAAATGCATCTTTAAGTGTGACCCTAGGCATTCCGCCCAGTCGTCCTCTGTCCACCCCAGTGAATCACCTGTCACCACTCATATTTTTAGATGATGATGTTTTCTGCTCTAATAAATCAAACAGGGTGAGGTGTGACAGTTTTGGTTTGTTAAAGCAAATATAACAATAATACCTTGTACATTGTAATAGAAAGTACTTAATCTAAACAATAATAACAAACATTACAATTTTATTAAATACCTATTTAACATTTAAGTGACTCATCAATAATGAAGCAGTGTGTGCACAGAGCTCAGTGTGAGACTGTACCAAAACAATTATCACAAGCAACAATAGAATGAGTGAGTGAGCTCACACCATATGACTTCATTAGCAGCTACATTTTGCCTATATAAATAGAACTTGAAGTTTAACACTTACGTTATATACAAGTATATGCTACTGATGGTAGGAATTAGGATTTATGCAATTTAAAAATTGCACCTTCAAGATTTCACTCTTGGAACCTTATTAAGCTATATTAATCCATTTCATACCAAAATATTAATTATTTATTTAAAGGTTAACAATTTGTATCCTGGAGTCCATGAAGCCTCCACATGGCAAAGTTTCATTCTAAATCTGATAACTCAGATAATGCTACAGATGGCTAAAAATGACAATAAGAGGACAGATATAAGAAAATCTATGAAATGAAAAGAATTGCATTATTTTATATAAGAAAGGTTGGGACAAATGACTGGAGCAGGTTAAGTGGTTATTAGAGATGGAGGAGAGAGTGGAAGAGAGACAGCCGGGCAGCGGAACATCACTCATTGATTCTGCCTTGACTTGAAGGGCACATGCATGGCTCTGTTGGAGAGAGGCTGATGAAAAATAAGCAGTACTGATGAATACACAGCCATCCCACTCCAATCTCCACAAACAAGCCAAAACACAGCCCATGACAATGAACTCAGCAAGTACATAACACAGGCAAATTGAGTTGAGGGTTTGCTAGCACTCACAAAACTAACTTCCAAATAATTCTGCTGAAATATGGTTAAAAAAAACATTCTGAAGGTTGAGGGAGCGAAAAGTATGAATAATTGCTTCGTCTTGACAGAAAGAACATTACAGACAAGAAGAGGAATGGAAATGGAGATTGCCTCAGAATTTGTCAAACACAAAAGAAAATAGAAGGCGCTGTTGTTTCAGGTGACACAGAGTAAGCTATTCCACAAACGTACTGACTGGATGGCACCAGACCAGACAATCTCTAGTCAAGAAAAGTTCAAGGTAATTTAATAAGAAAGTTACAGACAGACATAATCTTTTATTATTAGTCTGTCTACATTTCCAAAGCCCAAAACGCTCTGTTCCTCCTTGTGAGGTAGTTTTCAAGTTAACAGCTATTTTTTTACCTTTTGTTTAGTAGAGATTGGTAACTGCAGGGCTGAAATCATCCACATGTTTCTAGTAAAAAGACAGTTTAAAAATACAGTGGAGTATTTCCTCTATTACCATGAGATCACAATGTCAGTTTGAGAGAAGAAATCAGCCTAAACATGCAGATTTATGTGTTAAACATGGATGAAAGAACCAAAACAAATCTCTATTTACATATTTTTGACGAGGAAACAACATTATAACATAGATCAGAAAACAGCATAATATTTGCCCTTTAGATGTTATTTCTATAGCTGATATCTCCCACAGTATGGCATTAAAAGTACCTATCTCTATGGAGACAAGCAGGTGACACCACCATGCCAAGTTAGATCTGTGGATAGGTGACCCGACTAAAGGTATATTTCTACAATAAAACAGCTGTAATTAAATCAAGACCCAGTGGACCATTCCAACCAAACCAATATTTCAAAGAACACAAGCATTTAGGAACCCCAACACAAGAAAAACTACTTCAGAAAAGAGCACCTTTAATACACCACAAACACTACAACAGTTGCCAAATGTATTCATTAAAAATGCATTCACACATTCTTTCCTAATTGCAATTGAGGGTACTTCTTAACTTTCTGCACATACTGGATAAGTTCATTACACAAACTTGCTCATTATACATTTGCTGTTGTTCCAAATGCAATGTGCGAGAACTGTAACAGAGTGAGATATGAGCATATGGTGTGGAGGCCTGTGCCAAGCAGCTGTTGCCTTATTTGCCTGGGCAGTCGGGTATGTACAAATGTGATGGATAACCCAGGTCAGGAGTTCTGTACCCCTCTCCCCCGATGCCTCCAACCCGTCCTTCTGCTCAAAATATGTTCATAGGTCATCTGAGTAACCTCTTAATTTTGATCTTTACACCAATATTCTCAAGAGGTATGCAGCTGTGGGCCACTTTTATAAGTTTTATATTTAGTATAAATTAGTATAAAAGAAAATTCTAAAATAATTAAGTTATAATTCAGTTAAAACAGTAAGTATAGCATATTTAGATTTTCTTGTGTTGTATTAAAGGGACAGTTCAGAATTTTGGACATAGGACCCATTTCCTAGTTAGTCAGAGTGTTGGAGACGTGTGGAGACACAGTTTTTAAATATTCCATCCAGTCCTTGTATTTGCAGAGGTCGCTGGTGCTAGGCTAGTGCATGTCAATGGCCATAGTTAGCCTGCCACTAAAAACAGTCTTACCCTCTCCACAAAGAACCCGAAGCAAATCTATTATAACTCCAGTCAGTGATGTGATTGTCTGTGTCGATAGAATAATTTTAGAAGTAAAACCAACCTTGCATTGAAGGATTTATGTCTGAGCAGCAGCAGTGAGTTGTACTCCCCTGATAGAAAGCTTGGCAGTGGCAGATTGATATATGAGAAAATAGTCCCTCAACATGCAACAATTCATGCAATACAAGGTCATTTTTATTTCAAACATTATTCTATCAACACAGACATTCACATCGACTTGCGTAATAACAGATTTGCTTCGGGTGTGTTTTGTGGAGTGGGTAAGACTGTTTTTAGTGGCAGGCTAACTATGGCCATTGACATGCACTAGCCTAGCACCAGCGACCTCTGCAAATACAAGGACTGGATGGAATATTTAAAAACTGTATCTCCACACGTCTCCAACACTCTGGCTAACTAGGAAATGATGCCCTATGTCCAAAATTCTGGACTGTCCCTTTAGGATTATGATTCCTTAGTCATATATTTACACATATATTTTTATTTGTGTTTTTAATGCATCCATACGTATCATCATAACTTTAAAGCAAAATGCTAAATCTTTCCCAGGCACTATTTGAACCGCTCCCACATGGCTATTTTTCATATACATTTACAAAAGTAAGATAGAAAACAACACGCATTAACTTCACAAAACTTATTACAATACAATTTGTAAAATGATTCGTTTCATTAGCAGGATACATGATGATTGTGTTATGATAGCTCTGAAGGGGGAGTGACTGGAAGCAAGAGGAGACTCAGATCTTCAAAAATGAAACTGAAACCAACATTTGAATACATGTTTTTTGTTTTTTGCCAAATTTAGCATTTTCAAAACATTTTCGAAACATGGTAATCTAAATATGCTATGTGTAAATAATTAATAAGTGTAATACCACCAATACCTCTTTAAGTATCAGTGCTCCCATCACAAGTGTTTTTTTGTTTTTTTTTTCCATTGTGAGTTGTCGTATTTCTTATTTATCTCCCCTGAAACTGAAAACACTGCATTTCAAACAACACCTGTTCGAACTCAACTGATAATGAAATGCAACTGTTTTGTGTGGAGCAAAACTTACACTTTAGAGTGAAAAAAACAAAACAAATCTGTCACCTCTGCATTCCTGTGAACTACACATTTCTCTCACCTTTTATTTAACAGGACTGCTCCACTGTTGTCCCAAAAACACTTTAATTAAAGGTGCAAAGACGTGTGATATATCCCTGTAACCTTTTGTGTCTTTACCCAATTCCTCAACCTGGTTTTCAACTCCCTCTCCGCGCAGCCTTTCTCATTACTCACTCGCCTCTGCCTCCTGTCTTCGTATACTGGGGAGCTGTTTGTGTGTTTACTTTGATAGTGTATTGGCTGGTACTTCTTCCCAAACACAGGGCAAGACTGCTAATGGAAAATAGGTCTGAATACTGTGCAATCTGGTATTCTTGCAAAAGGTAGACACAAAATAGCCATAGATCGGCGCGCGAGTGGGTATTAGACATAAAGTAAACATTTCGTCAAGTTGACAGCACCCTATCCTGGCTGTATTTGTATTGTGATTGTGTACATCTAAATGTGTTGCTGGTTCTTCTCCTCACTCTAACTGCAATTTAAAAGTTGTCCGCCTCTTCTCTCCATCTAGAAGTCTCAGCAATTTCGTGCCTCTTTTTTTAAAGGTCCTATATTACGCGAAATTGAATCCTATGAGCTTTCAGACATCTTATAATGGAGTTACCTCACCAGAAACATACCTGGAGGTGTGTTTTGTTTCTTTTACATGTGTTTGAGTAATCTTTTAATAGTAGTCTATGTACATCTCCGAAGCTCAGAATGCTCTGTTCCACCTTGTGATGTAATGAAGCTGTAGTTTTCAAGGTAACAGCTTCCTTTTACCTTTTGTTCAGTAGAGTTTGTTTCAGTAGAGATCGTCAATTCCAGGGATGAAATTATCCAAATCACTCTAATGAAAGTGTGTGGAGTTCAAAAACACAATGGAGCACTTTTCGTATTACTGCATGACATCACAAGGTGGAACAGAGCATAAATATTCTGTGTTAAACATGTGTGACTGAAAAAACCACAACTCTGGGTTTTTGATGAGGAAATATTATAACATAGATCAGGAAATAGTGTAATTCCTCTAGTGAGCTACCTTTAGAAAAAAAAAAAATAAAATATATATATATATATATATATATATATATATATATATATATATATATATATATATATATATATATGTGTGTGTGTGTGTGTGTATATATATATATATATATATATATATATATATATATATATATATATATCAAAGAGCTACTAATTTTAACGGTCAGAATAAATTTAGCATATAAAAGAGCCACAGCAGGCTTTAGATGAGGTACAGTTAGCTGCCTATAGAACATAAACCATTGTTCATTTATTAGTGTACAAAGTTAAACTTCAGAATGACACGTGCAATGGTAAATTTTACATATTCAGCACTATACGTGTAATTCAGAAACCCCTTGACGAGCTACTTGGAAGGAGGTGGAGAGCTACTGGTAGCTCCCAAGCTACACGTTGGAGACCCCTGCTTTAATACATATATCCAGTTTTAACACCTTTTTAATCATGTGTGAACGTCTTGACAAACTGGTTTGGTTTGGTCCCTCCAAGGATTGTCCAAGGACCATAGATGTTAGAAATGTGAATTATGGGCTCATTTTTAGGTTATAGCTGAAGTCTTTGTTAGGGCAGTCAAAATTAAAGGGTACGGATTATGCAAATTTTGACTGACTCATCATAATCTTATCACAATATATATGCATATGTATATGTATGATCTCATCAACACAAAACATAGCCAGGTGGTAATAATATTTTTCTTAAACAGTGCATAGACTGGGGAGCGAAATGCAATGAGCTGATCCAATGCAATGTGCATACGGCTAAATCAGAATATATGAAACCTAACAAAGCATGCAAATTACTCACACATACCCACACAAAATGTACAGACATGAGCTGCACCTACACTCTCACATGTTTACTGCATGGATACACAGGCAGAAGGCACAACAAGACTATGTTAAAAGCAAACACTGTTGTTGTCCAGACCTATAATAATCAAGGCATATACAACAACATGTATGTGGTGAGGTGATACTTAACTTTAACAAGAAAATCATTTCCATTGTTGGTTTTCTGGTTAGGTGGTCAAGGTAATTCAAAATGTTTTTTGGAATTTGCGCGGTGTAGGAATGTCTGGGTTAATGTTTAGACTGGGGGCCCCCGCGACCCAGCCTGGATAAGCAGAAGAAAATGTATGGATTATTGGTATGATCAGCCTATTGTATTCTCATTCACAAAAATATACTATTTAGAACTTATGTTCGGGCTTGGGTCAGACTTGGACACATCAGCATGTCAGCTGTTTCCTGTCTACAGTACAATCGCTGGCTTTGTGACTCTTAAGTGTTTAAAAGATCAGCGCACTGCACTTCTAGTTTAGATACAAGTCAAAACTGTGTTATTATTATTTGTGAAATGTGGTGCAATACTTCAGATACATGATTTTTAAAGGATAAAAGGTTGGCGATACACAGGAAGTAGAGTCACCATCACGAATCTCGAGCTCCACCTCAATCCGTGATGTGTGGATGTAAACAGACACATGAACTACTTTCACCTTTTTAATTTTAAATAATGCCTCAAATTGGATTAACAATGCAGTTTTGTGGACTGGATGTCATTATTTGTGGAGGACATTTTTTATGGATAATATGGATGAGACTTTGGCTGCACTTTAAATTTACCACTTTACGAGAGGCGAGTAATAAAGTCTTGCCATTATTTTTGCTATATCCCGAACCACATCCTACGTGTGTCATTAGGAGGCCTATAAAAATAGTGTGATTTTAATTGTATCAGGTTCAGCTGAGTTCGGACACAAATTTATTAATGCCTATTTGGGCTTGGGTCAGATTCGATCACTGCTCTGTCGGACGTGGGCTTGGACAGAAAAAAATGCCTAATCGACACTCTAATTCACTCACAACTTTTAAAATATCAGTAAGAAAAAACATATATTATTACTAGAATCGGGAAATGATAAAGTTGTAACCCCAGCAGTACAGCTTTCTGCATACACTTTTAACACAGAGAAACTTGTGGTGCTCCATTCAGACTTTTAGCAGGGACTTTGGGAAGTGCTCCAAACTCTGATAGGATCACACTATCAGCGCACTCATTAGTCATTCAGTGGCAGCAATATCACACAAGTGGAGATAAGCTAAGCCTAATTTCTTAATACATCAGGGCAGAAAGCTGGCTCTTTGCCACTTCAATAATACTCCAATTCTGCGTGTTATCATCCCATCACTGAACCCGCTCAGCGTATAACAAAGTCCTACATTAGCAGGACGCCTCATGTCAGATGCACTCTAATAGTTTGTTGGCAGACGGCCACTTTTTAAAAGCTCTTGAGTTTGGATTTATACTGCTCAATTGGTTTAATTTCCTTTATAATTAGGATACTTTGGTAATTGTTTCCTGCTTGTAGCAAAAACAGTATGGACCATGTTTTAATATTGGATACAAAAAACATTGCCCTTCCAAGCCCAAACAGGCCGTTAACATTGTAAGGCCCGAACAAAATGAAAGAAAATCACAAAATTTCAAACACCACACCAAACTGGCATGAACCTGGAATCTAAATCTGGCACTAAAACTGAACTAGACCAGAAGTAAACCAGAACAAGAATAGGACCAAACCAAATCTACATAATAGGATTTAAACTGGGCTGATTGTGAAAGTCTTCCATGTTAGGAAGAACCAAGTAAGCATTTTCACAAAATTACACCTAACCAGATATACATATTTGAATTGTATTAGACATTTACTTATTAATCTCAGGGAATCTTATGTTACAAGAGATTCAAAAATAAAAATAATTCAAGTATGACTTATCTGAAAACCACAGGAGCTGAGACCCGGAGTTTTAACAATGAAAACAGCTACAATGCCTTTCACTCAACTTTCAAAGCTAAACTACTGGAGTGTAAGCACAGCACCCAGCTCTGTAATTACAACCAGTTAAAGGTGAATGACACACTTAAATGAATGTGTATTTTAGTAAACCTGCTGCAGTGTGCGCTGAGAACAGAACAATCACTTCCTCATGCACAGCTCATTTGCTTTGACCTCTATTTTGTCTCAAAGTCAAAGTTGCTCAAATTGTAATAATTAAACCAATTCAGTGACTTTTCCTGATTAATCTCCCCTTTGACCACAAGGAGGACAAGCTCCGGAATACATTTAACGCACATGGCTGCACTGCTCTAACAAAATGAAAAATGAACATTCAAGACTATGGGTTGTAATTTGCAAACTACAAAACGTTCTAGATAATATTTGGTGTTGTGTTTGATTACAGACAAAAATGTGATCAGAAAGTCAATGATGAGCTGAGACACTGAGTGACAACTGTAGCTTTGTTAACAGTCTGATTGGAAGCTCCAGCTGAGAGCAAAAAGTCCAAATGAATGCACCAACTCAAAGTTCATTGAAATTCATTATAAAGTTCACACATCTCACTTTGATGCAGTTCTATCAAGACTTTCTGACACATAATTTGCTTCTCTTTACTCTGCCCAAGTTACTCAACATTTTAGAAAACACAAAAGTCCTGATTATAATTTCATAAAGAATGTCATTAACAGTTGTACTAGCACTTCCAGTTGTGGCAGTACTGGTGATAGATAGCACCAATAGCACTAGTCATTAATTAATGCTTATAATTGGCTTTATTGTGAATATTTGTACTTGTACTTGAGTAACTTTGTAGTAACAGTACTGGGATTTCAATAATTCCATGAGGGCCACATTTTCTAACCCTGCAGTCTGTCTCTATAGTATCACATGCCCACTTGTTGTGTTACCTGTATAAAACTGTCTAAAAAACTGCCCACTTACTCAGAAAATTACAGTGTACACAGTACCTATAATCCATCAAAAATCTATGTGCAACTTAATCACAGAGTAAGTTTGTGGTGCATGTAATTGCAGTGTACATGTAATATGTACCTATGAATATCTTAATACACCTATAGCTCCCCAGGATTTAGACAGATTGTAATGGATGTAATTGTAATGTTATTATAATAGTATTTTCTTAATCGGTGATACACATAGGATTATGTGATATGTTATGTAGTTTTTTGGTACATATAATAATATATATATATATATATATATATATATATATATATATATATATATATATATATATATATATATATATATATATATATATATATATATATATATATATATATATATATATATATATATATATACATACATACATACACATATATGTATGCTGCTCACTAGTGTGATGTGCAGCTATCCATCAGAGGATAATCGACTCTGTTGTAAGTCAGCTCCTACTGAGCACCGCTGTTTTCTAACATGGAAGTCAGATAAAGCTAGCTGCCCACTATATCCTTAAAGTGAAAGTGTTAAAAGAGTCAGTTGATTAGGTAAGACCACAATTTCTAAGAATCTGACAAGATGTTACGACTGATCATTATCTGTAAAAAGCAAACTAAAAGAAGGAATAGAAATGAGCTACCATGAGTTTCATAGTGACAAAATTCTAGCATTGTTGCCTTAACAATAAACAAAATTAAATAATTAAAAAACAAAATATTACATCTTTTAACAAAGGTCCTCAATTTTACTTTTAGTTTTAGCTTCCTGTTATTTTTACTAATTAAAAGATGGTATTTGTTTTAAATTGTCAATTGTTATGGCAATAGCCCTAATGTTTCATAATATCGAAACTTATAAATACAAAACATTATGGTTACCATCAATGTAATTGTTTAAAATGTGTGTATTTGTTCTTTTTACATACTTTTCTTGATATTCATATTAGTTGTAGTGTCTTCCCAAATCATGGCAGTATTTAATGCTGACAGTGGGAATCAATCCATCAACTTAACTATTATTCATTATTCAATTTCATATAGCAGTTTTTTGGGTGGTTTACAGAGCATTTATTCATTCACTCCACACAGTGGGGGTACGATACAATTGTAGCCACAGCTTCCATGGGGCAGATTGGCAGAAGTGAGGGTGCCAATCTGCGCCATCGGCTCCTCTGATCACCACCAATCTCGCACACACACACCACTTTCACACACCAATGTGGGTGAAGGATGCAATAACAGTTTTTGCCACTGGCACCCACTGTTGCCCCACTGTGGCACCTGAAATTCCCAGAGGACTCCCATCCAAATACTAACCAGGTTTGGCCTTGTTCAGCTTCTGAGATGTGACGAGGTCAGACTTTGACAAGCCAGCATGGCCACACAACTAAATATATTTCCAACACTTAGTAAATGACATACATATTCCATTCCACATTAGATTCAGTCTTCAAGCTTTTCATCTACTTTTAATTGCATAAAATCTTTCATTGTCAGCTGTCAATGCCACATACTCTGCCTGTGCCAACCTTGTGCGTTCATCCTTGAGAGAGAGAAGGCTAAGGGCAGATGACATAAAGCACCTATTGAAAATGGTTTCTATCTCGCAGTGAATGTACAGAAAGTAGGGCCACTATACACACACTGTAATAACTAAGTGAAAATGTTCATATTATCAAAGGGATTGTGGGAAATGGAGTCTGGCATTCTGAACAAGGTGTGACTTCCTCTGTGAATATGACATTCCTTTAATAAGCTGTGACACATGGTTCTTTCTGTCAGCACTGTCAGGTAGGGAGTAATGTTAACAGTAGATCAGCTTGTCACAAGGCCAAGGTAAAGTTCACTTAAACACCTGTGTAAAATATGGGTCCAGTTTTTGAATTTTTGCTGTGTACTATCTGCATCTTATTGGACAGCATTTTAGTATCCAATAATCAGCCAATAATCAGCCAATAATCAGGAAGTGTGTGTTAGCTTTACCATCACGACCACACTGGCTTCTAGAATGAAAAGAGCAGCGCCATTAAAGGTGCACTGTAACATTTCAGGTGGAGAGTTTATCATGTGCTTGTAAAATGTTAAGGCCTTGTCTGAAATGTTACACAGTATTAAACACATCCATCTCCACGGAGATAAACAAGCAATCATATATCAGTGGAAAGGCAAGGCTGTTCAAACTAAGACTGCATGTTTAAGGCATTTTAATAGCAATAAAAACTGTCATTGAATAATTGCAAGATATAAAAATATAATGTCTTACTATGGAACATTCTAGCCAAAATAATGTTTTTTTTATGATGACAAACAAGTGTGACTCTGCATCAGAAAAGCAGTAATCCTTTAATAATATGTAAGTATCTATAATGAACTATGTAAGAAATATAATTCTTGATGTGTTTTCAGTGGATTTTCAGTGGCTCAGTTTGCTATATTTAAACTAGAATTCAGTTTAAATATAAAATCCCTACTCTTAATCCTAATTGTAATCTTAGCTGTAAAATATGCCTTTACTAGTTGAGGTTATAGTTTCAGGTTGGCTTTTAGTGTGAGCGTCTTTATCTCACATCAGCACAGGTGTGACAAGACAAAAGAGAGTAATATAAAAATGACAAAGACTTATGAGAGCCACTAAAACTGAATGATATGATCAATTAGATAAGCACGTGGATAATTGCAATTATTATTACAGGTATTTAAAATCATCCATTATATTAGACCTTATCTCTGGAGTGTCTAGAGGAAGTGAACATGTTTAATGATCTTAAAATTGTAATATATTTGAAATCTGAGCTTTTCAAAATGTGAAGCTTCAGTTTATGACCTGGTTTAACCCCCAGTTTAGACTTGGAATTGTCTTCTTATAGGCACATTTACCTAGTCTGATTCATCAGCCAGTTTCACCAGGAAACCGTCAGACCTCACAACAATAGGATTTGTTCGCTTGAGGGTAGGCGGGTACTTTTTGACTTCGTCTACATCCATCTCGACCTCTTTGTTTACTGTTGTGCTGTACCACACAAGAGACCCAGTCATGGCTTCACAGCTCTTCGCTGACTGGCCGGTGCGCCGTCTACAACTTCTGAGGTTCTTGCAAAACCGCCTAGTGTATTTCAATTCCTGACCAAGTCGCTGGAGAGAAATGAAATTGAGCAGAGGCACTAGGTGGCGCCAGCCTGGCTAATGTTTACCCTGTACTTGGGGGGGAAAAAACAAACAACAAAAAAAACCTCAAGAGCCGTTGCTTTATATAATAAAACAAAATCCAGTGAAGGTGTATGGAGTTTAAAAACACTTCCTGTATTACCACATGACATCACAAGATGGAAAAGAAATATGCAGGGTTTGTGTGTTATTTGTGTGAATTAAACAAAACACAACTCCAGGTATGTTTTGATGCAGAAACAACATTATAACATAGATCCAAAAACAGTGTAATATGGGTTCTTTAAATATCCCAATATCTTATTCAGACAGCACCAGTGTTTGACAGACTTTTGGGTTGAGTCATGGCAGAGTGAGGCCATCCGTAGTGGTAAATCCCTGCTTTGCTCTGGAGCATATGGGCAGTGTGCAGAGAAAGTGAAAGTGAAGCATTAGCCTGTGCTGCTACTCTGTAACCAAAGTGCTGTGTGCTCTGACCTGTCACTAACATGCAGTTTTAGCACAAAAAAGGGACTTTAGACAGAAAAAACACGAGGCAACACACTCTTTTTTGTCAAGGAATTGCCCAACTTTGACTGTGTACCTACAAAGGTCAGGAAAATGTTAAAATACAAATAAAAAAGTTACTAAAGGTTGAAAGGAACACTATGTAACTTTTCTTGTAAAGGGTGATGATAATCCCAATTTAAAATAAAAGGTGCATTTTTGTGTTTTACCAAATATACTAAGTAACTATGATATGTTGGACTACTTGATTTATGAAAAAAACAAATCTTACTAAAACTAAAAATACACAATAATTTGGCAGTTTTTTTGGTTTCAAATTTCACTTCCTGCAAAGAAAACATAACATCACCCAAGGGAAATCCATTACTTTTACTAAGCAACCATATTATACACTGCCTGTGCCAAAACCCTAGCCAGGCTGTCGCCACCTAGTTCCTCCGCTCTATTTCATTTCTTTCCAACTAGGTCAGGAATTGGAATACCCTAGACGGTTTGCAAGAATCTCATAGTTGTAGACTGTGCACCGGCCAATCATCGAAGAGCTGTGAAACCATGACATCAAACTCAAGTGCCTGTCTAGGTCCCTTTTGTGATACAGCACAACAGTAAACAAAGCGGTCGAGATAAATGTAGACAAAACCATACATTCTGTGTTGGCAACAATTACCAGATCGAGGACTTAAAGCCACGACCAAATAGCAGCGATTGATTAAATAAAAAATAGTACCCGCCTACCTTCGAATGAACGAATCCTAATGCTGTGAGGTCAGACTGTTTCCACGAAGTGAAACTGGCTCATGAATCAGGCTACCAAAACCCCTCTGATGTACACAGAAATTAATATTTGACAAATAAAAAATTAAGAAAACACGTTTATTTTGTTGAAATAATGTTTGAAATATTGAATAAAATGTGATTCTTCTGTGTAAATTGTGCTGAACTTTTGGACAGAATTCTCCTTACCATCCCTCATGAATATGGACCTCTCTAAAATAGAACTCTGTACTTCCTGTAATTTTCAACAAATTTTTCAACTTTTCTTCACAATCAATGCAGTCATTTATATTTACACCAAGTATTATCACACCAAATTCGGTCAAAATTTGAGAATCATCAGAACCTGCCAAATGCATTTTAAGGTGTAACTGGAAAAAAAAGTGAAAATTGAAAAACTAAAGTGTGGAGTGCAGAGCGGGATTACTGCAAGCAGATTTATATTCATTGTTTTGTTGTTTAAATCTATTCAAACTGGGATGTCGTGAGAGTTTATGTGCAGTGAAAGCTCATGTCTGTGCTGGACTCTTAACATGGCAGAATGGTGATGGGCCTTGTTCATTCAGATCCTCTTATACTCCGAGTGTGTACACATGCTCATCAGGCCTGTTTTATGCAGCAAGAAATCTGATCAGTCTGCTGTGCCGCTCCAAGTGCAAAACAAAACACGAGTTCGACTATCAAATGAAGCCTGCTAAAACAGTGTAGAAGAGATGAGTGGATAAAGGGAGAGTTCTCACACTAACTTAATGAAGGTAAACTTAAAAGGTTCTGCATTACACCAAATTGTCTCTTGTGAGCTTTAAACCATTTTATAATGCTGTTACTTCATTAAAAACATACCTGGAGTTGTATTTTGTTTCATTTATACATGTTTACATAATCTTGCATTATTAGTCTGTCTATCTCCAAAGCTTAAAATGCTCTGTTCCAGTCATGTAGTGTTAGTTTCTATGTTAACAGCTACTTTTTACCTTTAGTTTAGTAGTAGGGATGTAACAATAACCAAAATATCGTGATATCGTATCGTCAAAGTTCTCACAATAATATCGTGGACCATCACAATATATTGAATATTGTCTCTGCTTAAATTAAGAGTTATGGTGCAGCAATAGCCAAAAAAATGGGCAGAGAGAACTACATAGACCATGATCCTTTGCTCCATTTCAGTGTACAATACATAAAAAAATAACCCTGCATTCAATTATCGTCCGACGAATTTAAGATGAGGAAACAACATTATAACTTAGATCCGAAAATAGAGGCACACAGGCCCTTAATTGAAAAAAAAAAAAAAAAAAGCATATTTATTTTTCAATAAACGCCCCAAACTCTCTAAACTCTGAGAGCAAGAAGGTGGTGAAAGTAATAGGGCAGTTTTCTGGAGGACATCTGAGCAGGATAAATGACTGCAGAGGATTTAGTATGAGCCCATAGCTCTCAGTTCATCACCTTGTCCACCTCAGAGGGACTGAGTGGCAGCGGTGATGGAGTATAGGATGGACACTGACAGCTGCTGGATGGATGGGCAAAAGGCGAAAACCAAAAACGAAAACTACACTGCAATAGCAATGATAAAAACATAACACATGGATCTGCTTAAATGTGCATGTGATCAGTGGTGTATGAAGTACTCAATTTTGTTACATAAGTAAAAGTACAGATACAAGGGCAAAAAGTTACTCAGGTAAAAGTAAAACAGGAAAAAATCTACCTACCTTTTTAGAATGTACTTAAAGGGCATTTTGAACAATTAAAAGACTTAATGAGATAAAAAGTTTACTTCTTATTTTTTGAAGCCATTTTTGTGTTTTTGTGTATTTGGTTAGCTCAAAGTTGGGACAGAAACTAAAATTAAATGTGCTAAAATAATCGACTCAGCCATTTCAACAGGTATCAAACCAAAAATGCACTTAAGTAAAGTATAAATACCTAAAATTTGTAATTAAAATATAGGTTCTATTCACGCTTAAATCACAAACCAGGACAACGTTAGGAAAGATGTGATTACAACTTCTCAGACCCAGTTTTCTTCATCCCCGTGTCATTGTAGCGCTCCATTATGTTCGTCTAATTAACATTTACAACCATACCTCAGTTTTCATCATTTCCAAACTGACGCACAACTCCGAGTGCACTGGGTATATGCGATTAGAAGAGACGAGGCGCCAAATTCAAGATGATTCCAAACAGCACACACGTATGCAGTCTTCATTTTACCACTGATCACATTTACTTCATTGGGTTTTATCACAGTCAGTCAGCGAGCCAGTGTTGGGAATTACACCAAAAGCTGTCATCGCATCTTTCCAAACGTCTTCCTGGTTTTGTGACATAAGCGCGAATAGAGCCTCTTGTACTTTTATTTTTGTATTTCATTACTTTGCACCACTGGATTTGACTGAAAGGTTTTTACTTTACTCTCTTGTCAGGTTGGAATACTCATTTGACTAAAACACAGTTAAGATCGTTATATTTAAGAATTTAGTAAAAACATTCACACTCATTTTCTCATTTTTTTAGGTTTAAAATTGTACTTCTACTACTACTACTACTACTAATTGGAAAGCGTGACATCACATTAGGAAATTCCATAACTCTTTCCGAGCATAACTCCTCAAACCCCCCCAAAAATTATTAACGGACAAATAAAAGACCTTTATTTTTTTTTAATGGCTTTTAAACTAATAGAAAAATACAGTGTTTCTTGCTTGTAAATTCTCCCTAGTGTGATGTTATTATTATATACTTTCTATTTCTTGTGATTGTTTTTCAACTTTTCTTCACAAATTGCTTCTTGATTGGTGTAAAAACTTTAATTTATATTTACAGCAGGAATTATCCCATCAAATTAAGTCAAAATTAGAGAATCAAAATTAAAGAGAAGAATCATTTTGTGATGATTATGTATGTTTTAATTAGTTTGTATTGTGATTTCAATGTTTTTCTTTTTCTGTAAAGCACTTTGAACTACTTTGTGCATAAACTGTGCTATAAAAGCAAATGTGCCTTGCTAAGTTTTGGTTACTCTTTCCACTGTTAGTTAGTCTAGAAGTGACAAAAGTTTTATGTTGACAACAATAAATGATTTGAACATTTGTGTTTCTTACACCTTTCCTTCAGTTTGCAATTTTAGTTTTTCTAATTTTTGAGTCTGTTTATGATTATTATTGATCACAAAAGACACTGTTGCAGTTTTTGCTGTAACATTTATACTGCTCATCTCGGTCGCCTTTGTGTCTCAATCAAAGGTTTCCTCTGTGTCCTACAGCATCATAGCACTGTCCAGGGGGAACCAAGTGAACACAACAGGAAAGGTCTTGCTCTTATTCTGCTCTGGTGCTTCGGTTGGTGATGAAATGGTTCATTCCCTCAAAATTTTAATTCTGTTGCACATTATAAACATGAGCAGAAAGGAACACAACCAAACCCCATTCCCAGTGCTGCAATTAGTGAGGATACCCAATTCTTCCCGTCTTCATCCGAACTGCTTATAGACCCAACTGTAAACCAAGGCGTCTTGAGGTCTTCTTTATTTGTGTAAACTGAACAGATCAAGGCTGCTCTGTGTTTTCGTGCATCCCAAAGCCATGTGCGCTGTAAAACCAGAGCTCTCCCAACTCAGCAGCAAAATCTATTCAATTACTGCAGCATCTGTGTATCATCAAGGCCCCTCGTGCTGCCTCTGCATTCTCACTCCCAATTAATGTTTCCTTTATTATCCTTCTTTGGGTTTTGACCTCGGATTATTCTGTCTCTTCTTCTTTTTCTTTCCATCGGAACGGACCACTTCTAAACTTTCTTCTGCCCCCTGTTCCGCTCCTTCTCTGAGTCTTTGGAGATCACCCGCTCACATAGCTGGTCATTACGCGCCAACAACATTTTTTATCAGATGAGACTTCAAAACAACACAAGGCTCACGCTGCGCACGCTCACATATTAACAACTTGAACACGCCACATGCTAGTTTCTAAGACCGTTTTTCTCAAGAAATATAGGCACGTACAAGATCATATTTCTGTCATGTTTGAAGATAAGTGTCCACAACCACATGCTGAGTAACTGAGTTAGAAAAGAGTCAACAATGTTATTTGTAATAATATTAGAAAAATGCTAATTTAAATCGTATTGTTTGTGCTTTTGTGTGGATGGATGATGACAACAATATTATCAGGTACATTTCTTTTTGAAGGTTTGTGGCTCCATTGAGACATGATCATAAAAAATTTTATAGTGAGCGGGTACATCTGGAAGTAGAATTCCCATTTATTTTTCCCATACAAATATCAACTAGGAGGCTAACCAGTAATAACAAATAATTCAAATCATAAAACATATCCCATTTAAAATCTATTACTGAAACATAAATTGAATGTTTCAGTGTAATTTTAAAATATTTGTTTTAGATTTCATATTTAAGGTCTCTTTTTTAGTCTTTGAAGACTTTATTTATGAAACCAGTTGTACAGTTGTGTTACATTGCTGCTCTTGTGCACTTCTAATAAGCTTTATTGTGTTTATGCATTGTCAATGCTTCATATTAATGAGCAGAACAATTGATTGGTGCGTGGTAGGATTAAACATGAGTCCATTGCCCCCATCGGGCCGCTGTCCTCCCTGTGTGTGGCTCAGTGACATCGGTGATGGAGGATGATGGTGTGTGACAGCTGCTGTATGGATGGACCATTGGACTAAACCCAATAAGATGTGTGTACACTGCACACAGCTGCCATATGTGCCACAGGATTTCTACACCTGACCAAATTATGATCGATCAGGTCCAGTCCCCTGTGTCCAATTTACCATGTGTCATGATAAATGTGTAAGGGAAAATGCAATACTGTAAAGCTACACATATGGACGTTGGAGTTAGCACATATAGACCGATACTTTACAACTGACATCAGTGTTAGTGCACCACTATTTAACACTATAGTGAACAAAAAGTCTCATTAGTTAATTAGTGCTGACAGAGACATGGTGGAACTCTGCCGGTTTCCGTGTAGGCATGCAATTAAAGTTAAAGAAGACATATTTTTCTTTTGTCTTGTGCTGTATAGTTATTATCTACGGTACGCTTGGATCATTATTTTAAAATGTAATATACACAGGAATTTTTAGAGCAATGGCATTTTGATTGCAGGGCAATAAAGTTTACTCAAAAATGCATGAATCACTCCAACTGGAGCTTGGACTAGGTATGTGAGAATGGAAAACAATTACAAGATGGTTAAAAGGACTTAACCATTTAAAACTGTTATGAAGATGCATGCTGACTGAATAGCCCATTTATTAAACACTGAAGAATTATATATGTCCATCACTAGTTTTCCAGTTAATATAAGTACCAGATCATGTGTGGCCTGTCTGTGTGGTTGCTCAATGTTACAGCCCCGGGCCTCCAGTTCTTTGACTTGTTTTTTGTGTTTTAATTTTTCCTGTCCCTGTGGACTCCTGCTGTGAGAGCCCTGATCCCTGATTGGTGGGGCACTTCTACACCGGGCCAATCCTGCCTCACCGCCAACCTGTTTAAGTTGATTCTCCAGACCTACTTTATTAATAGTCTGTCTACATCTCCAAAGCACAAAATGCTGTGTTCCACCCTGTGATATCAGGAAGTGGTCATTTTAAAATTTACAGCTACCTTTTACCTTTACTTCAGTAGAAATGGGCAACTCTAGGGCTGACATATTCTAAATGATTCTTGTGAAGTTGTAAGGAGTTTAAAAACACAATAGAACACTTGTATTACCAGATGAGGTCACAAGGTGGAAGAGTGTTTTCAGGTTGAGAGAAGAACTATGCAGGGTTTGTGTGTTAAACATGTGTGAATGAAACAAAACACAACTCTGGGTAAGTTTGTGGTGAGGAAACATTATAACATAGATCAGAAAATAGAGCAATATGGGCCCTTTTACAGAGAAAGTTTGGTGCTCTCCATTGGTTTATTTAGCATTAGTGTATTTGAATGTGATCCATCATTGGCAGAACAGTGTGGCCTCTAATTGCTGACTCCATGTGCCTCCTGTTGAGAAACAAGTGTAACCTATGTGTACAGCGTGGTGTGTGTCCTATTGCTCCCATCGCCTTCTGTTTGATAATCTCATTATTTCCTGTATCATCTTGGCTTTGTTGGCAGATTACCGCTCCAAGAGGATAAGCCTGGATTAATTTTCCCTTTTTAGTAAACAGAACAGGTTATTTGGTTCATTTCGTACATTTTGCACACTTGCCTTACCTTTTGCAGCCTCCTGTCCTTTTTCTTACCAACTTCTGTGTAATGAACTTTCCAAGCGTTTGTTGCTCCTATGCCGTTCTGCTCAGTCTGTCAGTATAAGGAATATTTTGAGGTGGTCATCTGGGCCAATGTTTTTTATTTAGATGTTACCGGAAGTAATTTTCATTTTAAAAGTACTGGATTGAAAAGCCAGAATTTGTACTAGTCCATTGAGGTTTATTTGGTATTTCAATAATTTATGTTATTCGGTTCTTTTTTCAGACTAAGAGTTTGCTTTCTTACCTGACAGTTTTGACGGCTCACTAGTCGTCTTCCTCAGAGTGGTCACATGTGACATGACATCAAGGAAACAGGGAGGGCCTTCAGTACGCACACACAAAAAAAACAAAGAATGAAGAATGCAAGAAGGAAAGAGCGAAGGCGTGCACAAAAGCGAGCAGCGAAACACAAAGCAGAACAGGAACAAGTAAAATCGGCCATTTCTACCACTGTAAAAGAGAAAACCACATTATGGACTGGGACGGAGCAAACAACAAACATCTTCGCTGGAATAAAAACGCAATCAAAATATGGAAACGTGCCCATTGGACTATAAACCGAGACGAGGGGGCTTTTTTACTCTCACACACCTGGGATACTGTCCTGAGGAAGTTGGACTGTTTAAATCAGCTGACCGGACACATCACAGCAACATCACGTGACCACTTGAAACAGTCGAAACTGTCAGGGATGAAAACTCTTGGTCTGAAAAAAGAACCCAATAACATACATTCTAGTACTGCTTTTTTGAACTGTAAGAGATGTAACTCACCAACATGTAACCCTTTTTTGTTTTATCTAAATGTAAACACATGGGGAATAAATCTCACAAGATAATTTTGCTCTTGTGTGCACGATCTTGTGGCAATTTTTTCTTGCGAGATCTTGTGGCATGAGATCTTGTACCGTCCCTATAACTACCTAACCTTGAGATGGTGTACACGGAAGAAGGAATTGGTTTCAAAATGGAAGACCGCTAGTGATCAGTCGAAACTGCCAATTATTAAAACAAACTTTTAGCTTGAAAAAAATAACCTAATAACATACAGAATTAATATTTTCCTAAAATAGATTAGTTCAGAAGAAGGAAAAAAAGTATTCTTCTGAATGTCATACCCTGTTCTCAACTTCTGATTCTACTACTACTACTACTACTACTATGTCTTCTCCTACTGTAAGTGCTACAGCTACTACTACTACAACTATTGATACTGATACTAGGCTACTATTACTACTAGTACTGCCATTGCTGCTGCTATGCCTATTGTGCTCCTACAATTACTACAACTATGACAATTAAAACTACTATTTGGAGCAGGCCAAAATCATGATATGAGTTCGACCACTGCTGTGTATAATTTTAACTGGAATGTTTTCTCTTTTGCTGATGTTGTGGTTGGCCTTATTCCAACAAAATTCCAACAAAGCTAATTTAAGAAGCCCAGATGCAGTCCATAGCAAAGTAGGGTAGAATGCTGTCAATTTCAAATGTTTTTTTGAAGTGAAAAAATAAATAAATAAAAATAAATAAATAATAAAAATCAATCACATTTTTTCAAGCCTCTTTTCTTTCCATTTTTAACCCAACAATTATTCTAACGCCCCCTTCAGTCGTCGGATATGTATTGAGTGTGTATGTGGACTTCCTGATGAGGTTAAGTACATGATTAATGGATCCATCTAACGGCGCTCGCACTGCACTCGTCTCCACTGCACATACGCACTAGCCTCCCTCTCTCCAGTCGCCTCCCCCAGCCTCACAGCCCTGGGTATCACTATGTAAATGATATGCAGATGATAAGAAGTCAATTAGGAGACCACAGAGCCATGACTCGGCAGAACTCCATTAGAGAAGCACTGATGATCTTTCTCTTTCTCTCTCTCTATCTCGTTCTCTCTATCTCTCTCTCTCTGGTATGTTATCTGTATATGCATCAGGAAGTGCACAGTCCTGTCAGCCTATCCCTAAGAGAACATCTATCAAGCTTATATCTCCAATCTTGTTCTTGTGTATAGTTCCATCAGATACAGTTCATGGCCTTACCCCAAAGGTCAGTAGCTTGGACCTTCAGCTTATCTTCATGTTGCTGACAGCTGTGCAAACTTGATGTAGCATTTCTTTTTATATTGCATTGTTACTTGTGGAAATGTTTATCAAAAGGTGGATTTTTTATGGAAGTATTATCCAAATCTACTATTTTGGAGCTTTCTTATGTTATAACATAGCCCTACTGGCGCCACCTAGTGCCTCTACTCAATTTCATTTTTCTCCAGTAATTAGGTCAGGAAGTGCCTGTCAATCAGCTAGTAGCCATACATTCTGTGTTGGCAACAATTCTCGAGATCGAGGATATAAAGCCGGAACAAAAACAATGTTTGGTGAATTTTAATAAGAGGAAAGATGTTATTGCCCTTCTTCCTATGGGATTTGAGAAAAGCTTAATATACCAGTTAACCCTGCGAGGTCAGACAGTTTCTACGAAGTGAAACAGGCTGATGAATCAGGCTAGTTATAAGATAGTTCCCTTATCAAAAACATGCCTGAAGAGGTTTTAGATGTCATCCATGCATGTTTGAATAATCTAGTGATTTATCCCTGGCCCGTCTTTATGGTTTACCATACGAACCTGTGTTAGGCTACATTTATATGATGGCGGCCTGAACAGAAGATGCAAAGGTGGAGTTGCATCTTCAGTTTTTTTTTCACATTTACACAAGCTTTTTTGGGAGGAAATGCGTGTGCATAGAGTGATGCAAAAGTGTCTGGAGTTTGATTGGGTATGCACGCCAAGTTTCTGTGTACTGTATGTATGCGGCGTAAACGTGTACGCGACGTGAGCAGATCTGACCAGAGTTTTGCGTCTTGGGCAGTGTAGATGGAAACACTACAGAGAAGCGCATTCAGCTTTTCCACTCTGGAGGGTGCTTTCAGATTTTTGCATTTTTAAGTCCCAAAAACACTGTCACCATCTAAACAAAAGGCACTTTCAATTCTCATATAAACAGGCCCTTAAACTCACCCCACAAGCTACATCACACATGCTACTGCACTCCAATTTTCCATAGACATACAAAACATGATACACAACTGTAAATTACAACTTCACAAACCTGTTGCAATGTGCAGTAGTTTCATTAATGGGATACATACTAATGGTGTTGTGATAGCGCTCTGAAGGTGGAGTGACAGAGAGGGTGAAACTAAACTATTTATATGTTGTTTTTGCTGAATATGCATTTTCAAAACAACAAACAGTAACATGGTGATGTAAATATGTTACATGTTAGCAATTAATACCCCATAGAAATGTAATACTCACCAACAGACAAAAGACAGGTAGCTTTATCTACAAAAGGTTATATTATAGACAGCTGCACTGTTCTTCTAATTTATTAAATGGCATTTTCCAGGGAGAAAACACAGCACCAACTTGATTTTCCAATTAGTTCAATTTGGCAGTTAGAATACCCTGAAGACTTCTGATGGTGTTGTAGCATGGATTTTCAATTTGACTGAATTGGGGGTAATTTCAACAACAGCTCTCTTGATGTTATGTGTTTAATTGCTGTGTGTAAAACTTTCAGTTGAATAGACAAACACTGTGATAGGTGGACTTCAAATTAATATGTTCTTATACAGATTACATACACATTTTATTGTTATTACTTTATATTAGGCAGATTACACTAGGCCTGCTTTACTCTGGTGTGTTAAGGCACAGAATCTTTTGAATACTTGGGAAAAAATGTGATGGTTTCTGACACTTTTTTCCTTAAAGGTGCACTGTGTAACATTTCTAGTGGAGAGTCCGGCACCTGCTTGTCTCCATGAAAATGTTGTCGCTTTGTCTAGAATAGCCCACTGTATAGATTTAGCCTGTCAATCACAAGGGAGACAGGCAGGTTACAGCACTACGCCACATTATGGTTCAGATCTGTGGAGAGTCACCCCTCTTCACAGAAGGAATTATTGTATTTTTGAGAAATAGAAACATCTGTAATGAATAGATGCTAGATGTATGTTTAATGTCATACCATGGAATATTCCAGGCTAAGCAATAACATCTCCATGGAGACAAGCAGGTGGTGAACCCTCAACCATGCACTTTTAAAACTCAAATCAATTGTACAGTAGAAACCAACCCATATATTATTGTATCTAATTTGTATGCAATATTGATTTCAAGCATTACATTCTGACAGGATAAACACTCCACAGTTTTATTTTATTTTTATTTTGTTTTTAGAAAGCTAACATAAACTGCCTTGTCATGTAAATTGAATAAATCCTATTCATCCTTGAGATATGTGACATTTTTGACATTTTAAACATCCCTCTAGCAAGCCCTGCAGGCACGCTCTCTTGATGATCTCGTCATCACATATATTTTCTCCACCAGTGTTGACCTACTTTGTCGAGGCCATGTCACTTTTTGGGGGCCATAGGTGAGTACATTTTGAAACTTTTTGAAATCATCCAAGTGTAACACTGGAAAAGATATTGCTGTAATTACAGAGAAAAAAGCCACCAATATGACTGAACAATTTGGCCAAAATATCGACATCCGATTTTTCTGACTTGTTAGGATTCGTTCACATGACAGTAGGCGGGTACTTTTTTTCATTTAACCAATAGCTGCTATTTGGTCGTGACGTATGTAATGCACCGCTAACTGGGCTAATCGGTATATTAAGCTTTTCCCAAATTCTGCAAGAAGAAGGGCAATAACGTCTTACCCCTTGATAAAATTCACCAAACCTTCTCTTTGTTCCGGCTTTAAATCCTTGATCTTGGGAATCGTTGCCAACACAGAATGTATGGCTCTTCTCTGATTGGCGAGTGCGAGTTTGGGCACTCGCACGGGGTTTTTGCAAACCGTCTAGTGTATTCCTGACCTAGTTAATGGAGAGAAATTAAATTGAGCGGAGGCACTAGATGGCGCCAGCCTGGCTAGGAGAACTGTCTTAAAAAAACAGAAACATGACCAGAATTTCAGAACATATTTTCACAGATCATTACTCACCTCTTGTATATAGCTGGCATATATTTGTATTACTATATTTCTATATTTAATTTTTACTTGCACAGATGCATTTGCATAATTATGCCTTATTTTGCACCAGTCTCTTGCTATTTTTGCTACTTATATTGAAATGATTATTACCATTTATATTGCTGCTTTATGTTATTATATTATACTGTGATGTGGGATCTACTGTGCCCAAATATTTTCTCTTGTGGATCAATAACGGTTGTCTATCTACTGTAAGTCTGTCTAAACTACAGGATTTTGTTAGTGGTAGAAGTTATGGTACTTCCAAAACTGTAGTCTTTGCAATTTGCTTATTGCGTACAACACGTTTCTTCAGGTATCACACTTTTCTAACTTCTGACATATATGCCTCATATGCAGTATCCATTTTACCTGTTCACATTCCAGTTTGAGCGTCCAACTTTCCTCTGATGTCCTGTTTTGGAGCTCATCCGCCCTCTTTTCCTGACCCGTCCTTGTCCCCCCCTCTTACTCTCTTCTTCCTCTTCTTCACCGCAATGAATCATTTTTCAGGCACGGGCTTCCAACTGCTGTCCAGAGCTCCACGCCTTTTTAACCTTTTCCACCAAACATCCTCTTTTAAATGATGCATGAAGGAAGCAGAGGGCTTATTACTCCAGGCACTCTCCTTCATCTCTGCAGTCCTGTCTCATCCTGTTTAGTGACAAAGATAACCAAAGTGCATTTTATTCTCTGTGCTATTTCTCCAACTGGAAGCAGCTCCTATTTGGCCACACTTAACTCCTGGCAGGTGCCCATCCTCTCCCTATCACTGCTCGCTCATGCAGTTAACTTAACCTGCCTGAGCTGGCGACTTACCTTTTATCTACCTTTCACCACGCTATATGTCGTACCAGCATTATTTTTAGCTACAGTGTTTTCTCTTTCTAGGTGTGTTGAATATTGCAGGAGTGTAAATGTTGTTGATATTTGTGAGCATGGGTGGGTGACGTTGAAAAAAATAAAAACATATCTTGGACAAAACAGTAACAAAATCAAATAACAACTAGCAAATTTAAAGTTCAAGTTTGTTTTGTTTTACTCGGCTCTTTTGGTAGCCTTTTTAAACTTTATAATAAAGACAATATTAAGTGTAACTTCAAAACAACCCTTGCAATATTACATTTTTTGTTATTATTATTTTTGGTAAATGTGTTACAAAATTTTAAAATGGTCTTGTGGTGCAAATGGGAGATGATGAGTGAATATTGCTTTTACTATAAAGATCGATATGCCTTATTAAAGCATGATTACAAAGTTAAAATCATATATGGAACATTCTCCAAGACATTTTATACCATATGTTGAATGTTAAAGGCAAAGAAACATTTCCATAGCAACTAGCAGGCCCTCCTCTAGGCCAAATAAGAGTCAGTCTTGTGGATTTGCAAGCCCACTCAGAGCAAAGATGCATGCTTGTTCAGTGTAACAGGAATATACAGAAAGAAAAAGCATGCATTTATTGTGGCCATTTTTTTGAGCTACAGATGTCCATGCTCTGGCTTTAAGCAGTTAAGGTAATAGATTTTGCATTGAACATACATGTAGTTAAATCAGTGGCTGTCTTATCTTCTTCGCATGTCTCCCTGGCTGCTGTGTTTGACTCTCTTCACCCTCCCCTGTCTCCTTCTTGCCTCAGAGTGCCCGGTCATGCGGTTAACAACAGAAGCGAGCAGGTAGGAGCTGCACACAAGGTTGATTTACATGGTACACTGAGCCTCGGACTGACCCAGCTCTGCACAGGGACCGCACTGCACAAAATGAGACTGCTCAGGCTTCTTTCTCATGCACAGAGCAGTGGAGCAGTGGCGCAGGCACACAGCATGCAGCTTTCTATGGACGCAAGAAGTTAGCCTAGTATAACTGTGTCACACAAAACATTTCTGCCAATCTATGACACCAGCTTCGTTACATCTGAACAGTTTTCCCATTTGATAATAAAAGTGAATTAATACTTATGATTAGTGATTTGACAGTTTTATGCCAGATGTAATTTGAAAGCAATCTTTTTCAATAAAGTACATCCAGGTCAGAAGTAGTACTCAGATTCATTTAGTACATTTACTTGAGTAACTTTTTGATAAAATTGTAATTCTGCATCATAATTCTGCATCAGAGAAGTTTTAGACACCATACTTGACCACTACCATTATACAGTGTAACAGTACTCTTCAGTAGTTTTGGTTACTTTTTCCATTATTTCAGGTGAATATCACACCAGTTCTTAGATTTTTGCACAGGCTCCATGTATGTTTTAAAATTAATTTCAAAATCATGATGATTGTTTTTAAGTCTTAATGGTCTGGCATTTTATTAATCTGAACTCCTCCAGCTCCATGTCCCATCCAGAGCTCTGTGCTCTGCAGATCAGCACCTCTTGCTGTCCCCAGGAGCAGGATGAAGACCTGAGGAGATTGGGCCTTTTTTGGGGTTGAACCACAGCTGTGGAATAGTTTACCTTTGCACATCCGTACAACACTGTAGCACTTTAAATCTCTACTAAAACACACCTTTTTCTCAGTGGTATTTAGAGTGAGAGTGTGTGACATCTTGGTTTTATATTTCCATTGTGTTATTTCTTTATTTTTAATGCTTATACTGTTGTTGTATTATTGTTGTAAGCTTTGGCTGTTTTAAATGTGCTTTATTAATACACTTGTTTTGATTTCTGTTGACAATATAAAATGATTTGAACATTTGTGTTTCTTGCACCACTTTTTTATTACTTTTTGTACATGTTGTGGTTCATCCTTTGAAAACACCAGATTTTGTGCATTTGTGTTTTATACTTCCAATTACACATCAAATTATAAATCAGATGTTACGTCCAAACAGACACAGTTAATCTTACTGCAGTAGTCATTTCCCTAAATACTTTGTTCATTCTTATACTAGGACCTCTTAAGCACCTTGGGAAAATATTACTTCCAGTCATCTTGTGATTCACAAATACAACCTATAACATAGCACTGAAGTGGTGTATTTTGGTTAGTTCTGGTTAGAAGTGGAGAAGTGCCTTTTTACAGAGTGCGTATTTTTTACAATTCTTACTAAAAATACAGGCACTTTCCTCACATTTTTGTATCTAATTAATTGGACCATTGTTTTACAGCGCTACTTAAAATTCATAACTACCCACTTGAGATGGCAAAATGAATGGCTCCTCTGAAACTTTTTACACATTTTAACAATCAGAGGATAACAAGTCTCTGTCCGCTTTTAAAACACCCCCATTTTATTAAAACAACATTCAAATTCACACTTTATTAAATGCAAATGAAACAACCGTGGTTTTCATGCACATAATCAAAGATGTTTAGTTGTCTTTGGATGCTACAGACAAAACAAGTGTTAAAAGAAACGTACCTCAATGAATGTTATTGGAAAACAAAGGCCTGTCTCCCGTGGGTGCGGTTGTGTGGGTGGTACGGTGGGTGCTAGCCGTCACAACAGTTGGAGCTCTGGATAATTGAAAGCAGTTGAAGAATCAGCCTCCGAACTCACCGCTGAGAAGGCCATTACGAGATGTTTCAGGAAAGATGCTTCAATCATGGACCGTCTGATCTTCTTTGTCGCTGGAGGAAAAGAGGAGAGGGGTGAAGAGTTGCTAACATGATGATTTGGCATTTTGGATGTTTGTGCATAAAATAGTATCACACAAGGAGATTTCCTGGAAAGATGTTCAGACCTGAGATCAACAATGGCGAATGAATTGTCTGGGATTTGCTTGGGATCCAGAATACACACTTCTATCCCTTCTTCTACTTTACAAACAGGGGTGGGAAAAACATGGCAGGGGTAGGCTCCATAGTTAAAAGGCTCTATTTTTCTCAAAAATGCTGCATAAATAATACAATTAAAAAGAGCAGCCTACACTGTGCACAAAGTTAGGCACCAAAATTGATATATTTATGAATTGAATTATGCAAATTTTAGTTATTCAGCACAATGCATATAAATTAACAAGTTAAGCGAGCACCCACATTGAAAACCTTAGCACCCCCTAGAGCCTCCAACCAAAAATGTTGGACCTCTTTACGATGATGTGAGCCTGCTCACCGGGGAATCTCCCAGAGTTCAGATAAGTGATTGGTGGATTAGCCAGCCAGGAACTTGCATTGTCCTGTCTGTATCAAAACAAATGTGGCTGCTTACAAGGAAAAAAGAAAGAACAAACATATATATCAAAGGTCACTGAAAAACATGGTGGATTTCTGCAGAATCAGTGAGTGAAGCGCTAAACTCAGGATGAAAGATGTCTTTCTTGATTTGCCAGACAACCAAATGAATCAAGTAATCCCCTGATTGTTTTTTAACTCCATACCAAATGTACAAGCCAAGATAAGCTTAATGGTCATTTTCTCTGTTTTACGATTTAAAACACAGTTTGGATTTGAATAAACCTGTATTCTGATTGTTTCAAAACTTTCTCTCTCTCCACCAGGAACTGCACCTGTAGGCCCTTTATCCATCCGGTTAGGCAGTCCATCCTACTTTTCATTACTAAGGTAAGAAGGTCTGGATTTTTCATCACAACAAATCAATGCTCCCACAAGTTTGCCCACTAACCAAAGCTTTTTCATCATGGGTTTGCTGTCTGTTTTGTCGTTTCTGCATTTCTGATATCATAATTTAATATTCTTCCCATTTGATATTTTTCCAGTTAAAAAAAAAAAAAAAAAAAAAAAAAAAAAAAACGAGAATAAGACAGAATTTCAGACTACAGAAAAAAGGATAAGAGTTTGTTGTGAGTGAAATCCCTCAGTTGTCCAGGCTGGATCCATTTCAAAGAAAATTTAGCTCTGTCAACTGGACAAAAGTTTTATAGAGTGAATATTTTTTGGCCATTCATCCAAGTCGCTCCGTCAGTTCTGACAGACTTCTGGTAAGTCACTGCCTTAAAATCTGTCTGAAGGAAGGAGCTAACTAGATTGGAACTAGCACACCCTAGTTGTTTATAGCAAGCAGTTTGTTGTTGGTTTAAATCCATTGAGCAAAGGTGTGAACTGTGAGAAATATGACTTAGGTGACAGTTCACACAGAATTCTACTTCAAATTTGTGTTTTATTCAGTTTAAGATAAATAATTCTGTGTACAGACATATGTCACATGAGAACCACTAAGCTGCATATTTTGACAATCCATCAGAATCCAAATTTGTAACCCATCTCTAATTGTTAGTTTACTATTAAAATTATAAGACTCACAGGGAGTATTTTTGTAACTACATGAAAGGTTAAATTTACTTAAAAGAGAAACTATCTGGCACCCATGTATTCACCAATTAGCACCATCTGAATCAGAGGAGCACTAAACTGGAACATTTGGACTACAGTGCACTGGCACATTTTTACTTTTTGTCTCATGTAACCCACAAGAGGCAACGCTGTGTTCAAAGGACACTGTTAAAAATTTAAATACATTTGTGCACAAGTGGGTTACATACATTGTGCTAATACATAGAGATGTATGCAGCTTTTCTGGTAGAGGTTCTGTCACTTGGTTGTCTCCATGGAGATGACATTGGTTTCCCTCAAATGTTCACAGTATGAGTAATTCACACTAAAAGGTGCACTGTGTACATTTTCTGGTGGGGCTCCGCTACCTGCTTGACTCCATGGAGATGTTATTGCTTTGCCTGTAATTTTCCGTTGTATGGCATTAAACATTAGCCAGGCTGGTGCCATCTAGTGCCTCTGCTCAATTTCATTTCTCTCCAGCGACTAGGTCAGGAATTGGAATACACTAGACAGTTTGCAAGAACCCTGGAAGTTGTAGACTGCACACTGGCCAATCAGCGAAGAGCTGTGAAGCCATAACTGGGTCCCATTTTGTAGTACAGCACAACAGTAAACAAAGCTGTCGAGATGGATGTAAACAAAGCCATGCATTCTGTGTTGGCAACGATTCCCGAGATTCCAGGATTTCAAACATTCAAAGAGAATGTTTGGTGAATTTTATTAAAGGGAAAGACGTTATTGCCCTTGTTCCTACGGGATTTGGGAAAAGCTTAATATACAAATTAGCCCTGTTAGTGGCGCATTACATATGTCATGACCAAATAACAGCGATTGGTTCAATAAAAAAGTATCAATAAAAAAGTATCAGCCGGGTTCCTCGAAGTGAAATAGGCTGATGAATCAGGCTAATTAAACATATCCAGGTAACATTTATTTATTACAGGTTATTGTTCAAAAATACAGTAATTTCTTTTGTGAATAGGGGCAACCCTCCACAGATCTGAACTGTAATGTAACATGCTGTAAACTGCTTTCCTATGTGATAGATAGGTTTAATCTAGACAAAGCATTTACATGGAGAAAAGCAAGTGGCGAACCCTGCATTAGAAATGTTACACAGTGCACCTTTAATATGACATTAAACTTCTCTATCTCACATCGGTCTTATTGCTCACAAATGCATTGAAAAACATGGATTCATACTGAGCCCTGGATCACCTCTCCACAGAACTCACCTGTGTACCTTGCTTATCTCCATGAGGAAGAGCTCAGACAAAACAGTAACATCTCCATGGAGACCAGTAAAAAAAAATACAAATAAAAAACAAAACAAACAAACAAAACAAAAAAAAAACACACACACATAATTGTATTTCACATCATTAACAGTCTGTGGAGTTGTGGCACGGCCAATCTCCTAAATATGCTTGTGCCAGAGCTATCATTTGTAGCATTTGTGTGTGCACTTAGCTTTAGTGCAGTGATTAGGCATTTGTTCATGATAAAAGCCAAATGTTTATAGTTGTCACTCTGGTGTCCACTTATCTCCCTGTTAGTCACGCACCAACTAATGACTTGGGCAAGAGACAATAGTCAAGAGCCGCAGAAGACTAGACTCACGCTGGCTTGTTTTCAATATTTCTCAAGTTTGAACAAAGCCTGTACACCCTCTATTAGAACAGAGAGAATACCTTCAACTTCAAACTTTGTCTTTAATCACCATTAGGCAGTGAGCGAAAATATTTTTAATGGATTTTAAAGGTGCACTCATTGTCCACTTGTCTTTGTGGAGATGCTATTGGTCCGCCTTGAATGCTCTACAGTACAGCATTAAGGTTATCCATGTAGCACTTAGCCAAAAATAGTTTTATTCATCACAAATCAATCAATTCCTACTCCTTATATGGCTTCAAATTCACTACTATAAATGCCAGCCTCTGTGAGCTTCATTTGACTGGAGCTGAACACAATGGGTGACATGTCATAATGTGAGTGGTTTTGCCTTTGTACAGATCTGACCTTGGCCTTATGGCATTACCTGCTTATGTCCATGCAATGCAAAAGTAAAAGCATTTCCTTGGAGAGGTGGATCCTTCTCCAGAAAAGTTACAGTGTAATAGCCTGGACAGCAACCTTAGTGATCTAAGAGGAACAGAATCAAATTGAGACGATTTTTAGTGCAGACTCAAAGAGAATTTATTCCACAAACAAGAAAAAAAATTGAAAAATATTTACTAAAGTCCAAAAGTTAAAAACAGGCATGGCAATAACCTGCACCCACACACAGCACTTCTCCTGACAAAGTTGAAGCTGGTTCCTTTTAGAGGCCACCTCCTTTAATTGGGTGAGCTCCACAACAAGTAAGTACAGATCATTCAAATCTTCAATTATATCAAAATAGAAAAATATATATAATATATATATATATATATATATATATATATATATATATATATATATATATATATATATATATATATATATATATATATATATATATATATATATATATATCTTTATTAATTTAGGAGTGTTTAGCAGTTATTAATCTAAAAAATACTAAATATAAAAGACTTAAAATATCTGTGCAACCCTCCTGCTAACAAAATGGTTGCCCGAAATCTTCTTAAGGTGCTCTGGCTCCCTGGGGACTCTATTAGCCATAACACCTGAGGCAGACAACAAGAGTTACTATATCATAGCAATACCGGTACTTAAATTTTTTGACACAATAAGTTAAGCAAAATTAAAACTTATACTAAGACCAAACTGGGTTAAAAGAGAACACAATAAGGAAACTGAATAAAATCTGCCATTTTTGCATCTACTCAAAACTGTCATTTCTTTTCATATGGAGAACTTTGTATTGTATTTTTATTTTTGTCATTATTGATTATTTGCAATATCATTATATTGATATATTGTTCAGCCCTACCTCTCTCTCTCTCTCTCTCTCTGTCTCTCATCAACAGGCATTAAATCAAAGCTTAGAGGGGAAAAAACCGAACCATCATTGTCATTTTAATCATTTGCTTTCTTTTATCATGATATTATATTATTTTTTGTACATTCACTTTACACATTTCTGCATAAATAAGAAGCCACCGCAATCTGCCATGTGGCTGGCTTGTGAATTAAACAATGGAAACAAAACTATAAACATGAATAAGTACTAAATAAAGGCTAAAGCACACATTTAAAATATTTCTTAATATAATGGTTGGAGGTGTTTAGCGCTGTTGACGCCTCAGCCCCCTCCTCTGCTGCTCCACTACGGCCGCTTTGGGTGGCTACATCGTTGTGACCTTTGAGATTCACAGTGAAACTTCGGGAAATGCAGCTCCTCTCGTGCTGTGAAGGGTTCAGAAGACGGCTCCTGCACCTGGACAGTTTCTCAACATCATTACAAGTTCTTCTGTCAACGTCTCATAGGCCTTTCTGGTGTTGGCCAGCTCTTGTTTGAGCTGGACATGGTCTGACACTGTTTTGTTATACAGGTACCTTATCTCCTTGTGCACACTCATTTGGTTTTCCAGGTCCTTCTCTTTTTTCAGGAGATTAGCTTTGAGCTCCTTCAACTTCAAGTTTTTTGTTCATCTTTTCCATGAATCTTTTGGAGTTGGTAAGATCTTGTTTTAACTGCACATTTTCCTGTATTTTAGCATTATACAGGTACCGGATCTCCTTATGTGTGTTCTCTAGGTCTTGTAGTTGCTTTTCCTTCTTCTGAAGAGTAGCAGTGATTTTTTGCAACTCCAAGTCTTTTTCGTTTGTCTTTTCCCTTACTTTTATTGAGTTGGCAAGCTCTTGTTTTAGTTGCACATGTTTCTGTACCTTACGGGATGTCCTTATGTGCAGTAAATAAGTCTTGGAATTCTTTGTCCTTCTTCTGAAAAGTCTTAGTGAACTCCAAGGCCTTTTCTTTGGCCATCTTCTCCTCTTGCTTAAGCTTGCAGTCCAAAAGAAAGTTTCTTTGGACTTGATCAGAAAGCTTGGCCCTTGTTTGCTCCAATTCTTTGCACAGCTCTCTGACCAGAGAGCCTGTTCTCCAGGGGTGTTAGTTCCTGAACCGGACTTCTTTCCTCAGGGTTTAAGGAGTCCTGGATGTTAGGAGACATCAGCTGGGTCTCCACTGGCTTCTGAACGCCACCTGTTGGTGTGGGGCAGAGAAAAGCCTGAAGGGCTGAGAGAGGATTTTCTCATAGCGCGCAATGTAATCATAAACTGCTGTTCGGCTGACAGGGCACCTACAACTTACACAAATGTCAGATTTGTTTTTTACCTATTTTTAGATCATAAACTTTTTCTCAGCTCAAAATCATTCAACTGTCTTAAAAAACGCTTTATAATCGTTAGCTCCAGTTCCGCTCTAGCTCCTCTCGCTCCGATTGGTCTACAGCCATCGTGTGATACACGAGCCCGCACTCCATGCGTGCGCTCGCATGCATTCGCGTGTGCCCGTGGGAGAAAAGAGCACTACTGCACATGCTCGATCGGCCCAGAGCCACCAGAAGTACCTAGCCGGGCTAAAGGCTAATCTGGAATCATGCGCCATTGCGCTCGGCCCATTGACTTGAATGGGCGGCCATTTTGGGGTAAGTACAATTTATTTTGCTCACAATTCCTTAAATAAATGCACTTCTACCATTTACTTATATAATTTTCTTTTACAGGTCACTTCACTGCAAAATAAATTTAATCAGTCAACCAATAAACACTTTCAAACTTTGCATTTGCTTCTGTCCTTGTATCACCTGTTAACGCAGCACCAGGGCTATGTAATGGACTAACTACATTACAAACAGCCTGAGTTTATAATACCTAACCATTTCACCGTGCATTTCAACACAAATTGTTCAGTCAATTATGGGATTTTGATTTACAAGTAGAAACACAAATACTAAAAGACCTATGTCATCTTTAAGTACTATCTTGCATAAAATGTCAAACTTTGTAATGGAAAAAATACAAAACAAGAAAGAAATCATAGCACCAAGACCAAAAAGTAAACCTTACAAAAATATCAGTTACAGAACATAAAGACATCTTGCTAGAAGTCAAAACTACTCTGTTTAATTGATTACAAAATGGTGGAACAATTTCACCTTGCATATTTTTCACCATGATTAATCGTTGTCCCCAATTCTCTTGTTTACCCGAATTCTTTCTTCAGACGGATTAAATACATCTCCCCTTTCAACTAGAGCTCCCAGAATGTGTTTGAGACAGCAGTGGTCCCGTGGGAGGGGGATAAGAGACAATCACTTACAAACTTTGGCTCTAGTCACATGTGCGCGGACTTCTGGACAGCGCCATGGTGATGAATAATGTATGGTGGACATCTTTGAGACTCCCTGGAGAGAGGAGGGAGGATTTGGAGGTTTAAAGCACGAATGGAAGCAGGCAAAGCATGAGAGGACAGAGGAGCTGTGGTCATCCAAGGTTGACTGGACATGTGAGATCTAAATATATTTGGGCTGCAATATCCATATAGAGCTTCATAGTTTATTTATTGGCCATTGAAATGTTAGCCAAAAGATGGTGTCTTACGATATACTGTAGGGACATATTCTCTTTTGAAATCATGCATCTGCAACTTACTTGAGGTAAAACTATAACTGAGAACTACTATGCAATAGGGATTTAACAATAACCAAATCTCTCAGTACGATATTATCAGGATATGCATTTCACGGTACAATATTTATTGCAATATTTCGGTTATTGTTACATCCCTACTATACAATATGCACAATTATAAAAATACATGAAAAGTATTTGTAAGAAATACATTATCCTAATCTTTACAATATTGCATCTTTTTGGAGGTGGCCGGAATGATTCCATAGAAACATAAACTTAATACCATACTTGGGAACTTTCTCCAGGGATAAAATAAGTCATATAAATAGGAGTCATGTTTGTGAAGTTGCAAGCAAACTCAGATCTTTTTCTCAACCAAATAAAAAGAAAAAAAAAAGTGCTTTTATTTTTGTCTATTTTTAAGTGGTTTAGTAACTTCAAAGTGATCCCAAAGTCTTCAAAAATTATAATCACTACATTTAAAGTTCAAAAGACAATTCTAAATTCATTAATAGAGTAATCTATAAAGAACTGATTCAAATGTGTTAAGCGAATCACAGTTGCTCTGCTCCCTGCTGTGGATGAATATTTGAAAACCCTCTGAACTCTAACAATGTCTGGAGCATCAGTGCAACCATACTGTACCTATGCTGGGACAAAAGTAGTATTTATGAATGTAGATTACTGTAAATAGTGGTAGTATCTCTTGCAATATAGTTTTAGTAATAATCACAATAATAATAATGCATTAGTCGTATAAAAACTTTTTTCCAGATGCTTTACAATCTCATGCATTCTTCATTCACTGCACACTCTGTGATGGTAAGCTATTATAGCTACAACTTCCCTGGGACGGACTGATGGAAGCGAGGCTGTCAATCTGTGCCATTGGCCCCTCCGACCAAGACCAACACTCATGCAAACATACAAGGCAATGTGGCTGAAGTGTCTTGCCTAAGGACACTTTTTGCCAATGACGCCCCACTGTGGCACCTGGTATTAGACTTTAGAGTTGTATTGTCCCCAAGGGGCAATTCCTTTCCACGCACAGCAAAAAAAAAAAAAAAAAAAAAAAAAAAAACACAACACACACAGACACATTACATTAGACATTACAGTAAACTCAACAGGGCCTGGTGTTTAGAAATGTGATGGTAGAGGGCATTAGGCTTCTGCCAAAGCAGGTCCTCCTGCACCTCAGCACACTGCCCCTCCGTCCTGAGGGCAGAGGGGTGAGGTGTTCTGTGCTGTAGTGGGTGACTGGGGTCCTGTTCTATGGAAAGTGCAATGTGTCCAGTGGCCCTGAGTCCTATGATTTTAGCAGCTGTGTGTGTTACCTTTGTGAGTTCAGAGTGTTTTTGTTTTTTTTCTTACATACTGAAAAAGCAGGTGGAACAATACAACATGATGGGCTGGATAATGGATTTGTACAACAGTAATAACAGATGCGGAGAAACATAGAGTCCTTTGAGTTTTCTGATTATTGACAATCGTTGATGGCTTCTTTTGTAAATGTCCGTAACATGCTGTTCAAATGTAAGTGCATTGTCTATTGTGACTCCGGGACATTTGAAAGTGCTCCCAGCGGTCTCCATCCAAGTACTAACCTGGCCCGATCCTGCTGAGCCTCTGAGATCTGAAGAGCTCAGATTTTGACAAGGAGGTTTGGAAGTTAGTAAGTTTAGTTCAGTGCAACATATGGTAGAATTTGTTACACTTTACTGATTAGTCTTTATGTTCTAATGAAAGCCATGCTCATTTTCCCCTCTCCACATTCTCTAACAGCCCAGTTATTTAACAGTGACTGCTATTCTTAATAGTGCCTCTGAGCTGAAGCCTTATGCGTTGCTTAATTAAACTTATTCCAGGCTGGAGTTTCAGAGGCTTACAATCATCCAGGGACATATAGGCCATTTCACATGTACAGCTTGTTCAGAGAGACTTGGTGTCTGATCCAGGTATAGAAATCAGTCTCGTCAGTCTCGTAGCATCAGAGACCAATTAGCAGAGGCTCTAGAAAAAAAGAACATTATCCAATCGGAAAGAAGAATGGGTTTGGGTTGGGGGTTGTTTGGGTTGTCTAGCCAGGCTGGCGCCACCTAGTGCCTCCATTCAATTTAATTTCTCTCCAGGGACTAGGCCAGGAATTGAAATACACTAGATGGTTTGCAAGAACCCCGGAAGTGCGAGTCCAGATACCAGTCAATCAGCGAAGAGCCATACAGTGTGTGTTAGCAGCGATTCCCGAGATCAAGGATTTAAAGTCAGAACAAAGAGAATGTTTGGTGAATTTTATCAAGGCGTTATTGCCCTTCTTCCTACAGGATTTGGGAAAAGCTTAATGTACCAGTTAAGCAGCACATTACATATGTCACGACCAAATAGCAGAAAAGCGAATGAATTCTAATGCTGCAAGGTCAGACGGTTTCCACGAAATGAAACCAGCTGATGAATCAGGCTATGGGTTGTGAGTTTCAATGCTGAAATCTACTTGGTTTAAACCTAAAATGGCTTTCTCTGATCTGAATCATCACTACACAAACCCCAGCACCTGCAGCCTCAATCCACCAGAGCGACACTACACTACAACTTAATTTATACACTACTTGAGCTATTAAAGAAATCCCTATGAGATAACCTGTAGCAAATTTGACATTTTTAGCACAACGTTGGAAACAATAAACAAAGATTAATTAAGAAAATTACATAGAACATTCTTAGACAGTATGTCCTTTTACATTAACGCTGGAAATAGCTTGAGTATAACACTGCCTAGCCCTAAAGCAACAAAGACTATTAACATGAATGCACCTTGACAATAGAACTAGAATGCATTTGGTTTACAGGCTTTGTAGTATTGGAAACAAAAAACAGCTTATTTTTCTTGTGGTTAGCGTTAGAGTTTGGTTGTGACAGTCAACAAAGAAGCTACACACTGTGGTAAAGCTGTTTTATTTTTAGGAGAAGCATTTAGAGGGAGATATCCACTAGCGGTTTGCGTCACTTGCTTCTGCTCCTAAAATAGCTGTTTGTTCTGTTGGTAAAATATTAGAGCAGGCTTTTTGACCTCATCCTGAAACAGTCTATTCTAAATCTCCATGATATGTGCGGCCAGGGGAGGCACACGCTGACAGCCCCACCCAGTCTGAAAGCACCACTCCACTACAGTGTGTGACAGCAGGGACTGAATAATGCAACACAGACAATAGCAGAACTCATATCCACATTCAAACATAGCTGAAATAATCAAGAAAGTCAAGAAACATTTTGGGTGAATGAGCAGTTATATTACATAAATTAGCTCTTGTGAGCTTTAAGCCATTTTATAATGCTGTTACTTCCTCAAAAACACACCTGCCCCGGAGTGGTGATTTGTTTCATTCACACATGTTTGAGTAATGCTTTATTATTAGTCTGTCTATGTTTCCAAAGCTCAAAATGCTCTATTCCACCTTGTGATGTCATGAAGTGGTAGTTTTCAGGTTAACATCTACCTTTTACCTTTAGTTCAGGAGAGATAGGAGATTCCTGGTCTGAAATCATCCAAATAATTCTAGTGAAGGTTGGAGCACTTCCCATATTACCACATGACATCACAAGTTGGAACAGAGTATTTTCTGTTTCAGAGAAGAGCCGGGTTTGTGTGTTAAACATGTGTGAATGAAACAAACACAAACTCCAGGTTTGTTTGCAATGACGAAACAACATTATAACAGATCAGAAAACAGAGTAATATGAGCTCTCTAATGTTTAAACTGTATCCATTTACAAACACTATATGATTATGATGCATTAAAAGGTGAACTATGTAACTTTGGCTACGTTTACACTGAAACGAATCACCTTATCACCGTATAGCAATTGATTTGTGTCAAGACATGTTGTTTATGTGTCCGCAAGCCTTAGCCCTTCCTATCCACACAGCTTTCCACATATTTATTTACGTTTTACAGAAACTAAACTAAACCTCATGGCTCATGAGTGCTCAAAAATCAGCTCCCTATTGTGCGATGATGCGGTTCAGCTTCGACTCGAATAGTACTAGTGTGGATGGGGCCTTTTCTGGTAGGGGTTGCGTCCATGAAGCTATTATTGTTTTTCCTAGAATGTTCCACACTATAGCATTAAAATGGTCACAGATACAAGCAGGTGATACAGTGAGTTACAGGTTAGATCTGCAACCTTGGTCAACAATGTATGTTATTCAAAGTCTAATTGAATGAAAATGAAAGATACATTTAATGCCACAGTGTGCAACATTCCAATGAAACCCCACCTGAAAAATGACATAGTGCATCTTTAAAAAATTGACTCCTCTCTTTGCAGAATCCAAGCAAAGTTGTGTGCGACTTCTGCGATGCACTGAGGCTGCAAGGTCAGTGTGGAACAGTTAGAGCAGCATTTGACTCAAGGGAAATCAATGACACTTCTCTGCACACTCTTTTAGCTCTAAAACTCTGCACAGGGGCTTTGATGTATCAAACATATTGAAGGTAGTAAATGTTTGCATCTGAGGGAGCGTACCATTGCTAAAGTACACCCAGAGGGGAGCAGAACAGACAGCCTCATTTTCATTCAGCACGATTCTGGTGCAAGTGATACATCAGACATGCTTTAATCCTGACAATACGAATCATCAGGACAAGCAGGAGTCCTCCATTCAAAAGAGAGTGTGTGTGATTGTTGTCTCTGAACAATCTGGCTTTTACCAAATCTTTATTTATTATTTCGAATGGTTTGTAGTGGCAACACATTCCTGGCCTTGTAATTAAGAGTGCATTTACTGGTTTGCAAATGTGAAAATGCTTTATAATTAATACTTTATAATTCACTTTGACCTTTTGACTTTTTGCTAAACTACAACTCATGCTGTTTTAAATGAACTAGTTGTGTTTTTCACATTTTTAATATGGTAAAGATCAGGCACAGCACCTTTCTATCAGTTTACATTTTGAGATCTACAATGTACAAAATGGAAAATCATGGTCTATGTATGAGACAGTTTGATTTATGACATAATGTCTTCCTCAAGATTCTACTACGGGGGACCACCATTACTGATCCATAGCTGACTTTCATTCTTGACTCTCCCAGGTAGTTAACTGTGAGCTTTATTTAGCCACAGGGGAGTCCCAGACGGGTGGGGAGACGAGACAACAGGGTATAGCTCTATCTTCATCCCAGGCTTGTGAGTGGAATCGATAAACAGGCTTCAAGTATCTCTGCTGAAGAAACAAGCATATGGCTCCATCAAGATTCTAACCATGAGTGAGTCTCTACACATCATTATCTACACTGTTCTTCTAGTGTCTTTTTTCATTGTTTATGTCTCACTCTCAATGTTGTTGTAGTAAGTTGAAAACACTTTACTATGCATTGGGTATTTTTCACTTTGCTTGCTCATCATGTTTCATTCATACACATAGATCTATTTGACTGCTCATCTGGGTTAAATGGAACAGAGATCTGTACTGTACTGTACGCAGAGGCAGCAGTCTGAGCAGGGAGTCTGTCTACTTCAACACATTGCGTTCCATGTTTGTCACCGTACGATGAGAAATGAGAAATACACATGCATAACACCAAGGAGAAGGGCACAGAATGCAAAAATACCACACCAATACCAACCCTGAAATTATATTTGCCTGATTAATCTCTTATATGAATGCATAGATCCTTACAATGGAACTGGGATGAGCAGGAGCCATCGCGGGGGGACTTATCTGTACACCGTGTGCGCTAGTGCGTGCCAGGTTGTCAGATTGTAATAATTTGGGATAAATGTACTTGGAACATGCTTTGAGAATTTCTTTTGAATATGGCAACCCACGAGCATGTGATCCCCTATCTATGTTATCAGGGACCTCAGCTGGCAGAAGTCAAATGAACACATTGTCACTCATGTCATGTATGGGAGCTCTGCGGGCTACTGCAGAACAATCAAGAGCCACACGCAGATCGTGATTGGTCTCTGGGTCGCTAAAAATACTAACTGATGGAAAATAGCATGAGTCCAATTTGTTGCTTTCCCTGTGACTTGGGATTAAGGGAGCCTACTATTCTGGTAATCAAAATAATATTACAGCAATTATACACTTGGGCACATGGCAAGAGTCACAGTGCTGTTGTAGACCACTGAGTGTGAAACCAACAAAGTATATAATAATGTAGTTACAATGTAGTTTAACAGCAGTTTTTCTTCAGTTAGAACGGTGTCGCTTACAGATGTGAAAAAAATCAATGCACCACCTACAATGAAACAACTTCACATTAAACTTTTGATTTAAACTTTGGAAAAAGGTCACATTTTTATATAGAACTGAGTCACACATCATTACTGTCTCAGTGCCTCTCTACATCTTAATATGCAATTAGTGTGCATTGATTGAGTCCACTCAGGGTGAGGGGGGTTAAATGTCTTGCCCAGGGATACTAAAACAGCATTCATCTGTGGGAGCTGGAATTGCGCCGCCAACCTGTGGATAAGTGGACCTGATAGCCCAATGACAGCAGGATTCGGACTGCCAATCTTCACATCTGTAGACAAACATTATGAACCAACAGTGATAGATAATGTTGTCTAAAACAACACAAAGCTGATTTTTAGCATTGCTCTCTAGCCACAGCTGCCCAGAGGCTGACAGGCTGAAATCTGCCTTCCAATCTGCTCCAATGGCTTCTTCAACCACGTTAATCACACATTTGTTCAAACAGGGAAACTGAGTTAAGTGTCTTGCCCAAGGACACAATAACAGTAAACAGTATAAAGGATAGTGTTGAATGTGTACAATGATGTTTTTCCACCATCTGCTTGATGATCGATTTTTCTTACACGTTTCACAGTATGGCATTGAATATGTTTAATTCCATGGAAATAAGCAAGTGACATCATACTCAGAGTAACAAATCAGATCGGTGGAGAGGCAAGTCCGCCCACTGTAGGGTTCTATATTTTTCAAGGGATGTTTGAGCATCTATAATTGAATAAATGCTAGATGGACAAAGTATAAACAAAGAACAAATCTAGGCAAAGTAATATCATGGTCCATCGTAGCAGACCCCCTATAGAAAAGTTTTAGTGCATCTTTAAAGGAGCCATTTTATGTTATTTTTTTTATCTATGTTATAATGTTGTCATCTCATCTAACACAAATCTAGAGTTGTCTTTTGTTTCCTTCACACATATTTAACGCAAAAACCCTTCATATTTAGACTGGTTCTTCTGTCAAGCTGAAAACACGGTTCCACCTTGTGATGTCATGTGGTAGGACAGGAAGTGCTCCACTGTGTTTTTAAACTCTACACACCTTCACAACTTTCTTTGAATAATTTCAGTCCTGGAATCCAATCTCTACAGAACAAAAGGTTAAAGATAGGTGTTAAAGTCTACAACTTCATGACATCACAAAGTGGAACAGAGAATTTTTAGTTTTGGAGATGTAGACAGCCTAATAATAAAGAGTTACTCAAACATGTTTTAGATGAGGTAACATTATAACGTGTCTTAAAGCTCACAAGAGTATATTTTGCATAATATCAGACCTTTAATGTCAAGCCCTGCAGAACATAAACTCAAACTGATTAGTAAAGCATCTTGCCAGTGGACACAACAGCAGCTTGTAATGCTAGCAGCAGGTATCAACCTACCACCCGATGGACAGATGTGGGCCTCCTGATGGGTTTTAAACTGTGCACATTACACTCGCCCTGTCACAGTTTTAATCCACTTTTGCTACGCATTAAAACAACATGAGGGCTCCCCAGACGCCAAATCTCACAGAGAGCCTGGTCTTTGATAGAAATGAGTTCACCTACTTGGAAGTGAGAAAACCTCCAAAGCTTCAGCAGCCAATCCGGTCGGAGCTGTCACATATGCTCCTCACACAGAACTGCGGATTTGATCACAGCATGACCTGCTTAAGAGGCCTGCTTTCATGAGCCAGATGTTTCAAATAGAGACGTGGCAGAAGAGAAATTGTATTATTTAAAATCAAAATGATGTGAAGTTATGTCTGTTGGGTTTGCGCAGTGTACAATGAAAGACCTAGTTGTACTGTTCACAGCTTTCATGTTCTAACTGTTGTTGCAGGATGTAGGAAGTGCTGTTGAATGCATTGTTTTTGTTGCATTTGAGTAAATCGCACCTGTAAAAATGCTCCTTTAAAATCATAAATAAATCTAATAAGATCATTAAAGGTGCACTATAGAACTTTTCTTGTGGAGTATCAGTTACCTACTTGTCTCCATAGAGATGTTATTGCTTTGCCTGAAATTTTCCACAGTTTGGTATTAAATGTATCATCTCATCTTTGTTATTATTTCCCAAAAATAGCTTGAAAAAACACACATTATCTTGTAAGCATGGTCACCTCTCCACTGATCTGACCTGTCACATGCTTGTCTTCACGGAGTTAGAGAAGATTAATGCAATGTTGTAGAGCAGCAGTTTTCAATAGGTGAGGCCTGTCTCTCCTGTGGGGCGCCAAAGAGCCAGTGGGGAGTTACGACACACACACGAAGAAAAAAATAACGGTCCACCTCTGTACACATCTGCAGCAGTATTGATATCAGTAATTGTGCGTGCATGTTTAGCTGTAAAATTATGTCACTATTCTGACAAACTATTCATAGTTTGGAGCTTTTTTGCCTTGTATACACCACGTGGACCATGTCTTCTCGTGTTCGTTGCGTGGGCCAGACCTCTAAACCGGGTCTAAACTAGGTCTAAACCAGGTCTAAACCAAGTCTAAAATCAGGACTAAAACCAGGTCTAAAATCAGTACTAAAACCAGGTCTAAACCAGATCTAAACCAGGATTTAACCAGGACTAAACCATGCTGTGAAGACCATGCTTCCTACGTCGCCAGTCCATGAAAATATTGTCCCAAAAAGAGCACCGCCGCAACTTAATAATTACCTTGTGTATCGGAATGGCGGAATGTTGCAAAAATCGTTTATGAATGCATTTTTAAAAAATTTATAAATGAAAATACTATATATATATATATATATAATATATAAATCAGTTGTTATTGAAACTCACCATTGCAGTCAAAGAGAGGCGTAGCAGCTGTTCTGAGCATATAGCCTTTCCTACCACCATTGAAAACATTCATACCGTGTCTTGCCCAACAACCAACAACATGAACTGCACAGTAAATTCCCCTCCACACATTAAGCCACTGTTGTACCCATGCAGAAACCTCCATGCAGATCTCCTACTGTTGCTTGTAACCAAAGCTAATTTACGCTTGACTTTTCTTCCCCTGCCTTGCACTGTCCATAATTTGATCCATCTCTTCAGAACACGTGGAATCTTATCAACAGGCTTGTACTTGGACTAACCACTGGGGGCAGTAGTGAACACAGCTGGACAATGGAAGCTAAACTGTTTAAATGTGACAAAAACAAATCTGCAAAACAAATGCTCCTCACGTAATTTTTCTTCCCTGTTTTCCAACAGATGCGATCTAAAAATTGCTGTGGGCGCCGTCATGTTTGTTCATTTGTTGCTCTAGTTTTTCAGGGTTTTTTTTATTCTAAAACTGTTTAGCGCCCTATGGTGGTTAAAATTAGAAACATTCGAAACTATAAATACAGTTACTACAACGCACGGCTCTTTTTACGTATGAAAGTGGAGCAAAAATGAGCCTTTAGCCCCATGCACCAAGCCAAATACAACAAGACACATACATACATACCTCCATTTATAATTAATTTAAATCAACATAGATGTTTTGATTATATTTAAACCTTGAGTCTCCACTTCGTTATACTTACCACAAGCATGTAGTTGTAACAGTGGCTAAGTACACTGGAGTTAGGCATTTTAATATAACTGAGTCACACATCATTACCGTCTCCATGCCTCTCCACATCTTAATATGCAATTAATGTGCATTGATTACAGTATGTACTCAGGGCCCCTGGCAAATAATCACACTCCCAACTCCATTTACTTGCATTTGAGTGAAATTTTATGTGACTAAATTAGCTGCATAGCAAATCAATGCAAGGCTTAGCTGCTAATCTTAGGCAGGTTGGCTCTTGTACAGTAATGTGACCGGAAAGACCACCAGTGAGTACTTTTAATAATGCATGGGCCAGTGTTAAAGAGATTATGAGTAATGTAGTAATGCAAACAGTGCCGCACGCTCTTGGCACTGATACTTAACTAGAAAGGAGTAGAAGAATCACTGTGGGGACAAGTACACAGTCTGAAGTGGCTTATATAATGAGATATGACTAATGCGGAGATATGGAGAGAAAGATGTGCTAAATGCGATGGGTTCCGGGCAGTGAGCCAGTGGTCAAACTCTGAAACCTGTGCCACAATCACTAGTGTTTTGAAGTGTCCAAAAGTGTCCGGCAGCTTCGCACAGGGACACAGGAGGCAATCCCACAGCTAAGCATGGTTTAGCTTTCAGAGTGCTGTGGGAAAACACAGGAAGTCTGCTGGACGCTGTCTCATATTATCTGAGGAGACAAGGGCACCTAATATAATGAAACCAGTTATACTTAGAGGTATATCTTTGATGGAGGGGGGGTCTAAGCAGTCTCCTTGAAAACAAGAACATGGGGACGTTCTTGTTTGGTGATGTTCTTGTTTTCAAGGAGATTGCTTTGCCTGTAAAACTATACTGAATGGCATAAAACCTTTCTATCTCCATGGAGATCAATGCCACAGAATCTATGTTTTTCATGGTATTTTTAGGTAAAAAAAACAAAACATCTGTACTTTAATCTATGATCAATTTAATACCATAGGTAGTTTTACAATTACATTTCAATCAAACAAACAGGTGGCAGACCCTTCACCAGAAAACTTACATAGTGTACCTTTATTATTTTATGAACCAAACTCAAACATGTGGGAAAATATTTTGTTTCTTTAATAATAATACCGTTTTGGTCTTATGGTGCATTGCATTGAAATATTCATTCCCTCCATATTCTTTTTAAATAACACGGCTCATCACGGCTATTCAGGTGTCTTGCCCAAAGAAACAACAACACTTTTTGTTGGCGATGGAATGAAATCACCAACTGAGCACTTCTGTCTGTAGAAATGCTCAGTTCAGACTTATACCTGAACTTCAGAAGAAAGTCCTCCAGGGCATTTCTAAAGTCATTTCATCACAGAACTTGTTCAGAAATGATGAAGCACATAACAGTACATGTCTTATTTCTAATAGGCATTTTTATTTTGGCCTTTCCATGTTATTCAGCACAGCTCTGTCCCAACTCAGATGTGGTGACCAAGAGGCAATAATGTTTGTTAAGGGATTTGGTCAGAGCAGGCACTGACAGATTTGAGGTAAAGTGCTCGGAGGCCAGCAGGGTCTCACAGCAGCAAGCGCCATTCTAAGCATTTTCTGAAAGCAGTGTGCTTTATAATTGTGACATAGAGGGAAAAAAATAGTTACTTTAGTCTGCTTTCTATTGACTGCAGTGGATATTTGCAGCATGGCTAAAAAGAAAAGTCACTGACAAATTTTACCCATCAGATTTTGAACATAACTTCCAAAAATAAAATTAATGTGATCAAGAAAACAAAAAAGTTGCTCTCTCTATTATGCATTTTGCGACAGTTTAGAGTTTCTTCTTATCAGGGCTGGCAAAGAAGTACCTAGAAACTAATCAATACTAAAACTTTAATTGAAAATATAAAATGATTATAACAAGTGTGTGTGGAAAAAAGCAAAGTAAAACAAAACAAAAAAACATATTCAAGGTCATACATTACGCAAAATGTATTCTTGTGAGCTTTAAGCCATGTGAGAATGTTGTTACCTCATCGAAAACATACTTGGAGTCACACGTGTTTGAATAATCCTGCATTATTGCTCTGTCTACATCTCCAAAACTCAACATGTCCTGTTTCACCTTCTGATGTCATGAAGCTGTAGTTTTGAAGTTAACAGCTACTTTTACCGTTTGTTCAGTAGAGATTGGCAATTCCAGGGCTGAAATCATCCAAATGTTTCTAGTGAAGGCGTATTGGCTTTATAAACACAGTGGAGCATTTTCTGTGTTACCAAATTACATCACAAAGTGTTTTCAGTTTGAGAAGAACGTCTAAATGTGCAGGTTTTGTGTGTTAAACAAATGTGAATGAAACAAAACACAACTGCGGCGATGTTGTTGATGAGCAAACAACATTATCCCATAGATCAGAAAATAGCGTAATATTAATAACAAAATACATCAATTTAATTTCCTGAATAGCTTTAAAATGGTCACGCTCCACATAAGTACCTAGTAAGTCATGGACTATATTTTAAAGTGCTACCCATAAGACCATATAGTAATACTGAAGAAACTACTATTATTTTGTGTTGAAAATTACATTCTATTGTTTTATTTTAAGACTTAAGATTGTTTTTCAATGTGGTGCTAAAATCTTTATAGAGTTTTCCCCTTAGTGTCGAAATGGAGTTTGACAATACTGTACTTTTTTATTAGTGCTGACATAGACCAGTCTGAAGCAGCCCCAGGACGTGAAAACCTCCATACCAGGAGAAAGACAGTGAGCAGTCAGTAATAGACAGGAATGACTGGAACATGCAGATTTAGTTCACAGAATTGGACTTGGAGAGTGGGGTGGGCGGGACGTGATGGGAGATGAGACGTTTCACAGTCATCATTAGTGAAGTTTTGCCAAAGTTTTGAAGCCTCGTTTGAGCCCAGGTTCAGAGGGTCGGGTTTGGGTCAGGCGTATCTTTGCACTCCACCTTGCTGCTGTTTTAGTCAGGGGCTAAGCAAGAGAAATCTGGGGAACTAAATCATCAAATACACAACTCAACTGTGTACTTTCAGATTGGACTTATCTTGCTTGTGAACCATTTGGGGAATAATCTTTGGAAAAGGCAGGAACTAGTGTAAGGGCCTGTTTACACGAGAACGCTTGAGGGTAAAAACAACCAAATATTTTATCGGAAGTCCCTTTCGTTTAGACAGTGATGACATTTTTGGGGCTTAAAAATGCAAAAATTTGAAACCACCCTCCAGAGTGGAAAAGTTGAATATGCTCTGCCATAGACTTTCCATCTTCACTGCCCAAGACGTAAAACTCTGGTCAGATCTGGTCATGTTGCGTACGTGTTTACGTCACATACATACAGTACACAGAAACAAACATGTCGGACCTTCAGGTTGCTCTGGCAGCTCTAATAAACTTACAGAAGGCATCCCAACAATTGTACAGAATATGCAGAGATACTATTAGTAAAGAGAGAAGGATCTGCAATTACCTCTGTCAAATTCTGGATGCACCAGTTCGTTGCAGGTGAGCCAGTGACTATGGACGAGACCTGGGAGAACCAGTTGATGGTGGGACAACTTTGTGGAAGGAGAAGCTGATGAAAATGCGTGTGAAAACTTCTGTATGTCCAAAGATGCCCTTGTTGCTTTAAGTACAAACATACACAATCAAATTCTACACACTTTTGCATCACCATCACCAGCAGAATTCCTTCCGACAAAGTGAAGACGCGACGCCACTTTTGCGTTTTCTGTTCAGACCGTCATCATATAAACACAGCTTTAGAGTATATTTAAAGGGCCAATAACAGGCCAAATCAACTTGTTCCCTGTTAAAAAAAAAAACAAAAAAAAACAATTGACCTGTGGTTTTTTTTGTCATCTTCTTCTCAAGAACTTAAAATGCTCTGTTCTGCTAGATGGTGTCACAGGGTGGTGCTCCTTCATGTTTCTGAAGTTCAGGCACTTGATCATTGTCAGTGCTTAAAGGTCTTAAAGGTATAATGCAAAATTCACAATACACAAAACTCATGAGCTTTTATCCATATTAGAATTCTGTTACTTCCTCAAAAACATACTTTGAATTGTGTTGTTTCATTCACACATGGTTGAGTAATCCTGTGTTATTAGTCTACATATCCCAGGCTCAAAATGCTCTGTTCCACTTTGTGATGTCATGAAGTGGTACTTTTCAAGTTAACAACTACCTTTTACTTTTAGTTCTGTATATCAGTGTACACTATATGCTCTTCCAAACCTGGACATCTGCACATACACACAGTTGCAATCACAAACATTTCACCTGTGCTCTGCCTACACACTGCTCTACATGAAAGAATGAGAATCAAGACAAGAGTGTAATTGTGACCTAAATCCAGTGATTAGAGGCTGAGGCTGATCAGTTGATGTACTTGATTAGACCGGTGCTGAGGACTTCAATTCACTGTCTACAAAAGTCCCATTTATAGGCAAAATATGAAAGATTATAATAGGTCGTCTGGGGTATTTGTGTTATGGCTATTTGAAGACACTAGGCTGATGAATCAAGTTTGTCACTGAATGAAGCCAAAACACTACTCTAGATGTGGGGTAAGAGAAGATTGATTTTGTATTAAATGGTAGGTGGTGAGGTGGTGACTATGAGATCCTCAGAAGGAAACAGTCTGGATCCCAGGCTACTAAAAGGTTATTAGCAATTTTCAGATTCACCGCAAGTCTTTGCACTGAGCCAGTCTGAACCCATGTATCTTTCGTTTATTCATTTTTCAAAATAAAACCAAAAATAAGAAAACGGAAAAAAAAAAAAAAAAAAAACTATTTTCCTTCATTATTTGTCTCTAAAACCAAAATGAAAAAATTGATAATGATTATTTTTTTAAGTTTTCGATTTTGTGTTTAAATGAATAATGGAAAAAACGTTTCCTGTTTCCATGACGTAAACTGCGATGCAGGACTTTTTTGCCAGGTTCAGACCAGATCTAAATCAGGTCTGAACCAGGACTGAACCTGGAGTAAACCAGGTCATGCTCTGGTCCCAGTCGCAGTCCAGGTCTCAGTCCTGGTCTAGTCTCAGTCTCATTTCCGGTCTCAGTCCTGTCTCAGTCTCGGTCTCTGTCCTGTCCTGGTCCCAGTCTGGTCCCAGTCTGGTCCCGGTCTGGTCCGGGTCTGATCTTGGTCTGGTCCTAGTCTCACTCCTGATCTACGGGGGTGCACCTCCAGGCCTGTCCTGATACTCAGTCCTGGTTTAGTCCTAGTTCAGTCCTGTTCAGTCTGTATGCAGCATAAAAGTTTTTTGTTTTTTTTTCTCTCCATTATTCATTTAAATACAATCAAAAACTGAAAAAATTAATCCTTATGCATTTTTTTCATTTTGGTTTTGGAGACAAATAATGAAGAAAATGGTGTTGTTGTTTTTTTTATTTTCTTATTTTTGGTTTTATTTTGAAAAACAAATGAATGAATGATACACAGATTCAGTCTGCTTTGGTTTTGTTTTCATTTGACCAAGTATCTAAAAGTCAAAGTCCAGGTCTACTTCATATGTAGTGCACTGTGGAGTGATTACACCAGTCTGTGCTGGCTAAATGTCAAGTGGTCTCAAATAAAGAGCACTCAAAGTTTCTTAATGCAATGTCCATCAGACACAGGGAACAGGGTAACAGAATCTGTATACAGACATTCAAGAGGCTCACATTTAATAGCAAGGCTATTTCTCAATTTAGTGTAATTTTATGTCATTTTAGTTTAGCATAATTTCTTTTCATAACTGATCAAAAACACTAAAATGTCAAAACTTTTGTAATTCATTAACTGACTCATTGAATCTTAATGGTCAATATTTGCTTTAGGCTTGTATTATCTATACTGTTTAGCCTGAGTGGCATCTGAAAAAAATCAATCAGTGACTTAACGGTATTGAGTGGTCTAATCTAATGTATTTTTAAAGGTGCACTATGTATTTTTTATGCAGGAGGGTCTGCTGCCTACTTGTCTCCATGGAAATGTGAGTGCTTTGTCTGCATTAAACACCAATCCTTCAGCAGTGTAATGTTATCACATACATCACTACTGATTAAATACACTCAGTATAAAATATGTCATTTACACTTCATTTGTATTATTACAACGATTATACTAAAACAACCTGCTCTTCTGTTGTCTGTGTGTCTCCAGCTCCACACCCTTCTTTCTCCCCCCCTCTGCCCCACTGCTGCTGCTCTAACATGCACAGTCCAGAGGGACACAGACAGAGGAGGAGAGCTTCTCTTCTTTCTCACTTTAAACTAAGTTACGGATGAAGAGGGCTTAAATATCTCTTTGTGGATCTTTTTCAAATAATGTTTAAGCATGGAAATTACCACATAGTCTGTGCTGTCCACTGATTTTAGCAACGAATACTTGTGTCAATATTGGTCCTATCACTACAAAATAAAATGTGTAGCAAAGTTCTGTGAGACACAAATCTCTATGTGGAGCCCCACAACTGTTCCAGAGTGTGAACGAGGCGTGTAACCCTTCAAATGTGAAGACAGAGGATCACATCTCGCCAGATCATTTTTCCCATGTGGGCACAGTCTCGTAGCAATTTGATCTTTTTTTTTTTTTTTGTCTATGACTCTCAACTACAAATGCATTATTTGTATAAATCCTTAAACTCCTCTTCCTTTCCTAATGATTCCCTTGACCATGAGAGCTGGTGCAAGCTAGCAGATACAGACCATAGTTTGTTGGAGAATAGCCAGTAGGAAGGCTCCTGTGTATCCGATGTTGTTAACAGTGGAGGTAGTGTGAGCTCAGCGTGTCTGCTCCTGCTCCTTCTGCACAAGTCCACAGAGATGAGGGCAGGACTGTTCACAGTGAAGAGCCTCATTTAAAGCCATGATCAAAAAACTACTGTGACTGTTACTGGGGAAGTGTTGGCGCTTTATTGGGCACAGGTGAATTCTGCAGACGCTCCTAACTCACAAAAGCTGTTACGAGGGTAGTGTGTGGAAGAGAAGGAGGAAAAGGAACAGCTAGTGGTTTTGGGAAGATGGGACAAATATGATACAAAAATATGGCAGTATTTATAGCAACTCTTGTGAGCTTTAAGCCATGTTAGAATGTTGTTACTTCATCAAAAAAAAAAAAACCTGGTGTTGCGTTTTGTTTCATTCACACATGTTTGAGTAACCCTTTATTATTAGTCTGTCTAGAGCTCCAAAACTTAAAATTATCAGTTCCACCTTGTGATGTCATGGAAGTTGTAAAGTTCAAATGAACAGCTTCACACAGAGCACGGTCTTCTGTATCATGCGATCGCTTTGAACAATCAGAGTGAGTGGAGCTACAGCGGAGCAGAGCGTAGCTGGAGCTAATGAAGAAACTGAAGGATTTTGAGCTGAGAAAAAATTTATGATCTAAAAATAGGATAAAAATCGGCCACAAACTCTGACATTTTTGAAAGTTGTAGGTGCCCTGTCAGCCGACATTGCATTACATTACATTGCGCTCTATGAGAAAAATCCTTTCACGGCTGGAGGGATTTTTCTGCTGGAGTACCAGAAAGGGGCCACTATGTCAACTGAACGCAGCTACGAGCAGCAATACCCTATCCAGTTATTTTAATAGATCCATGGGTGAAGCTGTGTGGAGCAAAGCACTTCCTGTATTACCACATGACATCACAAGGTTGAACAGAGTGTTTTCTGTTTGAGAGACCACCTCAGCTTCAATATGCAGGGTTTGTGTGTTAAATGTGTGTGAATGAAACAAAACACAACTCCAGGTATGTTTGTGATGAGGAAACAACATAGATCAGAAAATACCACAATATGGGCCCTTTAATGAATTCTGTACTAGTATATTCTTTATGTGTTTCAGTTTTTACACAAAACTGTTAAACGTGCTCTGTGTAACTTTTCTAGAGGAGCTGAAATCTGTTTGTCTCCATGGAGATGTTAACACTTTAGTTTAAACTGTCCATTAAACTTTGTCTTGTATCTATTCATTTTACAGGTGCCATTTATTGCTCAAAAATATCCTTAAAAACATAAATTCTTACTATGAGTGGGGTCGCCTCTCCACAAATCTGACTTGTAATTTGGCTTGCAAGCCTTCATGGAGATTCTTAAGTTTATTGCTGTACTGTGGAACATTCTAGGCACATCTCCATGGAGACAAGCTGGTTAGTTACTCAGTGCACCTTTAAAGTTATGTACATATTATTAGTTTTATCGACTAATTGTTGCAGTTTGGAGGACATATGTTAAAATAATAGCAATAACGGAAATATATATGTAAAGATTTTATATTTTTCCTGTGCTGCTAAACCCAGATCTCTTGTATCTTATGAAAAATGCAAACTGTATAAAACAAGCAAAGTTAGAGTTTGTGCTGAGCTTAAACAAACGCGCCTGACAATAAAAGAGTCCCTCGGGGAGCTCAGTCAGATCGATTCTTCACTGCTACACTTCTACCATCCAGCCCTTGTTACAAAATCAGGTTTGGAGCTGCAATCAAATGCACCATGCACCAAGCCCTGGCTGCTGCTCTGCTGTGAGCTGGGAAAAACATACTTGGATTATTCGCATTTCATTTTCAAGGACAAACACAAGCAAGAACAGATGTGGGTGGAGAAGGACTAGTGTTCCTTCAAAATTATATTACTGAAGTAGAAGTACAAAGTAGTGGGGATGAAAAAGTATTTGGGAAAGCTACTACTTGTATTCTATGTCTTATTCGAAGTGTTGTTATTAGGTAGAGTTACACTATCGGTCAAAAGTTTAGAATCGCACACTTTTCTGAGTTTTTTTTTTTTTAACAGAAAATTATTCAGTTCATTGTGTCATTGCAATCTGACATGAACGCATAGAACAAATAAGCAATGTGAGCTAAAAAGAAATCATGGAATTAATTTATAGACCAAAACATATTCTAAACTTTTAATTTATTAAAGTGTCCACCTTTGGCAGATATAACAACTGAACACACTCGTGGCTCATTCTTTTACAATAGAATCAAATATTCTTCAGAAAGTTCTTCCCAAGTCTGTTGCAGAAGTTCCCATAAATGTGTGACACTTGTAGGTTGCTTGACTTTTACTCTTCTGTCCACTTCAGCCCAAAACCAGCTCAGTGTGGCTTAAATCTGGAGACTGTGCTGGTCACTCCATGTTTTCAAGCTTTACCATGTTGTTCTTTTCCTGATGTAGTTTTGGCAGAGCTTGAATTTGTGTTTTGGGTCATTATTATTTTTGTTTAACCTCTGGCTGTTCAGTACTTACCTTTGTAGCATTTCAAGCTCTTCATTGGACTTGCATGATTTTAATTACAATAAATAACTGGAAAAATTAGGGTGTTCTAAAACTTTTGACCGGTAATGTATAAGCAGTTTTTCATAGTTAACGAAAATAGTCTAAAAAGAATTATAATAGCAATGGATAATTTGATATCTATTAAAGCAACTTTGCCCAAAACATGTAATATTTCCATGTTACTTCAAAATAATAGGTACAAAAAGTAACAGCTCTTTTAGCACGAACAGAGGTGGGTAGAGAAAAGAAAAATTTTACTCAAGTAAGAATGACATTACTTCAAAATAATATCACTCAAATAGAAGTACAAAGCAGTGGTCCAAGAAATGACTCGAGTGTGAGTGAACAAGTTTTTGGGAAAACTACTGCTACTTCTGTATATTCTGTGTGTTCTTCTATGTTATCCTGACTTGTTATTAAGTAGGTTTATAAAGCAGTTTTTCATAGTTAATGAAAATATTCTAAAAAGATGAAATTATAATGGAGATGGAAAAATGTATGCAATTTGAAATCTATTAAAGCAACTTTGCCCAAAACATGTACAAACTACTCCAGAATAATTGATACAAAATGTAGCAGCACTTTTAGCATGAACAGAGGTAGGTAGAGTTAAGTAACCAAAAATTTGACTCAAGTACACTGAAAAAATGGTCCGAGAGGGGTTGCTCAAATTGCAAAAACTAATTTGACAACAATAACTTGACTTTTTTATGTTTCACTGTCCAGCATGTTTAAATCTTACAAAGGTCGCTTGATTGTGGCCGATGTTAGATCTGCATGTTTTAATCAGGTTGAGGAAACATGACTTTATTATAATCTCTGGTAACTTTTGGAGGGAAAATTCAAATGTAACAGGACACAGGACAGTTCCAGGAGCAGAGGACATGCAGTGTGGAGCAGGAGGATTATGAGAGCTGATCTAGAGGTAAGACTTTTTAAAAATTGTATTTACTTCTCTGGCCTCGAATGTTTTCATTGTTAAAACATGTTTGTGGTGTTTTATTTGAAATTAGAGTTAATGTAAGGAGTGTTTCCATGAAACAAATTGTATTTGACTGTCCATCTACAAGAGTGTGACAGTTGTACTCAGATTTTAATGTGTTGTTTCCAGAGTCATCTGCAAACACAGAGTGACGTCCAGAGCTCTGCTGGAGCTGTGAGGAAGTTCATGAATGTTACAGCTGATGTTTCAGAAAAAAGGAAGATGTGTGAGAACCAACAAAACACAGACCACAGATGAACAAAGTAAGTAACTCAACTAAAATGATTTTAAACAAATTTTTCAAAGTGAACTTCCTTTTGAAACAGTTATTGTGTTTCTACAGGGTGATGTGACACTAGGAGACTTTATACCAGATGCCCTTCCTGTTAATGCGTTTAGAGGAAGAAAAGCAGCACATTTTGAGTTTTGTTTCTGCAGATACAGTTCTAATGTTCATGTGATTCTGTTCTGGTCCATTATTGTATTAATAAGTGCTATAAGTGTATTTAAACATGTATAACAGAGTAGATCATCAGAATGTGATCATCATGTGTTATTCCTGTGTCCACAGAGACCAGAGCGTCTTCACTGGAATAAATCTTTACACTGTCCAGCTCCAAACTGTGTGTCTCTGTACTTGTGCTCTGTGTGTGTTTGATTCTGTTTAAGACAATACTATTTTTGTATTATTTTACAGAATTAGATCAATTAAATTAAATTATACATACTTACACATTTCACCATAAGGTAACATAAGATAAATATGCATATTCAGCATGATTTGATCAAATTTCATCAACATGAAAAAGTGACATTCATGTTCTGAGAAAAATACGTGCAGAGGGGATCAAAATAAGTTTCAAAGCCTAAACATAATTTTATTGCATGCAACCGCTTTCCATAACTTTTTTACGCAAATCCAGCGACCTTTTTTTTTTCAGTGTAGGAATGATGTTACTTCAAAATAATATTACTCAAGTAGAAGCACAAAGTAGTGGTCCAAGAAATGACTCAAGTCAGAGTATTTGGGAAAACTCCTACTCAAGTGAAAGAATAGCTGATTTATAATTTGAAGTTAATATACTGGAAGGACAAAATATAAATGATGCAAAAAATGTGGTATTTATTTTAGGATAGACACACAAATGAGAAAAAAGTAATCTGAAAGAGCTAGAAACACAAACATTCAAATTAACATAAATCTTTTGTCACTTGTAGACTTACTCGCAATGTGAAAAGTAACCAATAAAAGAATTCTGCTATAAAAGTACTCTGCAAAGTACAATTTCCCAAGTAACTGAGTAATGAGTAATGAGTACTGACTGAGTACTAGCCACCTTCAAGCACGAATAGCCCTGGTTTCATTCATACATAATGCTCCAGATACTCTCAAATAAAGACATTAGCGGTTTGATTTCAGGTTGCCTTCAAGGATCTCTCCAAGCCTCTCAGGTAAATCCTCACTCGTTCTATCATCTTCTGAATTCACTTTGCAGTTTGGGTTTCAAGAGAAAATGCCAGATGGTGCCTCTCAGCGGGAGACTGGAGAAGATTGTTCAATATTTTATTTAAGAATATGTAATTAATAGGCCTTTTACACTGCGGCTGCGGCCTCTGGTAACCAAGCCTGCCTCAGAGATTGGATGATGGGCTTCAATTTTTCAGTTATCTACTAAATCTCCCAAGAAAGAATTCACAAAACTGCTTAAAGGGCCTGTCTGTACCTGAATGTAGATTTGTCGTACCCCAGTTCAGATGTATTGTATAAGCAAGTCTTGAAGTCAAACTAAGTCTGCTGTGTACTGTCTGCATCTAATTCTAAAGCATTTTTTTGGAAGTTTATCAGGAAGTTACCATATTTTCCAGGCTATTAGGTGAGCTCTTAAGCCTCCAACCCCATCAAAACGACAAAATCCAGAGCACCCTATATACGAATCCACTCAGGTGTCCCAGCACAACTTCAGTAAACTACAAAGCCACACCACTAGCAGCGCACGCAAACACACACGGAGCAGACAGCGACCACGCAGCGAAACACACCCACAGCCACACTCCTCACTCCACGCGGACGAGGAATGGAACGGAGGAACGAACCGAAAAAGCGAGTGTAATGTGCCACTTCTAGCCACAACTGAACAACTGAGTCACTGTGGACACGCCGACAATCCAGTGGTCCCAGACAGCACCCTCCCTACACGCCACAATTGAACAAAGCCAAGAGTCACCGTGAACGCACCAAACAAAGTCCGACTGAGCCATCTAACAGTTGTCTTTCGTTTCAAGTCTGGTGCGGTTTATTTGTGAAAAAAGTTCGAAAATAGACCATTTAATGACAGTGCGCCTTATAATCCAGAGCGCCTAATAGCCCAGAAAGTACGGTACTTTGAAAATTGTGAAAAGCACTTTAAAGTCATCAGAGTGAGTAATTAATATGTTCAAAATGCATAAGGTAAGTGAGTGTGAACAACTTTGGGCCACTACAAATAGTTTTAAATGAGCCAGTTCTGTTTTTTATGATTAGAAGAACGAAAATATCACTTTTTCAAACAGAGTGGTTGAGAACACTGCCACTGAAAAGCTTGAATAGCAAAACTTTACTAAACATACTGCTATTTTACAAGCACAAAAAGATAACCAACAATTGTGAAATTCTTCAGAAGAAAATGTTCCACAAATCTCCCACTTAGACAATGTCTGGTTTTCTAAATGATGAGTTTTTCTTGTGCAAGATGAAAGCTATTGGGACTTCGGCAGAGAAAGGGACTTTATTAAGACAAGGGTGTAGGTTTGGTCTCAGCTTTGAAACCAACTAGTAGGTTACTTGATTAACAAATTCATTATATAATATTGTTTACTTTTTGTTTGATGCACACTGCAAATACCAAACAGCACATCTTTATAAGAAAGGGTAAAATAGGATAAGAAGTTGCGTATATGTTTTATGAATTCTTTCCAAAAACACGCAGAGTCTGGGCAGGGCCAAAGTGTCAAAGTGAGAGGTGGTTTCATTTTTCAGTTCTCAAAATGTAGTTTGTGTCCATTGCCCTTCTAAAATGATTCTTTACCGGATAACAGCCTGTTGCAGCCAATGAAGAAGTGTTGTTCCTCCCTCATAAGATACATAATTACTTTTAACACATTTTTGTGAATCGAGAGGGAATGGTATTAACCTCTAAAATCAAATCTTTGGTTGAAGTTTAAAAAATATTGGAAGTCTCGTCACTCACATCAAATAAAATGGGGGTTGGGTGTAAACTCCTTTGCAGAAGTCCTAGCTCCAGAGACTCCACAGTTTATTTGACAGCAATAAAACCACATAAATCTTCCTTTGCTATGTTTTGGACTAAAAGCAACATTGTGTAACTTGGTGGAGGGTTGCCATCTGTTTGTCAGCAATGAGATATTATTGATTTTCGTGGAATGTTCCACAATATCACATTAAACATACAGTATATACCTCTATGGAGACAAGTACTGTATTTTTCTGACTGTAAGTCGCTCTGGAGTATAAGTTGCACCAGCCAAAAAAATGCATAATGAAGAAGAAAAACACATATATAAGTCACACCGGACTATAAGTCGCACTTTTTGGGGGAAATTTATTTTTTTAAATCAGAGACCAGGAACCATCATTTCATCTTGAAACACAAGTTATAGTAATAACAACAGAATAGAGAACAACAGGCTGTTAATGTAACATATGAACAGTTCTTCAGATAATTATAGCATAAACAACAGAACAGAACACGTTTACCAAACTCTTGATCTCACTCCAAATCACTAAATCCATTGAATTCTTCATCCTCTGTGTCACTTCTGAGCAACTCTGTGACCTCCAGAGATAAACGGAGCGCCATTTCCTCTTCTGTGTAGCTGTTGTCAGACTCAGCATCAGTTACAGTTAAAATTATTCTGGCATTTCTGAATCCTGACAGGATGGTTTTGGTTGTCTCTGAATTTCTGCTTTTCTGATCCATCCAGTGACTTCCAGGAAAGTTGCAGGGCGCACCCTCCTGGCTGTCACATTTCTCGCTCACTCCAAACTTTCTTTCTGCTGTTAGATTTAGTTTTCAGCTGCAGATTTCGCTACTTGCATCTTGTAATCTGCAAAATATGATTTTCTTTTTGGGGACATTTCAATCCTCTCAACTGTCTTTATAAATTTGTTAAAATTTTAAATTTTCAGTGGTTCAGAAGGAATGGTGCGACTGACATGATACAAGCAGGAGCGGCTCTTTCTGCAGGAGACATGCGCAGTAGAGCACCAAGTGACAGTGGTACAGATGTAATAGGAGGCTGGCACACAAGCCTACAGCGCCCTCTCGCGGCTGTCAGTGTGAAAATGTTAATATATAAGTCGCACCGGAGTATAAGTCACAGGCTCACCCAAACCATGAAAAAAAGTACAACCTATAGTCTGAAAAATACAGAAAGTGACTAAACCAGACTAGGCTACAGGTCAGATCTGGGCATTTGCAAGTCTGCTCAAAATATAAATGCATGTTTTCTAGGATCTTTTTGGAGCAATAAAAATAGCGGTATGATAAATATATTCCAGGCAATGCAAAAAGCAAAAAAGTTACATAGTACACCTTTAACTTTAATTAATTGAATTATAGATTACATGAAAGCTACTGTAAATTTATTTTATTTTGGTTACTTATTTCAGCTTCTTGTTTAATAGTGTTTTGATTTTGTTTTTAAATTGTGAATTGTCATAGCAATGGTGTCATAGATCTCACCAATCTAAAACCCATGGAAAGGCATACCATGATCTTCTTCTTTCTTCCATTTATTATTTTTTTTTATGAGCTTGCATTTTCCTCTAGCGATGCATTGTCTGCCCCAGCCCTGCCCCACCCTCAGCACATGCGGGGTCATACATTACTGGGACCCTGGTTTAATGAAGAGGCTGCTGCTGAGGAGATTTGCTGCACAAACTAAACGTGTACAACTCCAGTGAAGTGCAGCCTCATCATTTTCCCCTTTAAACAAGCTGTGCCTGCTCCAGCCAGCCATGGTAGAGATAGCCTACTTTCCCAATGATTCCATGACATAAGCACTGGAGGTTAGACTCAAAAGCATCCGAGACAACATCAGTAAGGTGTAATGGTTGCAATTTTAGAGCAGTGATAAACAAATTGGGCATATAATAGCATCTACAATGAGAGTAAAAGCTTGTGGTTTATGTTTATGTCTGCAGGATGCTAAATAAGGATAATAAGGAGAAAAGGAGGTAAAATGTTGAGTCAGGTTATTATTTGATCCTTATATTGTATGAAATGTTATAGTTGTCATAGATTTTATATGGCTGTTTTTCATCACTAGTGCAAATAGTGTTTACAGAACAAAAGGTAAAAGGTAGCTGTTAACTTGAACATTATTGCGTCACGACCTCACAAAATGGAACTGAGTATTTTGAGCTCCGGAAATGTAGACATACTAGTACACATGGGTTACTCAAACATGTTTTTGATAGGGTAACAACATTCTAACATGCCTTAAAGCTCACAAGATCTCATTTTTCATAATTAATAGGACCTTTAATACAGGGGGTCTCCAACCTGTAGATCGGGAGCTACAAGTAGCTCTGCACCCCCTTCCAAGAAGCTCACCAAGGGATTTCTGAATTACACAAATTGTCCTGAATAAGTAAAATTTGCCAAATTAAAAGGCTATTACCATTGTACATGTATCATTTTGATGCCTAACTTTGTGCACTAATAAATAGATAATGTTTTATGTTTTATAGGCGTCTAACTGTACCTCATTTAAGGCTCGCAGTGGCACTTAAACATACTCCATTTCTTGTAACTGCTGAAACTAGTAGCTCTCTGGCATTTTCATTTTGTAAACTGGAGGAAAAAGGGAGACCCCTGTTATAATAACAACAGATAAACTGTGCAGGTTGGTATCTAATGGGGCAACTTAGCCCAAATCTCTTTGTCAAAACCACATGAAAAACTTAAGTAAAAATAAGGCTGTAGTCTTTTAGATTTCAGTCAGTCAATCAGTGGCATCTTAATGAAGAACTGATGATGAAAAATTGTAAGTCAATTATGATCTAAATAAGGATTTATGTGCACAGCAGCAGAAATAAAGAGTATGGCATGAGCAGTAGTTGAAGATTTGGGAATGAGTCATGAGATAAACACAGAGTTTCTGAGTACTTTTCTATTTTAGTTATTTTTGCATCAGCTCCTTTGCAGTTGTAGTCTTTTGAGTGCCATTTGAGTCAGATGCATGGGCAGATCACAGATACTGAAAAGTTTAGAGAGCATGCTCCTTTTTAGTCAACTAATCAATCAACTGGACAAAATTTTCTTTAGTCAATTACAGGCTGAAAGCGAAGAAATAAAACAAGAAAGATGTATGTGCTTATCTGGAACAATAGGTACAAAATGAAAACAAAGCTGGTTGTCTTTGCTTTTAGAGTGTTTTTAATTAATTTTGGTATCCAGATGCTATCAACTATCTTTCATTCACCAGTAACATTCAGTCTGGTGGTTACAAGCATTTTCTCATACATTTTTGCAGTTTTCTTATATTTTTTGGAACACAGCCCAAAAAGGGTCTTGGCATTTACATTTAAGCTTTCTAATGAAGATGTAAGAGTAAATAAAGACAGAGCCCTCCTGAGTGAGCAGGTCCAGGCCTCAGGGTAGCAGAGACAGGAGACAGGAGGCTGTGTGACCCAGTTGTGCAGCCTTCAGCTCGGAGACTAAGGGATTAGCTCCTGGATCATAGCTGTATGACAGCACTGGCTCAAAGGGTTAGCCACATACACCGGCACGCTGCTCCTTCTACTGAGGAAATATGACATGGAGGAGTGCCATAGCTTCTAACTGCACTGTACAGAGATCATGTGCACCTACTTTTACAACAGGGGGGTGCTGCAAACAGTTTGTCTAAAATCCAATTTTACATCTTAAAGCTACACTGCGTTAGCCTGATTCATCAGCTGGTTTCCACAAAGTCTGACTTCTAATTTGAATTAGAATTTGAGTTAGAATTTGTTCGCTTGATAGTAGGCAGGTACTTTTTTCATTTAACCAATCGCTGCTATTTGGTCGTGACATATGTAATGCGCCAATAACGGGGCTAACAGGTAAATTAAGCTTTTCCCAAATCCTGTAGAAAGAAGAGCAATAATGTCTTTCCCCTTGATAAAATTCAAAAAACATTCTTTTTGTTCCGCCTTTAAATGCTCGATCTCGGGAATCGTTGCCAACACAGAATACATGACTCTTCGCTTATTGACTGATGCCTGCTGCACTCGCACTTCCAAGGTTCTTGCAAACGGTTTAGTGTATTCCGATTCATCTTGGCTAACACTGCGTAACTTTCTGGAGGGAGAATAGTTAAAACTATACTTCGGAACATTCCGCACGGAGATATATACATTTGAAGCCATATTTATACTAAAGCCAAAACATGCCAAAGTAAGGTTCAAGGTTCTTTATTGGCATTCAAGCATGCATAGAAAAACACGACATAACAAAATGTATTCCTCAAGGCCCAGTAAGTAAAAGAGATAATGCAACATAAAGAGTAAATGCATCTCACTAATGAAATTGTCAGATTAAAACAGGGCAAGAGTCAGGTTTGAGGAGATGCAAGCCTGAGTAAGGACACATGTTATATGCGGTGGTTCTTTAAAATGAAATAGTTGACCAGTGTAAAAATAAGAACTAGACTTCAGCAGTTTCAGTGGCATCAGAATCTAGCAGCACAATATTTTTCAAAACATATGAGTTCATTCAAAAACAACATTGAATTACCCAAACAAAAACGCTTGCCAAATCAGCTCCCCCCTGATGTCGAGGAAACTGTGTAAATTGTGATGGTTAGAAAACAGTCAGAACAGCACTTACTGAATATTTACAGACATCCATAAACGCCTACTTCTTTTCCAGGTCCTGGTTTTAGAGTTTAAATCCAGTAAATTTAACTTTAACTGCGTGGCTGTAATAACCCATCTCATAAACTCACCCAAACATGACTTTATTCGCAACAAAATTATGTTTTGGCTCTGCAGACGAAAAATAAGATGAAATAATAACGATGAATTTCTCCACCTATGAATTCCATTGGCAGTTTCAAAAATACCATTTCAATGATACGATACACTTGAAGTCTGTTCCTTCTCTGTTTACATGTGTCTCTCAGAGTAACAGTAAAATCATAATGTACTGCAAAGATTATATAGCATTACCGTCAGCGAAAGACTTACTGATAACGTCTATGAATAATGCATCAAACTGAATGTATTACTTTTACATCATGCTGGGGGTGGTTTTCACGTATGTCTATTGTGGAACAGTCATCATTTTCCATGGTAAAAGAATACAGACATTAGCAAACACTGCCAAAAAGCATTTTCTGAATCTGAAAACTCAAGAAAAAAAATGGATTTATACAACAAACTTTCAGGAGCCTGCGATCAATATGAGTGTTCTTGGTCCTGTTTCGGAGTTTGATTTTTGACAAAAGGTGAGAGCGACTAACTGAAAAACTGTTGGTTAATGCTAACTAAGGCTACATTCAGACCACAGGTGTTAATACCCAACTTCAACTTTTTTGTGAAATCCAACTTTTTTTGCGAGGTCATTCACATTTCCAATTAAATCCGTCTTGCATGTGATCTTCATTGTGAACTTTAAATGCTCAGTGTTTAAGGAAGTCACCTAAAATCTCCCAAACTCGGGTCCAGTTCTTCGTAAAATGGACAGGTTACATGTCCAAGGCCGCTTTGTTTGTTTGAGTCTTTAGCCTCCTTGTATTTGACTCACAGGCTCTTTATTTCTTGGACATTGAAGCCAGGACCGCCTGTACCCGCACTCGGCCATTTCTTTAGCAATTTATTTAAAAAAACACCCGGTTCTGATAAGACTCCTCTCTTACGGCTCGCGGTGCGGATCCGCCTTGCCCAGTGCTCCCTGTTTGTTTCACCGCTGGTGCCCTCCATATTTGCACATGCTGTGTGGTACCTGGTGCCTGATTGGTGGAGTGTGGTCCTTTCTCTGTTGGGCTGACTCCGATGTTCGTTGTGCCTGGTTGGAGGATTGACTTCCCGTTCCTCCAGTCCCCTTTCTACACATCCCATTGCCTCATCCAATAAATGTGCTGTTATGTGCACCTGTTCCTCCTCGTGGCTGGATGTCAGTTTCAATTCGCCACACTTGTGAATAGACGTGTCTTTGTTTCATCCCATTGCTAATGTGAATTGTGTGTTGAGATTCTAGGGGTCGCTATTGACCTGATCGTTTCTTTTTGAAATTCTTAGTTTGGCTTGGCCCTTGGGCATTTGTATTTTCTTTTGATTTATACTGATCCCATTAGATGTATGGTTTAGTTGTATTTGGATTTTTTGATTTATCAATTGTAAAACACCTTTTTGTGTTATAATACTTCCTTACATTTACTTTATAAATGCCACTTATATTACATCACATCTGGTTTGTGTTACTTTCCTTTATCCCTAGCACTGATTCGTAATGCTCTCCAGTTCAGTCTGAATATAAATATTAATAAACTCTCTAACGTCGCTTTCCCTCCGAGCCTGACAAGTAGGTGGGATGAATGTGACCTGGTGGTTCAGACTGAAGTCACATGTCAAAAGATCGAATATGTATCAGTTTTAGGAGCATATATCCATGTGGCCTGGGTCGCATTTGAAAAAATCGGATCTGTGTCATTCAGACTGTCATTAAACTATCAGATAGAGGTGGCATAGGGACAAAAAAATTGGATTTGGGTGACTTCAGGCTGCAATTTGAATGTAGCCTAACTTGTGACAGTAATTTTAAAATTTCATCTCACCTATTGTAGTTCCAGCTAAGTCTTTATGGTCAGATTGTGCTGTGTAACTTGAGTAACAGAGCTTCAGACAGACCAGTGCCTTATTTAGCATTATACCTCCAGGGAATGTTGATCAACTGATTTTACAGTACACCTCTAAACCACATGAATAGTTATTATATCGAAAACAACACTGTCTGGGTTAAATAGTCTGCTATCACCTAAACTCCTAAAACTTTGTTTGGAATCACTTTCTACAAACATCTTTTCAATTGGGCACATTGTGAAAAATAAGTATTTTAATAGTCAAGGCTCTGAACCTTGTCAGTGTAAAATTCTTAAAGAACCTAGCAAAATCACTTATGTAACCTTAAACAGTCAGTGGGACGATGTTTGGTTTTGTTTCCTGAGCGTATAACAGAGTAGTACTGTGAACCGAAGCCTTGGTCTGAAAAAAGGGCAGAGACTTGATGAGGAAGTAGTTGTGGTTACAGTAAGGAGGGAGTGCTGTGAAGGACAGGGACGAGCGACACCGGGAGATCAGGAGACGGGTGCAGCTACAGCAGAAGGGCAGAAACTGAGAGAGGAGCGATGGATAGATTGTAGGAGTTAAGAGGCGAGGAAAAATGGAGGGAGGGGAGGGAGAGATGGAGAAGGAGGGAAGAAGGGAGGAGAGGGAGGGAGAGAGAGTGAGGGAGGGGGGTACAGTGGTGGGAAGGTTGGAGGAGGAACAGTATGTCATGTGCTGTTTTATTCTCATCCAGAGGCCAGAGAGTGGAGGCAGGTATCTGTTCATTATTCCAGGGTGTTATATAACAGGCTAAATATTTGGTAAAGGAACACACAGGAATTGTTTACTGCCTTTTCATGAACAAAATATTTAAACAATAACAAAATGCTTTCGTCTCAGTATATAAAAATACAGTGAAACAGTCATATATCTGAATACATGCTTTTATAGTCCAAATTCAGGTTTGAACTACTTCTTTTTGTTTTTTGTTTTAGTTTTTTTTGAAAAATACATTGTTTTTTTAATTGCTAAATCATACCTTGATCTAACCTAAAACACAGACAGTTTTTGATCTTCATTTTGTAAATCTGAGTAGGGTAGCAGTTGTAAATGTATAAATTTAAATGTATAAAATCAAATGTTTTAGTTTTTTGGAACCTGATGTGATGAAGCAGAGCTCCATTCTGCCCAACCTCCACGGCAGCTGCACTTACTCTCTGTTGGTATTGTAATTAGTTGGATTATTACACAATATTAATTTATTAGAAAAAAAAATCTCTATGTAATCTAAAAAAAAACAAAAAAACAATCTTCATATAAAATAGTGACAAATAATTATTATAATGATTAAAATTTGGTTATAAATTATAGTATTGTTAGGGTAGTAAGTAATGTGACTGATTCCTGGCTAAATACTGGTCCAGTAGTTTGATGTAAAGAAATATTTCTTTAAGCTTTGTTCACCAACCTCTCAAACTCAATCTCGTCAGTTGTTTCACAATTGCCCAATGGTTGAATAACAGAACAGAACATAGGCCACTGATACAAAGACAAAACGCTTCAATGAGCAACTTCAACTGAAACTCAACAAGCTATCACTTATTCATGATCCCAGTGCAGCAGTTCCCCGATGGCCACACCCACAAGATCATCAAAAGAATAGATAGAAAATTATGTTTTACAAATGCTCTTTATTCTATCAAAGAAAGGAACCCATGTTCAGACTGACATGATGAAAAAGGAATAAAACTGGGAGACAATGTTAAGGAAAAGCAAATCTAACATGTACAGTGTTGTAAGTGTCAAGTATCGAGAGGACCAGCAGTGGTAGTAGTAGTAGTAGTAGTATATTATAATAACAGGTATAAATCCTATCCATTATATTAAAGGAGAAACATTTGTCAACAAAATCAACTTTACAAAGCTTTCAACCCTTCACTTGTTTTTTGTTGTTGTTGTTTTTTTAGATTAATTCTGTGTAATCCTGTATTGGAGGCTAGAGAGCGAAGAAAATATAACTTATGCACCCCAAAATACTAGGATCATACCATTACAGGTTTTAAACCAGATGTAAATGGAAATGTTTCTATTACTAAATACTTTTAGATCAGGATCACGTTTTACAATGACCAAATATTCTATGAGTGTATTAGAGTATCAATAAGTACCTTAATAAAGCTCAATATGTCTTCTTTAAAGTCATCTTACCTGATCTTTATTGTCTTAAAATCTTAAAACAAACTAGTCTGTTTTAAATGGTTTACACTGGTCAAAAGTTATTACACCCTTGTCTTATGCATTCTGAGCATCCTAATTATTCACAGCGATGAGTTTATAAGCAGTTTTCACAACTGGAAACTCCAGCCACAACTAACAGCTAACAACAACTAGAATGTCAACCACACATTTCCTGATTGTGTGATGATAAAAAAACATTTATAAATAGATGCAGACAGCACAAAGAAGACATATTTTGACCTTGAGAGCGGCTTATGCGATATACTTGTACTGAGGCAAGACAATTTTGTCCAGATACATGGGAAAAAATTGGGTAGAGGGCCTGAAATTGAAAGCCACCGGCCCAATGTTAAACCAGTGCCCTTGCCATGTTACATTCAAAGCCCTATAACATCAGAACACGCTTGATCATGTTGGTATTATATTAAAAGCTTGTCCTTAAACAGCCTGGGTAAACCACAAATCACACGCAGTCTTATACAGCACCTTACATAAGCACAATACAAGCACATGCTGGAGAGGAGAGGGAGGATTTATCGGTAACAGAAAACTCCTCCACACTCGATACATCAAGACAGCGCCCCCAGCACATGTACACCTCATGTGCAGCTGGTGGAGATTCCCTTGAGGGGCTTGGCTTCAATATTCCAGACTGCAGAGAAAGGAAAAAGCAATTTGGAAATTCCCCATACACCTGCATTTAAATATTGATGTGTCTTGCATTGTTGAGTTGCCTAAGACCACCGACCACTATCTTGTCTCTGTGCTGTTGATAATTTCCTCACGATGGTTTCACGAAGGACAGAGTGGCGTGTAGGAAAGCAGAGTATAGGACCTGTCATGTGAGTATAAATGTTTAAAAGACATGGTTTTGTCTCAGGATGTATTGATGAAATGTTTATGGAGCAGTGGAAGTAGAGCAAGAGAGTAAGGTGCATGCATGCATGCACGACTCAGGTCATGCATGACTGTTAACATGTTTGATTTTATGTGGCAGAAACAGATTAAATCAGGAAGTGTAAGTATTATGGCAGATGGTAATTGAACAGGAACATTATCTCACTTCAGTCCATTAAGCTGATATATTGTTTTGATCCAGGGAAAAAATCTCAATGTCACTTCCATGTACATGTCTACTGATCGGCCGGTGTGAGCAGTAAGGGTTTTGAATAAATAAGCAAATAGATGTATGAATGAAATAAATTAAAGAGCCTCTATTACACTATTTTCTGATCTATGTTATAATGTCTCCTCATCAAAAACATCATTCACATTCATTTAAAACCTTGAATATTGAATTCTGAAATGTAATGGAAAATATTCTGTTCCATCTTGTAATGGCATGTGGTAATAAAAAAAGAGCTCTACTGTGCTTTAACTACATACACCTTCACTAGAATCATTTGGATAATTTCAGTCCTGGAACTGCCAATCTCTACCAAACTAAATGTAAAAGGTAGTTGCTAACTTGGAAATGACCAGTGCATGACAATGCAAGGTGGAACAGAGGATTCGGGCCTATTCATTTCAGTAGGACAGCTAAAACATAAATGTTGACATTTGTAGCAGTGCAGACAAATGGTGGTTGTTTATGTTTGCTACATTTGCAATCATAACTTGCAGCTCCAGTACTGAAAGTTCACTAATGTATGCAGGATTTATGGCGGTTAATAAAATATAACTCAAATTGTTGTGACACTTTATTTTTGGTGCATTGTTGTCAAGCGTAACGTTAAGAAAGTTAAGAAATGTTTAATACACGGTCCATCACATGTATGCTGTTTGGCACAAATGCTAATCATTGTCCAGAAGGATAAGGCCATCTGAGACTATCCCATTGAAAATGCACTGGAGCTGGTGTATAGAAGGGCACCGGGCTTTAGAAAGCAGGCATCCAGTTTACAAACACCAAGAGGGTATCTCACATGAACATGTATGCTTAAATCCATAAGTGCATCACAATGCAATATTCATTGTACAGCTTATGTGGGGATTCTCTATAGTAGCCAGGCTTCCAGGGGAGGTGAAGTGTTTTGCCCATGGACATCACAACAGTATGCATTGTTTGGAGCTGGGATCAAACAGCAACCCCAGTGGCTCGAGTTTAGCTACTGATAAAACTTTGCAAAATCCAAATAGTTCAAAATAAATTCAAATTCAAATTAAATTCTGGAGTAAAGGCAAAACAAATTATGTTTTCATTCAAAGTTTGGGTTTAAAAATCATGCAAACTATTTGCCACAGTCACACTATCTGAAAATATAAGCACAGCTTGTCCAAAAGCCAGGAAAGCAACCACAAACTCTAACATTATAGATAAGTCACACACACACACAAAAAAAAAAAAAAACAACTGCTCAAGCAGGTGAAAAATTACATTGAGGAACCTGCATGGGGAAAACTGGGAAACCCAATTATACAGCAATTCAGCCAGGAGCAAAGCCATATGCAGCAATAACAAGTCAGGCAAATGAAATATAGCAGCACCCTCATAATAAAGTGATGGCTCTGTGAGTATTAAGAAGCACACAGGCTTCAATAAATACTTTCAAGATGAGATATTTCTTTCAAATACACAAAGTGCATTCTCAAAACAGAAAGAAAGGCATGAAAATAATGTTCCATATTTACAATAAAGTCATTCCTTTAAACTTTTTAACACATTACAAAATGCATTTTATCCAGTTTAGCATTTTATGTGGAAACATCTATGTTTCACCAAAAACACACTTTTAGTGTGATTTCATGAAGATGTACTCTCTCATTTCTAATAGTGTCAGAGCAGATCCAGAGAACACAGACAGAAACACTGTGTACCAAACATCAAACCAGAATATGAATCCATGTATTTGTCTTTTTTGTCACATCATAGTTATAAAATGCATTTTATATTCTTACTCTACAATTATAGACTGTATAGTCGACTCAGTTAAACTTCTGAATATGTCATTCAAAGCAAAGGAAGTCAGCAGAAGGAACATTTCCATGGAGACAAGCAGAGCCAGGCAGTCCTTCAGGCAAAGTAAGAGACAGGTTTGTGGAGATGCAAGCCTGTTCACAGTAAATTTTTCTCTCTGGATAAAATATTGAAAAACATGCTTTTATTTTAGCTTTTAAGTTATGAGGTGGGCCTTCAAATGTATGTCTACAAGGCCAAGCAGTGCACTAAGAATAAATGTACTGAATGTCATGACTCACAAGTGTTCTCTTTTTAATATTTACTTTTTTTCTACTTTCATTGCTTTGAAATTTTTCTGGCTGTGTAGTGAGGAATGCTGCCGATTTGAAAGATGGTGGAGCTTATTTTAGACCTTGTGTTAATAATGCTATGATGTTCTCTCATTGTGCATTAGTTTTGGAGACTGGCTGCACATTGCTGAAGAGAAACACTGCTTCTGAATCACGACCCCAGACAGGTTTCTCCAATGCTTCTGGTGTATGTTCGATGGGACCCAATTAGCAGGACATAATAAGGAGAGTATTTACTGTTCCATATTTGCTTTTGAAAGGAGTTTGTTTATCCATTTACTTGTGTAATTAATAGTCTGCGGTGCTTTCAAGGAAAACTGTATGGTCATTATTCATCAGGTACATTTGTTTCCACCAGCCAATAGATGGTATACCGCCAGTGCCAGTGCTCATTACAGTTAGATTATTCTCTTCTTGACTAGTGGTTTAGCTTTTTGTATCTTATTGTAATGTAAAGCATTTGATTTGGTATACCCATAGACTATATATATAAACGGACAGAGCTAACCCACTAGCCGCCGCATTCCAACTAGGAGGTGAACATGGAGGTGCTTCCATCTCCATCGACTCTTACTCCAAATGACTTTACAATGAAAAATGCCACCTCTCTCTCTGTAATTGCTGCTGTCAGACTCGTCATTTTGGTCTTAAAAACTACATTATCCTGTTTTTTATGATATTTTTTATATATGTAGATATTTAGGGCTGGGGAAAAAGAGACAAGATTTTTTGTTTTGTTTTTTCCCAAAAATTGATCAATCTCAATTTTTGACTTAATCTTATTAAAAACACTGACATGTGGACTTCAGACATAAAGGGAAGTGTGTAAGGATCACTATATTCCTTGTTGTTAGGACCAATAATTCAGGAGAAATCCACATGTAAAGTTTGTAATGAGTTTGTACAATAGCTTATGCCTAAAAGCTATTGTATACGCACATTACCATTACCGGCAGAGACATGTCCACGTGCAATGTCCGTGCACTAAATGAGGTCTTAAATTTCATCAACAGTTAGAAAATAGTTAGTTACTTTCTATAACTTGGATTGTAATGATAAGCAGCAGAGGAGGAGAAAGAGGACAATAGATTATAAATCCTCGTCAGCACCACTTAGTGCCCCAAGCTTGACTGTTGACCTGTCAATTAAAATGCACATGCCTTATTATCAAGATCGACCAAAGTAGAGTGATTTATCGATCTTTTGATTTTTGGCACAGCCCTAGTTTTTATTTAGCAATTTTGTCTGTAAATAAACTCCCAACTTCCCAATGCGGCAAAACTCAGCTCCAAATTGGCTCCTATAACTGCTAGCCTCGTGAGCTTTATTTGACTGGAACGTAACAGTATGGGTGACATAACACTCACTTAGTCACTTCTTTATACAGTCTGTGGGTGTACCTGGAATCCAAATAGGTCTTTGCCTGTCACGTGACAAAACCTTCATTCGCCACCATATTGAATCTTAGTTGTTGGTGTGAAACAAATACCAGAATCCAAAGAAAAATGGGATAAACTTCTAAACTAATGCAACTGCTCTGCGTGACATAAGTTAGCAACTTGGCATGAACTGATTTAGCTGAATGGGCACTAAGCCACAACACACATCACATTCTAGCACGATTTGGACCATTGCTTGAATAAACACTAAGTCAATGCATAAATCAAGCTGGCACAAGGTCAGGAGGGGAGTAGGCCCATGAAACAGTGACATGGGACGGTGCCCTTATGGAAATACTTCGTGTTTAGAACGTGTTTTGGTTTGATTTGCTATTTCTGTTTTCAAATCTGGATCCTGACTTGTTCTTTTGCTCTTGTTTGGGCTTTGACTACCACTCTAGCACAATCGGAAAGATTTAAGATGACTGTGATTGTGGCATGTGTTAAAAAAGCGAATGAGGAAGACTTTAAGTAGCTGACTTTTACTTTTGAACAGAGGATAAAAACAACTGTCTCCTCTTGGACAGACCAAGTCCACAAATGCTCTCCAGTTAGTGGACGTTGACAGTGTCTGCATTGAGTGGAGAGTTATTTTGATTTGGTTATTTTTTAGTTCATTTGGTCTGTAAGCATCATAGAATCCGTGGAAAAAAATTGTCACAGCAGATTATTTATTCAACAGAAAGTGAGATCTTTTGATGTCCTCTGATATGCTGTAGTCAAGTATTCAGTCATTGTGTTGGGGAGCTACATTTATCTAACTTTAGCAAAATCCAGTTGGTAATGGTTGACTCTGACCTTGGTAATAGTTCCAATGTCAAACATCTCCCTAAATGACTACTAAGTTTACTACATCACAAATACGTATGCTAAATATGAGACAGACAGTTAAGGCCCCAAACAACACAGTGAACTCCCTCTTTAAAGACTATTTTAAACTTTCAAAACTTTCTTTTTATTCAGACATAGAATTTAAAATTAATGCCCCAATTTCTCTACAATATTGTGTGTGAAATTTCAAAGCAGATCTTATTAATATCAGCTTTCTTAATACCTTAGCAATATGAATGCAGTTCCAAACCTGACTTGTCACTGTACCAAACTGTGCATAACAGTGAGACAAAGAGGTGGAAATAAGAAGTGTAAGCAAAATGGATGAAGAGGAGAGAGAGAGAAAGAGAGAGACTTTTCAGAAGCCTTCTACAATTACCACTTATGGACTCCTGCAGTAAGTAGCAAGCTATAGGCACGCCAACTCGTCAGACTTTTTCGACTGAATACATTTGCGTTAAGTGCTTTCAAAGGCTGGAGTTAAATATTGGGGAAGTATTAATGTAAAGGCAAGGCTAAAAATAAAGACTAGTTCCTGATGAGCAAAAAGTGAAACTGCAAGAAAAATGTGTAGCTTCTGGAGTAATCAATAAATGAAAGTTTAAAATCAATTCTCAAGCTAAAGGGCATGTGAAGTACTTGTGCTAGAGGCTGCTGTTTTGTGCTGAAATTGAAAATGTAGATGATTTAAAGATTTTATTTTTTTTTCTAAGTCACCAAAAATATTCTAACTTATATGATTTATTAATTTTTTTAATGAATATGTGATTAAGGTAAATGCTTCATTAGAGTAGATACCATGAAAAAGAACTGGAGGAAATGGTACTGCAGATTATGAGGTTGTTGGTTCAATTCCCACTCACCTACAGAAAGGGCATCCTCTACAATATATTATCAGTTATAAAATGTTAGATTTATTCAAGTCCAGTGCAAATAAAAAGTCATTTCTGAACTGACATTTACATAAGAATTATAACATTTAACACCTATTGTGCTTTGTGGAACAGGAACTGCACACCTAAGGTCAAATGAAAGAATTATGATGGAACCAAATAAAGGGTAGTTCTGCCAGAGAAAGAGAGGTTAGACTTTAGACTAGTGCAGCAGCAAGTAAAAAAAAATAAAATATATATATATATATATATATAATATATATATATATTATATATATATAGGCAACCCCGATGCCGGTTACAGAGGCTATGTGAAGTACCATCTGAAAGTCTCCTAGACGATGTGAATGCAGCACTGACAGTGATCCCTACCACAACAATCACTGAAACCAATGAGCTGATATACACTTCAGCAGCAGTGATCCTAGATGTGTTGGGCTATAAGAGCAACCATGGGAGCCATGCGATACAATACCCACCATGGCAAAGACGGTTAGAGGCTAAAATCAAGGAGGTGCGGAGAGAAGTGAGCCAACTGTCAGAGGCCCAGAAAGGTGCAATGAAAAAGCAAGTGCCCAAGAGGTACAACCAGTTGCCCATACCTGAAGCACTCGAAACTGCCAAACAAAGGCTCCAAGCCTTGGCCAGCCGCCTAAAGAGGTACACACATGAAATAACGAGGCCAGACGAATAAACCGGCTGTTCGCAACACAACCGGCGAAAGTGTACGCTCAGTGGCAGGGTAGGGTAATAACAGCAGAGCATACCCACCAAGGCTGGAGACTGAGAGGTACTGGAAAGGCATATGGGAAAGGGAGGCATCACATAACACCGATGCACAGTGGCTGGTGGATCTGAGAGAAGACCACAGCAACCTCCCTGAACAGAATCCAGTCACCATCACAGTGGCAGACATCCAGGGAAGAGTCTCAGGTATGAAAAACTGGACCAGGCCCTGACATGATCCATGCGTACTGGCTAAAGAAGCTCACTGCCCTCCACGAGCGCCTGGCAGCACAAATGAACCAGCTGCTAAGGGATGGGACTCACCCTGAATGGTTAACCCAAGGGCGTACGATCCTGATCCTAAAGGATCCTTCAAAGGGTGCAGTCCCATCCAACTATCGGCCAATAACCTGTCTCTCCACAACATGGAAGCTCATGTCAGGCATCATTGCGGCTAAGATAAGTGGGCACATGAATCAATACATGAGTGCAGCACAGAAGGGTATCGGCAAAAACACCAGGGGAGCCAAACACCAACTCCTGGTTGACCGAACAGTCGCCCGCGACTGCAGAACCCGTAAGACCAACCTGTGCACTGCCTGGATTGATTACAAGAAAGCCTACGACTCAATGCCACACACATGGATCACTGAGTGCTTGAAGCTGTACAATATCAACAGGACTCTAAGGGCGTTCATTGCGAACTCGATGCGGTTGTGGAAAACCACCCTTGAAGCCAAGGGGAAGCCACTTGCACATGTGTCCATCAAATGTGGCATATACCAAGGAGACTCACTGTCCCCACTACTGTTCTGCATAGGCCTGAACCCTCTCAGCCAAATAATCGACCGCACTGGCTATGGATACCGACTCAGAAACGGGGCCACCATCAGTCACCTCCTCTACATGGATGACATCAAGCTGTACGCTAAGAGTGAGCGAGACATCGACTCACTGATCCACACCACAAGGATCTACAGTACAGACATTGGGATGTCATTCGGGCTTGAGAAATGTAGCAGGATGGTGACAAAGAGAGGGAAGGTAGTCCACAGAGGGGGTGTCACTCCCAGAGGGAACAAATAGCAGACGTTGAGGACAGTTACAAGTACCTTGGTATCCCACAAGCAAATGGCAACCTCGAAGAGGCAACAAGGAAAGCGGCTACGGCCAAATACCTGCAAAGAGTGAGGCAAGTCCTTAGAAGCCAGCTCAATGGCAAGAACAAGGTGCAGGCAATCAACAGCTACGCCCTGCCAGTGATCAGATACCCTGCAGGGATTGTAAGCTGGCCAAAGGAGGAGATACAGACCACAGATGTTAAAACACGAAAGCTCCTGACCATGCATGGAGGGTTCCATCCCAAATCCAGCACCCTGAGACTGTACGCAGGCCTGGAAGGAAGGGGGCCGAGGACTAGTGAGTGTGGGAACCACTGTCCAGGAGGATGAAACATCCAAGCTCCTTGAGTACATCAAGGACAAGGCCCCAGCAGATGAGGTGCTCAGAGAATGTCTCAGACAGTGGGGTCCAGAGGAAGAGGTGCTGGAGGGACCATCATGGCAGGACAAACCCCTACATGGGGCGTACCACCGGAACATAACTGAAGTGGCTGATATCAAGAAATCCTACCAATGGCTTGAGAGGGCTGGTCTGAAGGACAGCACAGAGGCACTGATCCTGGCTGCTCAGGAGCAGGCCCTGGGCACTCGAGCAATAGAGGCCCAGATCTACCACACCAGACAAGACCCACGGTGTAGACTGTGCAAAGAGGCTCCTGAGACAGTCCAGCACATAACTGCGGGGTGTAAGATGCTGGCAGGGAAAGCATACATGGAGCGACATAACCAAGTGGCGGGCATAGTGTACAGAAACATCTGTGCAGAGTACGGGCTGGAGACCCCAGGATCAAGGTGGGAAACACCTCCAAAGGTTGTGGAGAATGACCGAGCCAAGATCCTGTGGGACTTCCAGATACAGACTGACAGAATGGTGATGGCGAACCAACCAGACATAGTGGTGGTGGATAAGAAACAGAGCAGAGCCGTGGTGGTTGACATCGCAATACCAAGCGATGGTAATATCAGGAAAAAGGAACACGAGAAGCTAGAGAAATACCAGGGGCTCAAGGAAGAGCTGGAGAGAGCCTGGAAAGTAAAGGCATCAGTGGTGCCTGTGGTGATCGGAGCACTCGGGGCTGTAACCCCCAAACTGGAAGAGTGGCTACAACAGATACCGGGAAAAACAACGGACATCTCAGTCCAGAAAAGTGCAGTACTGGGAACAGCAAAGATACTGCGCAGAACTCTCAAGCTCCCAGGCCTCTGGTAGAGGACCCGAGCTCAATGAGGGTGAGAGAGACCTACCACCGTGGAAGGTGAGAAACACATTTTTATTTTTTTTATATAGATAGATAGATAGATAGATAGATATAGATATAGATATAGATATATATCATGACCATACATGTGTAAAACTGAGCATACTTTTAGGGCTAAATGTGAAATGTTAACCTTTTTCACTGATCTGAGCTGTCAGTGAATTTAATGTAGTTTCTTTTAAACAAAAGGCGCATACGCTCATAAGAGTCTAATGATAACTTAACAGAATGCTATAGTTGCGTCAAAGAGATACTCAGATTCCATGACTTTTCCAAAATTTTCATTGAATGTACAAAATGCCATGACTTTTCCAGGGCTGTAAAATGACAATTTCCATGACTTTTCCAGGATTTCCATGACCGTGGGAACTCTGTATATATTCGTTTATTATTCTAAAAGATGCATACAGTCAAACACGCCATCGCCATCACCATCACCACCAATATTGCATTTGATCATCCTTACTGACTGATTCTAATCCAAGGGTAATGTTGCAAAGTTCACACAGCTGTAGTTGACATTTCAAACTACTTAACCTCATGTCTGACAGCTGTATTTTAACAGCACAGTTTGGAAGTCACAGATAGAGAAGACACAGAGAAGCCAGACTGATATGAAATACTCTGGATTTCTTGATTCTACACATTGTCAGTTTAGAATGGATTTCATTTTACTGAAAGCGATTGGGAAAATGTGGAACTTTCAGATGAATACTTTGAGCTGATCGGGTGGCATGGAAGTGTGCAGTGCTGCCCTACTTATTTATAATTTATTATTACCATTTATATTTATTATTCTCTTTGTTATTAGAATATTTTGTGATGTCATTGTGTGAGCTCCTGTGTCCAAGTAATTTCCCTTGTGGATCAATAAAGCTAAAATCTCTATGTCATGATCTTTACTCAGAAAGACGAGATGTTTGAGAAAGTCTGTTCCGTCCTTCCATACAGTTTAAGTAGTGGTTATGAATTCCACCTTATATTGTTACAAATAAGACCTCTGCTCTTTATAATAATGGGAAACTGCACACACATCCACTGAAACCCCTCATATGTGGCAGCATTATGAATATATTATTGCACAACAGCAGCTTATTCCCCAATTGTGAGCTCGATTTTTATTTATGAAATTGTTATATGAGTAATGCAATAACATCACATCTGTCTTTTTTTTTTTCCTATTGCCTTGTTGCGAACTCCCACCACAGTAAAATGACTCAGAGAACGCTGTTAGTTTTAATGGCATTATCTTTTGAGCATATTGCTGTCTCATTTATTTTGATTATGTAACGCACTTTATGACCCTCTTTGCTCCTGAAGCTTGTGTATTATTAAAAGAGTGTTTCCCTTCCCTGTATTTAAGGAGATAACAAGAATTGTCCTAAGCTGACTCAACTGAGCAGCACCACCTCATGAAATGTCAACCTTGTTACCGATCCACTGCTCTATGCCACCTACAGCCTGTGAACTGAGATACTACATTTTAGGTTTTCCCTTTAAGTAATTCACATTGGCACCAAAAACTAATGAAGAGTCAAAGGGCTGCCCCGCATTTTCTGATCTAGGTTATAACGTTTCCTCGTCAACAAAACAGGCTTGGAGTTGTGTTTTGTTTCATTTACACACGTTTAACACAAACCCTGCAGATTTAGGTTGTGTTCTTCTCTTCAACAGGAAACACTCTGTTCCACCTTGTGATATCATGTGGTAATACAGGAAGTGCTCCACTCAATGTGTTTTTAAACTCTCTACACCTTGACTAGAGCCATTAAAGGGACAGTCTGGAATTTTGGACATAGGGCCTCATTTCCTAGTGAGCCGGAGTGTTGAAGACGTGTGGAGATGCTTTTTTAAAATATTCCATCCAGTCCCTGTATTTGCATAGGTCGCTGGTGCTAGGCTAGTGCATGTCAATGGCCATAGTTATCCTGCCACTAAAAACAGTCTTACCCACTCCACAAAGCACCCGAGGCAAAACATTTTTAACGTCAGACTGTCGGTGTAAATGTCTGTTTCGATAGAATAATTTTAGAAGTAAAACCAACCTTGCATTTGAAGGATTTATGTCTGAGCAGCAGCAGCGAGTTGTACTTCCTGATAGAAAGCTTGGCAGAAGCAGACTGATATCACCTAGCACCTATCTCACCAGCAAAGTAAAATTCTGCTGCTGCTGTGAAAATAGTCCCTCAACATGCGACGAATCACGCGATGCAAGGTTAGTTTTATTTCAAACATTATTCTGTCGACACAGACATTTACATCGACAGAGATAGATTTGCTTCGGGTGCTTTGTGGAGTGGATAAGACTGTTTTTAGTGGCAGGCTAACTATGGCCATTGACATGCACTAGCCTAGCACCAGCGACCTCTGCCAATACAAGAACTGAATGGAATATTTAAAAAAGAGTCTCCACACGTTTCCAACACCAAATGAGGTCCTATGTAAAAAAATATATATAAAAATCTGGACTGTCCCTTTAAGACCATTTTAGATCTTGACTTGCCAAACTCTGCTGAGCTAAAGATAAAAGATAACTACTACTGCTTCATGACATCACAAGGTGGAACAGAGCATTTTGAGCTGGAGTTGGAGTTGGAGATGGAAACAGGCTGTGACTGTAAGGATGAAACAAAACACAACTCCAGGTATGTTTGTGACAGGGTAACAACATTCTAACATGAGCCAGTTAGGCAGAATATAAGACCTTTAAAAAAATGCTGCAGTAGTCAGTGTCTATTGTGTTATGTACAGTATTTCATTTATTTTTACCATACAATGATCTTTACAAGTTATTGTTTTAGGCTTAAAAATACATATAAACAATTTTATAGTCAAACCTGACCTTCCTCCAGCCCAAGATGAACCTCCGACATTTTGTTAAATTAAAAACCAACTGTTGGGGCCAAAAACAGTCCCTATAGTCAGATCTGACATTTGGTTGCAATCACACCGTGTTGTGGTGCAGTGGTGTGGACAGGAATATCTGACAGTAATAAAACGTAGTCAATTCCAGTCACATCATTCAGTAAAGATGTGGATACAAATTTTATCAACTACACCTTAATAAATCTTAATAAAGCATCAACAAAGACTTAAATGACACAAATTATACAAAATATTTTTTTTTTGTCATATATTAATTCCTGGAGTTGTATTTTGTGTCATTCATGCTTGCTGCGTTAAAACATTGGTCCAAATGTGTCTTCTCTGAGCACACACAATGCTCTGTTTGCGTTTTGCTTGGATTGTTGCGTCAGAGGGATGCGTCAGACTTCTCCTACACAGTTTTAGGTCCATAAACCATCACTGGCTCTAGGAGTAGTTTATCAATAAATATTCAGGGTTTAAGATTACAAGTCAGGGTTAAGGTGTTAAGAAGTTTCTAAGCCAGAATCAGGCATTTGTTCAATTAAGTATTTATTCGTGGTTTATTAAAAGTGCACTGTGTAACTTTTCCAGTGGAGGGTCTGCCTACTTTGCTTGGAATGGGTCACCATATGGTATTAAACTTGACTATCTCCATGGAAGCAAGCAGGAGATTCTACCAGACCAAGATACCGGTCAGATCTGTGCAGAGGACGGCTCCCTGACTATAGGTGTGCAGTGAGCAATCAAAACACACATAATTAAATGAAATGGTAGATGGATAAATTTAATGTCACACTGTGAAACATTTCAGACGAAGTAATACTATGTTCATGGAGACAAGCAGGTGGTCTACCCTTTACCTGAAACGCACTTTTAAGGCTATTAAGTGTTACCAAGATGTTTATTTTTATTTCAAAATGCATGCAGGTTCTTTGTGTCCTGTTGTGAGTCATGGTCTCTATTGGTTAAGCTCAGACATGCTGTGTGTGTATAAGAATCCACTGTCCCCCACTGACGATAAAGAGGCCGGAGATGACAGCAAATCAGAAAGTCTCCATTCAATAAAACGGCATTACGGCACTCACTCTGGCAGCTTTCACAGCTCAAAGAGGCGGGCGCGGACCGTGGGTGGCCTGGCTTTTGCTGAAATTCAAATGGATTTGACAAACAACAATGGAGCTGATGTGGCGTTTGGTGAATGTAGGCCACTCTTCTTAGCAGTGAAGGAACACAGAGACGTGAGATTCCAACGCGCTGCTCAGTGGGACCATGGTCTATGAGGGTGTAGTCATGCAGCAGAAAGACTGAGAGAGGCAAAGTTATTTCAACTGTCAGCAAACAGTGGAGGCACTCGGCTGTGGTGACACGATTTCTCTATCTGAGCTCTGAGCAGATGTGAGCAGATTCTAGACTTTACATTGTACACTGTTGTCTAAACTTTCACAAATTAGCTAAAGCTCCAGTAGATTTTTATTAGTACACAGTCAATGGTTCCTGCATTATCTGACCAGCCACGGCCACACTCTTTGATAAAATTGTACAAAAGTTAGTGGATCTGGAGTCATATCCTGGCTCTGCTATTTCAGGGGACATGATTGACAGGTGGATTAAGCAATCAGAGAGAGAGAGACGCATGGTCCATTTGTGTCCATTGTGTCCATGGTCCATAATTTTTTACAGAATCAATAATCAAAGCACCAAACTATTACTTATCTCAGGTAAAAGAAGTTATATATTTTGTATTGAATGTTACAAGAAAGATGTCTTCCACATTTGAGAGACACATGACAAATTAGCAGCTGTGGTTGGATCATTTCAAATTTGGATGGACGTTTAATTTTTCTGGATTCAAAGAGAATGTAGAAGGGACTGGCTGGTCAGGCAGATTTTTCACTATTGCCTTTGCTAAACTTTTAAAAAATCCTTTCATTACAAATTCTGAACTGCACAAACTGAATTAGTAATAATGAAGTAATAAAAAACACTTAAATCACATCTGAAATAGAAAGAAAAGCATACGAGGCATAATCCCTGACCATCAGCAGAACCAGGCAGTAAACAAAAGCATCCCACTTGGTCACAACAAAGAGTAGGAGTGTGTTATTCACCACCTGCGAGCTTTCACAACAGGAAGGATCGCGTTTCCCACATTCGACTGAACGCTGCGGTAAAACGTTTTCAAATGAGAAATGTTGGCATTGATAACAGCCAAAATCCAGCTTTATTTTACCCAGTTCAAAGTATGTACACACACACTCTCCTCTACCTTGATTTTTTGTAAATATTAGTGTTGCTAACAAACAATAAAACACAACTCTAGGTATGTTTTGGATGAGGAAAAAAAATGTAAACAATTCATTGTAAATCATTGTTTATGCAAAATAGATTTTTTGAACATATTAGTGTTGCTTCACAAAATGTTTTAATTGCATTGCTTTGTTAATTCACTCCTTACACACTTCTGAAGTCACAGCTGCTCCGATGCTGACGGACAAAAACTTGGCTGCTAATCTGCACAAATGGCCTTTGCGATGAATCCTAATCATATACGTATTATTCACACTGACAGCTTTGCCCAAAGACACAATATCAGTATGAACTACTTGAGCACAATTGAGCACAATAAATTGAGCAAGCAGCAAAGAACAAATGTTCAGTGGTCGTCTCAAAATCATAGTGCAGAATGAAGTGTACCTAGCTATGAATAGAATAAAAACTATAATTAAAAAAGAAATTCAAACACACTAAAGCAACCAAGAGACACTCAAAAACATAAAAGTTGGGGGACATGTCTCACCCAAGGACATGTCATGAACTCATTGAAATGGGAGTCAAACTGCCAACCTTACTCAGCACCAGCAAAAGGGACATTGAATGCAGTGAGGGACAGGAGGACACTGGACAAACAGCTCTCCTTCATCAACACTCTTGCTCTCCCACTGCTCCAGACTATAAAGGGTCAGAGGAGCTCATCCTCCAACAGGATCCTCTGCTGAAAAAGTGAGAGATACAGGACTACATTTACAGCAGGGGTCGTCAAACTAAGGCCCGCAGGCCGACTCCGAGCCCTCCACGCCCCTTTGACCAGCCCCCAGCCCCTCTGCCCCCAACAATTGAACTGGCCCTATGAGGCAATCCTCAAAAGTTGTCATGGCCTATTTTTTTAATTGCTTTTTGGCCAATAATAACACGTCTGCATCTTGTATTTTGTATTATTATTTTTTTTCAATTTAAAAATTATATTTATATGACGTATTTATATTTGTATTTAAATTAAATTATTTACATTTGCTGCTGAATTTTCATCACCTGATGAGCTTAGTCAACGCACTCGCAGAGTACTGTAGTGCAGTTAAGGACAAAAAGTTGACAGAGAGTGCGAAGTTTTCAAAGAATAGTGGATGATTATTTTTTTGTTCAGTGTAAGGACTGTGCAGTTTATCTGATATGTAAAGAAAGTGTGAAGGATTTCAAAGAAAATAATCTGCGTTGTCAGGGTAATACAGTTCTGTTTAACAGCCAACCCGACCCCGGCCCCCCATCACAGTCAGAAGCAATAATGTGGCTCCCAGAGAAAAAAGTTTTGTGACCCCTGATGTATACGATAATTAATATAACAGTACAGCACAACAACTCACCCTTATGTCATAGATAACTTTCTGTCATCTTAATCACTATTTCATCTTTGCACTGTTTTTCCTTACCCAACTTTTGCAACTTATTTTCAATTTTATTATTGCAATTAAATTTATGCTCTTTGATATATAATATATTGTGATAAGCTACTGTGTCCAAATAATTTCCCTTGAGGATCAATAAAGTTTGTCTAAGTTTAAGTCTATTTAAATTATGTAAATACACAATGTATCTGACCACAAACTGCAATAAAACCAATATGGCTTTTTTGGTAGCCATTGCAAATTAATAAAATAATTTCATTAGAAAAAAATAAATAAATTTGAGACTTTTTAGTCACCCACAAGACACACCGATAATGACCTACACCTAACACACTCCGAGCTTTGACAAATATGTTAATGATCATCTCGAAATGTTCCCTCTAAATTCTTCCCCATTGCTGCTTGAGTTATTTTCCACACTATTAGGCTACATTTCTAACATCCTCTGAATCCCCTCGTCATAAGAAATTCCTCGTCTCCTCCAATAGCCTGTCATTTGCATAACGCTGTCCAATATATCACACATACAATGGACTCGATGGCGTGTTCTGTGACATGAATGTACTGCTCAATGTGGCGCACACTCATGGACACACAGACACGCCGCCATCTTTAATATTGATGGACTCTTGGAATCACATCAGCCATGAGAGAATATGATTACCGCTCTTAACCTTGCGACCTTTGAACTTTGTCACTGGGCGCACTATGACTTATTGATGAAGGTGGGTTTCATTTGGACAGTAAAAGCTAACAGTGGAATAGACTCATGGGTAGATCGACTACAGAGGAAAGAAAAGTATTCCCTGACAATGGCGTCTAATTAGTTGGCGTGTTTAATTTATGAGAGCGTAGCATAAGAGATCATTATTTTAACACTCAAGAGGTAATATGAACGACAAGAGTTCCAATCTGTGGATTTCAGATAGACAATGGTTCTAGGCCTTACATTTATAGCATGAACTGCTACTAATAATTATACCGAAAGCTGCCCAGCTACGCCACATCCTTTCATAACTTATTATTCTTCTGATTCAGAGGTTGCGAAAGCCCATTATACAATGATTTTCTCTCCACTTTACTTCCCTACACCAAGTAACCTCGCTGATATGGCAGACCTTATAGAAGTTAGAAGTTTAATGTGTAATTTTATGAGTGCAAAAACGTGGCAGTGTAAAGACAACCCATGCTAACTTTGTAAATAAGAGTTCTAAAAATTGGTTCTATATTACACAAAACATATGAGCTGTTAGCTATGTTATAATGTTGTTACTTCCTCAAAAACATATCTGGAGTTGTGTTTTGTCTCATACACCCATGTATGTAACCCATAATGTTCTGTTCCACCTTGTGATGTCATGTAGTTTTAGTTTTCAAGTAGAGGTCTGCGCAGGACAGAATTTTCAATCCCGCTCCTGCCTACACCCACATTGTGCACTCCCACTCCCACAAAGAATTGTAATTTTCAGTCCCACTCCGGCCCACATATTTTGTCCCGTTTTCGCCCGCAAGTCCCGCAAGATGGGTACATTTGCTTTCTTAAACTCTATCAGACACGGAGAAGCAGAAAGGAGATTAGACCACATACAAAAGTTTAGGCTTCTTAAAATGTTTTTATTAATGCCAAATCAAATATTCAGCACAAATGATGTATGATAGGCAAACATTAATAATTTCTATATTTTAGTTTACACTCATATTTAGTTTGCGGGACTGCAGTTTATCACCCCACCTACCCGCTCCCGCAGTGTGCAGTCCCACTCCAGCTCACGCCTGCAAAGAGCTTTCAAAATGTGTCCCGCGCCGCATTGTTTTGCATCAGGTGCAGGGCTCTATTTTCATGATAAGAGACACCTTTTACCTTTAGTTGAGTAGAGATTGGAAATTCCAGGGCTAAGATTATCCAAATGATTCTAGTGAAGGTGTATGGAGTTTAAAAACACTGTAGAGCAACACATGACATCACAGAGTGGTTTCAATTTGAAAGAAGAACTCATAATGAAACAAAACACAGCTCTGGCTATGTTTGTGATGCGGAAACAACATTATAACATAGATTAGAAAACAGTGTAATATGGGCCCTTTAAATCATTGTTTATGCAAAATTGACTTTTTGGAGCTTTCTATAATGTTACAAACTACAGTCACTCCCTCAAAACAAGTGTTTTGTTTTTGTTTTTTTTAATGTCATCCATGGGTCCTGTCAACGGAGGGACGGAGGGAAACAGGGGCAGATTTTTTATATTCAAATAGCTCTTATTCAGAAACTAGAGGGACTATTGAAAGAAGTAAGGTATCAGAATGTAGGAAAGAGTTAACACTCCAACAGGGTAAAGTTAAACCTGCAATATTCTTTCAAGTTGTTGACAAAAAATTTAAAAACTCATGTCGGTAACGGAGGGAATGAAATACAGCACTTTTTGGGCAATAAATACAAACAGCGATAACTACTGGCTCTCACTTACATATCCTTAACAAACTGGTTTGAATATTTGCTTCATATAGTTTTCTACCACATGGTACAAGATTAAGTTGAAAAACCTCTTACTTTCTGAGTAATGAGATTTTTTATTAAGAAAGGTCATGGTAACGGAGGGAAAGGTAACGTAGGGAAAATTGTGCAAGCAAGTAGAAGGTGCATGATTTTGCATAATTTGTCAGCTTTTTTCTTCTGAATACTTTAATATTACTTCAAAATGAAAGGTAACTATTTCTATAAAATATATCAGTCCTTCCAAGCAAATTTTTATAATTTTAAATACATTTTTTTTGGAAAAATCATGTACCTTCATCAACAGTTCAAAGATTGAATAACACAAGATATGATGAAATACATCCATTTATTTACATGATTTGCAGGTCTTTGAAATTTGGGAAATATTTTTTGTTCCATGTTGCTTACATGGTCTGTTTAAAATGTATGTAACTTTAGAACCAAAAATGGTACAGAAAAAAGGTAAACAGTTTCATAAACTAGAGTACATATGTATCTGTTGAATACATTTTTATATCAGATGCATTAACTTGAATTTTTGGCCTTGCTGTTTACTTCTGCTTGACCGGGCCCCCATGCATCTTTTATTATTGATTGTCTAGACAGTATTGTGAAATAGAAGGAGAAAAAATGTGCTTAGCTGTTTACTTTTACAGGAGTGTTTAAAAATGAATGGTACAGTAACAAATAATGAGGTCTGATTAAATTTGGCAGATATTTTTGTTGTTTTAACTTCATCTTTTCTGTTGTATTTCTATCAAAGAGCTTGACAACAATGTAGATGTCAGACCCAGGGTTGGAAACAATTAAAGACAGGAAGATAGGTGCTCACAGCATGAGAGTGACAAGGTTCCCCACTGACCCGGCTGCCTTTCAAATGTTACCAAACGGAAAAAACAAAAAACAAAAAAAAAACAGCAAGTGTTTGGCTTATTCATTATCACAAGGCCTGGTCAGACTGGGACTAGCTTTCAGTCTTTGTTATTGTGTGTCTGTGTGTGTGTGAGCGTGTGAAGGTGGACCACAAGGTTTACACTCCCCAGCCAGTAGACCTGACCTGAAACAGTTGCACCAGCTGGCAAAGTCATCGGCCCTCTCAGCATGTGTGACAGGACTAATACAAGGAGGTGCATTCAGTGTGGACAATGCTCTGTGGGTATGGAACACATCTGGTCCAGAATATTGAAATAACAGCTTTTCAATAACATTGGTACTTGAGCATGCATTGTTCCTTTCTTGTTATACTAACTTTTGTAAGTGATGTGTTGAGATGAATAATCCAGCCAGAGGGTTTTTCTGTACAAATCCCAAACCAGATGAAATGGAGGCGGTAATATCAAGGACATTCAATGTAAAACCCTATATCAAATAATTATGCAAATCTGGGCTTATTTGGTGGACAGTTTTCTTTGGTAAATTGACACCAAAAAGGGAACTTGCTTCACACTTAGTCCTAATGTAAGTTTTAAAATGGTTGAAAAGTGTCCTCAGTACACATGGCCAGTAATTTGACAGCTGGCATTAATAGTATTAGAGCAGAAAACTATGGCACAGGGGCCAAATGTGGCACTCAAACTCATTTTTGTTCCTCGGGTATCCTCGTACCATTATTATACTTCAAAAACAAACACATGGAGGCCCTGAGAAATTGAGATAGCACTTTAAAATCTCAGATAAAGGCAACTTTTAAAAGTATTCACTATTGATAGGTTTGTGGGCCTCTGCTTGGCTCGCTATGTTTATATAATTATGCAATGAAAAAAATGTTTGGACATCCTTACGTTAAAGAAAAAGAGATGATACTTTCTGGACACATTTGGAGGTCAACTTAGGGGCACCACCATTTAGATAAAGGTCAACTCTTAAACATATGTGTTTTTATACACACTGTACTATGAAGTCATCTTTTGATTTTTTTCTGTGTAGAGGTCCTAAAACTCAGCTCAGTAAACTCCATACAAATGACACTGTGCTCCTGTCTGGCTGACTAATTGAAGCGGCTTGATTGTAATTACACCTACGAATGGTGCTCTCAGAGTGAGCAGCAGACACTGTACAGGTCAGATATACTGTCAGCACAGGAATGCTGATTAATGTCTTGATTGTGATGCACACTGCTGCTATAATTGCTTTATACAAATATAGTCTGGCATTAGTGTGTGCCATAAAAAACAACAGGCACAGGATCAAATCAAGTAATAGGACCAGTTCATCTTCATCAACACTTGATTAGTTATTAAATTATATTTGTCCTCTGCCATATAACTCAAAGAAAAAAGATGAAGGTTTGAATTAAACAAGACTTATTGTTTCAAAGCACTGCGTGCACTTCCAAGATACAATGACTCATACCCTGTTTACACATATGCAGCAATAGTATTTAAAGTAATAGTATTAAAGTAGTAGTAAAAGTGCTATATACTTGTTTTTTTCCTCATTCCTCATTTCCTCATTCACAAAGGTTAAGGTGCAGTTTATTGTCCCAGTAGAGTAGGTTATCCTCTCCATGGCCCATCCTTCTAATTAATCTATCCTTCAATGTCTGTGGGCACAACACCTGGGAACCCATCTCCAGATGTTGAGCTAGGCTTGGTTAAGACTACCTTAGTTTGAGGATTTTACCTGTAGTGCATATTTTGATCTTGAAACACCATTGATGCCTGAATTACATCTAGATTAACAGTATAATTGACAATATCATCTGAGAAGTTGCAAAATGATTTCAATACAAAGACATGTTGTAAAGTGAAGTTTTGAGTATATGCAGCAGCACGAACCTGCACAAATTAAAACATAACTCATACTCTGTGGTAGAGGCAAAACTAATGAATGGTATGTAAACTCAGTGATCAATGATAAACAGAGGTATGTACTAAACAGACGAAGCTACAACTCTAGATCCCCAGTACTGAGCAACTTGCTTTGTTCTGCCTGCACTGCCTTGTTAGCTCCTCACTTGCACTGAATGTGTCCTAGCCAGGCAGCGCGGGTGACCAGACGTGCACTCACACACGCACATGCACATACGCACAGCGCTTTGGGGAAGTGTAAGAACCCCGCAGCTCGCAGTAATGAGACAACACACCGAGTCACATCACACAGTGCGCTGGACACCATGGTGGATACCCATAAAGCAACAAAAAAGTAGATCCTGAGTAAAAACAGAATAACAAAGTCTTAGATATTGTTTGGCCAAGGAGCATTTTAGATCCGTTTGTGGTTGAAGATTGAAAGAGAAATATCAGGGCTAAACCAGGTTCAAACAAGAGCCCAAAGAAGAGATCAGGAACAGACAACCCAAGTCCAAAACAAAACAAAATCACAGGAAAAAATAACTAATGTCAAAGTTAAACCTCAGTAACAGGGGACATAGTGGCTGAGTTGTGTTGTTTTCTAACCAGGGCCAAGTTCAAACATTGTTCCAATCTCAACCACAGTTAAACCAAGACTGAACCTGGACTAATCCAGGACTAAAACTAGGTCTATTTCAACTAACACACCAGTTTCAAACAAAACAGTTGCAAATTTTCTAGTGGAGGGTTGTGTCACCTGCTATTGCTTTGCCTGGAATGGTCCACAGTATGCCAAAATGTATTATTACTAAAAATATATATTAATGCTTTGTGGGCGAGGTTGTCTCACCACAGATCTGACCTGTAACTTGGCCTGGTTGCTTGTCTTGTCTCCATGGTGATACATTTAATGTCATACTTAAAGGACCGATATCAAACTATTTTCCGTATGTGGTAATGCTGTTTCCTATTCAAAAACATACCGGGGGTTTTGATTTTTTCACACATGTTTAACACACAAATCTTGCATATTTACGCAGTTATTCGCTCAAATGGAAAACACTGTGTGTTTAAACTCCATTTACTTTCACTAAAATGATTTGGTCATTTTAAGTCCTGGAATTGCCTCTCTTTACTGAACTAAAGGTAGAAGGAGCTGTTAACTTGAAAACTACCACTATATGACATCACAAAGTTGAACGGAGCTTTAGAGATATAAACAGATTAATTATAAAGAGTTCCTCAAAAATGTGAATGATACAAAACTGCAACAAAACACAACTCCAAGTATGTTTTTCAGGTGGTAACAGCATTCTAACATGGCTTAAAGTTCATAAGACTCCATTTTGTGTAATATAGGACCTTTAAAGTATCTCAATGGAGAAAAGCATGTGGTGAACCCTCACCCAAAAAAGTTCCACCTTTAATGCCTTTTTGCAGAAACAGAGGTTTAAATGAGTCCAGCAGCCAGAGGACAGACTGGACAAGTGTGAAGCAGTCAGTCAAGTTATCGAGGGGGGCTACTTATTTGATTAGACATATTCCCTGCTGCAGTTGCCTGGAGGCAGAAAAGACTATTTTCTCACTCTTCTCTTGTAGCGTTTCCATTATTTGGCTTTTATAATGACTCATAGTATATTGGTGTTGCTTTGTGACGTGTGCCCCGAGGACCAGCAGGGAATCAGTGTTGTTAACTTTTTGTGACAGAAAAGTGGCTTCCATGAACTGCAGATTTTTCTCAGAACTCTCATAGCAATTATGGAGATACAGGGATAGCAGTGACACATTGAGGAGATGACAAATGACAAATTACAAGAAGAATGGCCAATGTAACAATAGAATGTGTTTCTTTTAAATGTCTTATCTTGTCTTTAATATAGAATTCTCTCTTCACATCATTTTGTAAAGAAATAGCAGACAGTTAGATGGCACTGGTCACCCCTCTTATGCTCACAAAAGATTTACAGAGATATCATGATCAGAGGTTTCAGAGGCAGGGTGAAGCTGCATGTGTTTCAAATGCATTTAAAATTATTATCTGAATGGTGCTATGGTGTCTAACACCATGTCTGAATCTGGAGGTCAACAGGAGGTTGTTATTACAGAGGGGCCATTAAAGTGGAAGGCTGTTTAAAGTATCTATATTTACACCTTTGGAGGTTTTAAGATGTGACACATTTAGCAAAACACAGACACAAGGACATTTTGCAACATTTATCTCTTATCTCTTATTCACAGTGAAAATGAATAACAAGAAGAAAACGCGTGTGAATTAAATCCTGTTTTTAAAGCCTACCAGAGTGATGCATTTCCTCTACAGTGTGAGCTGGAGGTGAGGAGCCTGTTACAGTCATTGTAGCTATGATGATAAATGGAAAAGTCCTGTTGGTGTCTTCCCCACTATTTCTACAGTTAAAAAGCTGTCACTAGGCAACGGGAGCCTGGGGCGTACTGGCTGCTCTGATCGTTGTAAAGTTGATCGTAAGCGACAATTGTGGATTCACAACATGTTGGAACCTTGTGATTTGAGGTTTTGGAAGTGCGACCCAACAAATAGTTGTAAAAGAATTGCACTGACCCACAGAAACGAGGAATGCCACGACAAATAATTGCCTATGAGTAGGGTGAGTATGAGTATGACTCGGGCAGAGGCAGAAGCTGTTGTGAATAATATTGGTGTAAAGTTAATGGGAGACCATTACTCGACTTGGTTTGATGCTTTGTTTATTGTGTATTAAGCGCAAACTGCTAAACCATTTGTATGTATTCTTATCCTTTGCAGTGATATTACATTTTCACAAGGATCAGTCAATAATCCATGAGACGTGCTGATAGCGAGCACACTGCACAATGAGAGGCAGTGGAGAGGAGCTGGGGAAAGAACAGACCCATGTCAGGCCGACCTGGCATTTGGATTTGCATGTGTCAGAGCTGACAGGCCCATTGTACTCAGTGAGGTGTCCACACACCCGCCCCACCGCCTGCCATCACTGCCTTTTGTTTCACATACACAGACCAGCTCTGCCAGACACTGTGCCAGAAGTAAAGCACAGAGTTGTCAGTTGGATATTAAGTGATGTGTTACAGATTACAGTGGTTCTAAAAGCACACTGGGACTGGGTTATGGGAAGGCAATGCTTACGAGTAAAACCTGTAATATGCCCAGCACTTCAGCAGAGGATGTGTTGTGTGTGCAGATGGAAAAACTATTATTCTGTGTCTCTGAGTAGAATGGATTACTGGTATACTAGTCATGGGCATGGTTCGTTCAGTATAATTCCAAATTGTTTTATTATTATTATTTTATTTTTGAGAAATCCTTAATCCTGAGTACCTCTCATTGGGTCTAAGTGCCAAAGTCTACACAGTCTGTTTAAGTCATTTATTGCATTCACAACCCAACATTTTTCGCGCTGGACTATTTCTGACCCTTTCCTTTGCTCCAGCCGAGTCTTGCTATTCCCACCTCTGTGTATTATGTCCATTAGTGCTTTGTGCCCTGCTTGTACCGTAAGTGCGCTCAGGTGGCATGTTGTGTTACACTTTTGGTCAAGGCGACCTTAAAAGGAGCAGAGAAGACAGGAGATGTGCTTTGATGTCTATGGTTGTTTATTTCAGCATCCATCTTGGCACAGAGGAGACACTGGGTCCTTCTGAAATGGGACCCACGTGTCAGGGGCAGCACCGGGGGGGACACTGCAGAGTAGTCCATGAAGACAAATCTTTTCAGAGCTAGTTGTTGTTGTTGTTGTTATCTCAAATGTATTTTCTCCAAGGTTCAAGCTTCTAACTCAGCAGATAAGACTCTATAAATGACTTGCTTATTTTCAACATTTTAGGTTAGTCTGAGAACTGCAGGTCAAAAAGAAATACATTGCAACACAGAGTTTGCTGGCTGTTTCCTCAAAAATAAGATATAATGTAAAAGATTGCCATCATATTTTCAATAAAAAAAAAAAAGATTTGATAAGATTCACTTCACCAACAATATAGGTTAAAATATATAACTAAAATATATACTTAGTTTTTTCCAAGATATTTTTTAACAACTGTATCTGTGTAAATTCAATTTACAAATGATCAATACATACTGCAACCTTCCAGGCAAAGCAAAGGCATCTCCATGGAGAGAAGTATGTATCCTCACACATGTTGACATGTAAAGTAACCATAATCAGTGGCTGTGTTGTGACCTATAAACAAGTGCATTAGACAGGCAGTGGTCCATAAGGCAGAGCTGCTGTCAGGGCTGTTACACCATGTGCTTACCACACTTGACATCCATTACACTCTGTAATGCCCCAGTAATGTGTAACCTTTCATGAGAAATGGCTAAAATGATCAAAAGTAGTTGCGATACCTGACCTTTTTAACCAAATATCACATTTGTAATGCCTAATGGGACGGGACAGGACTCAAATAACAAACCCGGCCAGATCAGCAGTAATTGGAAAGGTTACGCTGACGGCGAGAGACTTACTTTTATCTGAACTTATTGAAGCGGACACTGGGCTGCCACTTTTACAGCACTATTTCACAAAGGCCAAACTTCAGCTCAGCAATGTCTGCCTTTGAAATTATCGACTCCAGGTTCTATGAGCAAACATCCCAGTGTTTGTTGTTTTGTTTTTTTAAACAAAACACTTTATGGTTATGTGTTAAGTTCATATTCAGCCATGTGTTATCTTAATTGTATTTTTGCTAAATTACATGATGAGCTTCTTTTCTTTTTGAGTGTTCAGGGGCTCTTTTGTTGTCATGCGTTGGTCAGTGATTAATAAAAGATGGGGAGAAGATAAAGATGTGCATGTGTCACAATGAAACTGCTGCTCAGTGGCTTAAAATCTAGGTCATAACCAATAAAGGAGAGTGAGAGACAAAAACATTAAGGCATTAAGAGCACTAGGTAAAATACATAAGGATTGGCTGAGTTTCATGAGGTGCACTATGATGTGAATGAAACGTGTCCCCTTCACAGCTGTACTTCACAGCTTTGACAGTGCACTTGTGTTTACTGTTGACAAGGATTAATCGTAAACACAGAGAGAGGGGGCTCACTCTGTAGAGACAAAGATTCCAAAATATCAGACACGCTTGATATCAGTCACAGCTCATCTTTAGTTGTACAACAGTTCTAAGTGTAATCTAACCCATCTCATTGTGAGACCAGCAGCTCATGTTTTCTTCATGTACAACACAAGATTATCCCCAGGAAAAGACATGTTGGATATTTTTGATCATAGATGAACAAAACTGTACAGTGGACACCAAGGCTGGTGGAACTATCTTTGGTCAATAGTTATGGTGGCTTCTAGCCTGATTCATCAGCCAGTTTCATTTTGTGGAAACCAGCTGACCTCGCAGCATTACAATTCGTTCGCTCGACAGTAAGCAGGTACAATTTTTATTTAACTAATTGCTGCTATTTAGTCGTGATGTATGTAAAGCACTGCTAAAGGGGCTAACTGGTATATTAAGCGTTTCCCAAATCCGTAGGAAGAATGTAATATGTAAAATAAAGTCTTTCCCCTTGATAAAATTCACCAAACATTCTTTTTGTTCCGGCTTTAAATCCTTGATCTCGGGAAACGTTGCCAACACAGAATGTATGGCTTCATCTACATCCACATCAATGTGGTCGAGATGTACCACAAAAGGGACCCAGACATGGCTTCACCACTCTTCGCTGATTGGCCGGTGCACAGTCTACAACTTCTGGCGTTCTTGCAAACCGACTAGTGTATACCAATTCCTGACCTAGTCACTGGAGAGGAATTAAATTGAGCAAAGGCACTAGGTGGTGCCAGACCTGCTAGGAGGCTTCTCCAAGTTTAAGGAACTCAAAGTTCTTTACATCAAGGAACCACACACATTCACACATTCCTACATCAGTGTACGCAGACACTGGGGGCAAGTGTCTTGCCTAAGGACATAACAACATCATTCATCTGTGAGAGCTGCAATTGTTCTCTCATTGATGTTAATGTTGAAAGCAGGATTTGAACCACCAGCCTTTGAATCACTCTGAGCTATTGTTTCAACTGTAGTTTCAAACTAAAAAATATCATAAATTGTAAATCTATAGCATGGGCTAAGATATGAGCTTATTCTGAGTTTGAACTTTTAAGACAACAGACTTTATTACTCATCATAAATAAGTTCTGATTTTGCTGTGTGAAAGTTAGGCTTGGTGTGATGGAAAAATATGCTCCTTTTAGATTCATAGTTGGCAGTGAATACATGCATTTCATGATTTGTTGCATTTATCTACAGTAGTTGTCAAAACATTTTTTTATAGATCAAGTCCCTCTTATCGCAATAAAGTAAAAGTCTAAACCATTTACACGCACTGATAGATATTGCACAAAGTACATCAAGTAGAGATCTTTCAGCCCATCATACAGACAATAGTCAAGTAATAGCGTCTTTTCTATGGGATTTACTATTCATTTATTCTCCACTTAAAGTTGCAAGTAAAAGAAGTGTGGCCTCGACGGATTCCGCTTGTTAAAATAGAGACACGGGAAAACACACCACAGTGACTCAATATTATGCATGTTACTGCAGTATAATTGGCTGTTTCCCTTGTATCATTGTAAGCAATCTACCACACACATATATCTCCTCCATGACCCTGAACGCGAGGCTTCATTAGGCCTGCTGAGGAGTAATCACAACCCGAGTACGGCGTCCCAGAGGGTCCATAAAGGCATTCGCGTTTATTACCATCTATAAGCATTCTTTCATGAGCTGCTCAAGTTGAGGTGCACAATAAGCTTACATAACACGCAAAGCTAGATCAGCAGATTGGGTCAGTACTCTCAGGAATAATAATGTCCTCCAGGTAGCAGTACACATCGCGCTATGCATACGTTCAGCCAGCGAGGGACTGTATACTTTCATAATTCAGCCCTGGTATGCAAATAGTATTTCACAAGGGAGTAGCTTTTACCTGTTTTTAATTGAAGTAATGGTGTGATAATAATAGCAGGTAAATTGCTGCAATATTTATATCTCTAGTGTTATCATAGGGCGTTTTCATTATTTTTCAGCACAGCAAATCATCTACACTCATCTAAGCGTGGAACAGCAAAAAAAAATAAAACAAAAGGCACTGTACCTGATTTTTAGAGTCTTAAATCGTGAAAAACAAAGCTGGTTCATTTTAAGCACAGTGGTCACAAGTTAACTTGTGCTTTCTGAGCATTTTATAAGAGCTTTACACACCTTTCAAAGTCCAAAATGAGGGTTTGAATTTGTTTTGAAACAATGGATTAAGCTTCAGCTTGCTTTACTTTTTACCTGACATCCATCCATCTATCCATCTATGAACTGTATTTTTTGGACTATAAGTTGCACTTTTTTTCATGGTTTGGGTGGCTCTGCAACTTATATATTAAAATTTTTACACTGACAGCCGCGAGAGGCTCTAGGCTTGTGTGTCAGTATCTGCTACTACTATTTCGTCTGTACCACTGTCACTTCGCCGTCTACTGTGCTCTACTTTCTCCTGCAGAAAAAGCCGCTGTCCTGCTGCAAGTAGAAAGAAAGTTTGGAGTGAGCGAGAAACTTGTGAGGGGCTGGGGAAAAGTGGGGATGGAGAACACAGCTTCATGACAACCGGGAGGGTGGGCCATGCAACTTTCCTTTGGATGGATCGATAAAGTCTGGACTTCAGTGACAATCAAAACAATCCTGTCAGGATTCAGAAAGGCAGGAATCATTCTAACTGGTACTGATGCTGAGTCTGATGACAGCTACACAGAAGCTGCACCCCGTTTACCTGCGGAGGTGGCCAAGTTGCTCAGAAGTGACACTGAGGATGAAGAATTCAATGAATTTAGTGATTTGGAGTGAAATCGAGAGTTTGGTAAACTTGTTCTGTTTTTCCTATCCTATAGTTATCTAAATAACTGTTCATATGTTATGTTAACATACCAGACAACTGTTCAGCCTGTTGTTCTCTATTCTATTGTTATTACTACATCTTGCATTTCAAGATGAAATGTCAGTTCCTGGTCTTTGATTTTATTAAATTAATTTCCCCCAAAAAGTGCAACTTATAGTCTGGTGTGACTTAGATAATGTTTTTTCTTCTTCATTATGCATTTTTTGGCTGGTGAGACTTATACTTTGGCGTGACTTCAGTCTGAAAAATATGGTACGTATGTGCAAATAATTCAGTTTGAAGAAAGATCATGAACTAGTGGACGATTAATTCAAATAAACCATATCTTCTTTTTTTTTCATTTGACCTTCTATATTAATTGAACTGGTTGCGGCTTACTTATGGAATTGTCGAAGTCAAGTGTATATTTTATCATTTACTCCACATCACATACATTCTGTTATTAAGCAGATTTTGCAGGCCCATTAGTCACTGCAGTGATTGTCTTCCTCATGAGTTCTTTTTCTTATTGCTCTGTCTCTGTTGTGTCCACAAAATACAAAGTTGACAGTTTTCGACAGCGTTTAAGGTGCAAATTAAAAACATTCATTTCCAATCCCAGCATGAGATCATTTGTGGAAAAGTCAACTCAGTCTGAAGTTGTACACAAAAGCCTCAAGTTATTTTGGCTTCTGAAAACATATCACTCCATTATGTGACAAAGCTGTTTATTGTGACAGATCCCATGTGGAAAATAGAAATGTATAAAGCACTCCTCTGGAAACACACTCTGCTCTGTCCTTTTGGAGAACATAGCAATCTCCAGCAGGAACAATACTGTAGTTTTTGAGATTGTGTCCATTCAAACTTCAAAACATATATTGATTCTTAGAGGACTTTTGAGAGAATGATACCAAGATAAATATGTTTTGTGTACAGCATATGGATTACGAAGTTGTGAAAATGTTGAAAACAACAAGGAAAGGCGGAACAATGTTGCAAACTGATAAACAAACTTTTGGTAAATCTATAAAAGTATCTCCAAGACTTCCCATCCACAATTGCACAAGCAGTCAGTAGCAGTATGTAGGCTGAATTTACACTAGCTCCATTTGTTGGCATGCCAATGTTTGTTTAGGGACATGGTTGTCTAAACAACAATAGAGCTGGGAATCACAATTCGATATGATACACGATACATACCTCACGTTATGATACTATCACGATATGGCAGTACATTCAATAATCATCATATTGCACATCATAGTGTGTGGTATATTGCTGTTTTTAAAGACCAAACACATTTTAGCAACAATATCTCTTTGTTAAACCACTTCTTGAGCAGTTAATAAGTCAAGTGTATCACACAAGCAAGTTCAAGTCCTTTTCACTAAATAAGCAACAAAAAATGCTAAAAGAAAAATAAACAAAAACAAAAAAACTACTCTTGGCAATATATTGATACAGCTGCTCACAATAACCATATTGTTTCACCACAATATTTCAATATTTTTGTACACTTCTAAACAACTATACACCCATGTTGATCCAGTTCGCCACTGGCTGGGCATTGACTGAGCACCACAAGATGAATTCTTGTGAGTTTGTGAAGGCATCAAAGGAGTTCATCTTGTTGCACTGGGTCATACTCCAACAGAACCAAACTCTGTTCAACTTGAAATGAAGAGAAACTGTGGCTCTTGCTCTCTTCGCCGCTGCAATCACAGGCCATGTTTGTCCAATATACTTGTAGTCTATCACAAAGTTAGCTTTAAGGATGATGATGTTTGCTCTTGTGGCTATCTAAATTGCATCTGCAGACAGACCTAGCTGGTAGCCAGTTATTTTGCTCTGCGTAGGTAAGTATACTGTGCACAATCATCACACCAATACCCAGCATCTTGCTTCGTCACCAGCCTGTTGTATAATCCAATATGGGCATTCCAAAGTTGGCATTGTTGTTTGTTTTTCCACAAAATGTCCAATGTCTCTGAAAGAGCTGTCATTACATGTATGAGTAACCTTCCCCAAAATCAATATTACCTCATGCTGATGTACAGTGCTATTTCCAACAATGCAGACATCCAAAGACATAAGCAAAACCAAGCAACTGACAGGAGCGTATTTTCTACACAGCATGTAGGTGTATGAGCACTCACTGTTATCTAAGCAAACCTCCTATGAAGACTGCATGAGGACTGAATGATTGTTTAAAGGTAAATGGTGCTTTGGGTTTTTATTACCACAGAAAATAACCCACCCAAGTGCTTCTAACAGCATGGATTTCTTTAACTCAGTTTGGCCAAAATATTATGCATTAAAGAGTCCAGTTATTTTAGCAGTGACGCCAAAGAGAAGACAAAAGAAACATCCCATAGTTAACAACTTTTCATGCAATAATCACTGGTCTGTTTTTAATAAAACATAACACTGTCAATCAACTACAATCTACTCTAACTTTGTTTAAATCCAGACTCAAAACAGTTCTGTTTAGCTGTGCATATGACTGAAAGGTTTTCATTCTGCACTCTTCCCTCTCATTTAATGTCTCCCTCTCTTTTTAATTTTAAGATGAGTATTTATGTATTGATTTGTTTGTATTTTGATTTTAATAAATTTCTTATTCCGTAAAGCACTGTAAATTACTTTGTGTACGACTTGTGTTACACAAATAACTTGCCTTGCCTTAAAAACGTTAAAAGGTTATGCTGTTGCTCCAACGGGTTGCGTTCACATGTGGTTGAAACATGTGCAACCTGCTTGTCTCCACGGAGATAGACTTTTTTTTTTTTTTGGCGTTTATTCAATATGAAGTGTTTTTATTCCTCAAAAAAACTTTGGCAAAACATGCTTTTGTAATGTGAGCGAGGTCACCTCTCCACAGATCTGACCTGTAACTCGGCCCTGTAGCATCAGCTATTATCTTGCCTCTAAAGGGAATTTATTGTTTTACTTTCATGTCAAAAGAGTCATTAGTCAACCCCACCAGTTTGGTTGTCAGCAGATAGAGCATTCAGCCACCATACATATACCAGACATATTACTAAAACAATCACCGTCCATACTCTACATCGTCATATACAAACCTCCTCAGCACTGTCAAAGTTTTATTGATGATTTTACTGAGATGCTTTCAGTTGTATCCACAGACTTTGATGGTTTAGTCATTACAGGTGATTTTAATGTACATGTGGATAATGTGTGTGACAAAAATGCCAAAGAGCTTAGTGTTGTCCTTGAAACTTTTGGTCTGACTCAGCATGTCAGTGAGCCCACTCACAACAGAGGGCAACACTCTGGACCTGCTCATTACAAAGGGTGTAAATATTTCAAATGTCAATGTGGTTGATGTTGCTCTGTCTGATCATTTCTGTGTCTTCTTTGACCTGTCTGTTATTCCCAAACCACCGGCTGCTCCTACAGTTGTTCGAAGAAGACACATAAATGATAACACAGGTGCACTGTTCATGGAAATGATAACATTTTGAAATTGCCTCATGTTCTAATGTTGATGATGCGTTGAACTCTGTGACTTTGAGTGTTTTGAATGTTCTGGATGCCATTGCCCCGATAAAAGTTAAAATGGTTAAAGATAGGCAAAAAGCTCCGTGGAGAAATGATGACTCAGTCAGAGCACAGAAAAGGGAGTGCCGGAAGGCTGAGCGGAAATGGCCCAAGTCAAACCTCCAGGTTCATTATGAGATTTACAGAGGAAAAATGCATATGTACAACTACACTTTGAGTAAAACAAGAGAGAAGTATTTTTCAGACATTATTGGTAATTGCAGTAACAACTCTCGTGTCCTGTTTGCAACAGTGAACAGATTAACAAACCCTCCAGCTCCACTGCCACTAGAACTAATTTCCACATCTAAATGTAATGAGTTTGCAGTTTTCTTTAATGACAAAGTTCAGGGCATCAAAAATGCCATCAATTCCACAACACAAATAACAAGCATGCAGCCACAGAGACACTTAGAGCTGAATCACTTTGCACCTGTAACTGACAAAACTGTTTTAAAGATCGTTACCAGTCTGAGTTCATCTACTTGCTGCCTGGACATGTTACCCACTAGATTTCTAAAGTCCGTCCTCAACAGTTTACTTTCACCACTCACTCACATAGTTAACATGTCACTTCAATCTGGAACAAACGCGTTGAAAACTGCGGTCATTAAGCCTCTCCTAAAGAAGAGCAGTGTTGATGCCACAGTACTGAACAATTTCCGACCCATCTCAAATCTGCCTTTTTTTGGCAAAGTCCTTGAAAAAGCTGTTTACCAACAGCTTACGAACTTTCTCCAAATGAACAACTCCTTTGATGTTTTCCAGTCAGGTTTTAGAGCCCACCACAGCACTGAGACTGCTCTTATCAAGGTGACAAATGACATCCGCCTGAACACTGATGCAGGCAAAGTCTCAGTCTTGATCCTGTTAGATCTTAGTGCTGCTTTTGACACTGTCGATCATGGGATCCTCTTACAGAGACTAGAGGACTGGGTGGGCATCTCTGGTACTGTACTAAACTGGTTCAAGTCCTATCTAGAAGACAGGAAGTATTTTGTTGAAATTGGAAACTGTGTCTCAGATCATATGGCCCTGACCTGTGGGGTGCCTCAGGGGTCAGTCCTGGGCCCCCTGTTGTTCAATCGCTACATGCTGCCATTAGGCCAGTTAATAAGCAGCAATAATGTGTCCTACCACAATTATGCAGATGACACTTAGATCTACGTCTCTCTGGCAGCAGGAGACTATGGACCAGTGGACTCACTTTGTCACTGCATCCAACAGATCAGTGTGTGGATGCAAAACAACTTTCTCCAGCTAAACTCTGACAAGGCTTAATTCATAGTGTTTGGTCCACAGAAACAAAGGGACAGTGTCAGCAGTCACCTCCAGTCTCTCTCTCTAAAACCTTCAAATCAGGCAAGAAATCTTAGGGGTAATAATGGACTCAGACTTGAACTTTAACAGCCACATCAAATCAATAACATCTGCAGCCTTTTACCATCTAAAAAACATAGCAAAAATCAAAGGTTTACTGTCTAAAGCAGACTTGGAGAAACTTATCCATGCGTTTGTCTCCAGTAGGTTAGACTACTGTAATGGTCTGCTCACTGGTCTCTCCAAACGAGCTGTGAGATGCTGAAGAACATCCAGAACGCTGCAGCTCGGGTCCTTACTCGAACTAGGAAGAACGAGCACATAAGTCCTGTGCTCAGGTCTCTGCACTGACTTTAAAGCAGCTCTGCTTGTGTACAAGTCTCTCCATGGCCAAGCACCAAAGTCCATCTGTGACATGTTAGTGTCATATGAACCATCTCGCACTCTGAGGAGCTCAGGGACAGGCCTCCTGCTGGTGCCCAGAGTCAGGACTAAACAAGGGGAGTCAGCGTTTCAGGTTCATGCAGCTAAAACCTGGAACAGTCTTCCTGAACATGTGAGACAGACTCTTCTGTGACGCTGTTTAAATCCAGGCTCAAAACATTTCTGTTTAACTGTGCATATAACTGAAAGGTTTTCATTCCGCACTTTTCTCTCCAATGTATGTCTCTCTTTTTTAATTTTAATCTTCATGATTATTTATGTTTTGATTTGTTTTTATTATGATTTTAATGTATTTCTTATTCTATAAAGCACTTTGAATTACTTTGTGTACGAATTGTGCTATACAAATAAACTTGCCTTGCCTTGCCTACTGCATATGAGATATTAAAACATTATGCAAAATTTACTATTGTGAGCTTTAAATCATGTTATAATGCTGTTACCTCCTCAAAAATATTTGTGATTTGTTTCATTCACACATGTTTGATTAATTTAAATTAATTAATCCCATATTATTAGTCTGTCTACATCTGCAAAGGTTAAAATGCTCTGTTCTACCTTGTGGTGTCATGAACCAGTAATTTTCAAGTTAACAGCTCCTTTTACCCTTTGTTCAACAGAGTGTAGAGTTTAAAAACACAGTGGAGCACTTCCTTTATTGCCACATGACATCACAAGGTGAAACAGAGTGTTTTCAATTTAAGAACTCAGCCTAAATATGCTGGATTTGTATGTTAAATATGGGCTCTTAAACATTTTCTTGCCAACAAGGAGCAGTTGGATTCTTTTCAAGACCTTGATCCTTAGTTTTAGTCAGCTGTACACAACTGAAAACAAAATATTAAGTGCTACCGTTTTTACATCCAAGACGGCATATTTGCTAGGTGGTCATATTCTTAAGGCGGATATGATTAGTAAGATGTAAATACACTGAAATAGCAATGTAATGAAACAACATCAAAGATAGAACAAGTATAATTTCACAAAGCCATACAAAAACTGTGACAGCCATTTCCCCGTTGAGCTGTAATGTTGTTTCTCCGACTTGAGCAATTTTCTCAAAACACTTCGGGCTATTTGACGGTTTGGTAAGTGGATTTTTTTTTTTTTTTTTTTTTTGAATGTAATACAAATGACAGAAAATAAACAGCACTTTGGCTTCATTGGCCTTGAAAATGAGGAGACATAAAAGGCAGAAGCAAAATATTGATTCTACAATGAGTGGAGGAAAAACACAACCCAGAGGTCGGGTGCAGTGCTGACTTTGCTATCCATAATTCACTTACAGAGAAGGGACAGGCAGAAGATGTGATCGCAGGGAGCCTCGAGTGAAAAAAGGTAGTAGATAAATAAACTAACAAGTGGCAGAGTGGAGGACAGGCAGAGATGTACAGCAAATGTCATAAAGTGTTATAATATAAGAGGTGACAGGAGTTCAGGTGGGGAAGCAGTTGTTCTATAACGGTTAGCTTGGTCCTTACAGTAGCAATAAAGCATTAAAGGTGTACTGTGTAACTTTTATGGTGGACAGTCCACCACCTGCTGTTTCCATGTTGATGCAATTTTGTCTTGTTTGGACTGCCTGGAATATTCCTCAGTGTTGGTCTTTTATGTGTTCAACTACATGTGTTTCATTGCTAAAGACCTGAAATCTTACTTTGAGCTGCTTGTCTCTAATGAAGATACACACCTAGGTCTGCTTTAAAAGTGTACTATCATGCAAAATCAACTTTTAATCATGTTATAGTTGTTTCCCATCACCATTTCCTCAACCAAAATTTTATTTGAAGAGATTAGTGCATATTTGAGCAATCTGTAATTGCTTATTTTCACCATTATTCAACAGCGTAGTGTACTCATTTTGGTAGAAATGGCAAACATTCACTGCTCGCTAGCCTGATCTGGAAGTGGAAGTCAGACAAGTTTCTATATTCTTTACATACACTACCAGTCAAAAGTTTCAGAACACCACACTTTTCCCAATTTTTTTACCCTTTACTGTTTTCCATTGACCAAAACATATTCTAAACTTTTGATTCATGAGTGTCTACCTTTGGCAGATACAACAGCTGAACACACTCGTGGCTCATTCTTTTTTACAACAGAATCAAACATTCTTCAGAAAGTTCTTCCCAAGTCTGTTGCAGAAGTTCCCATAAATGTGTGGCACTTGTAGGTTGCTTGGCTTTTACTTTTCTGTCCAGTTCATCCCAAAACCAGCTCAGTGTGACTTAAATCTGGAGACTGTGTTGGCCAAGCTTACCATCTTGTTCTTTTTTCCTAACGTAGTTTTGGCACAGCTTGGACTTGTGTTTTGGTATCTTCTGTGTTGTTGATTTTTTTTTTTTTTACCTTTGGCTGTTCAGTTCTTACCTTTGTATCATTTCAAGCTCTTCATTGGACTTGCATGACTTGAGTTGCAATAAATAACTGGAAAAATTAGGGTGTTCTAAAACTTTTAACCGCTAGTGTATATACATTTAAACTGTGCAAATTATAACATAATGAACCACGGGAGTCAAAGATTATAACTGTAACGAGATACAAGCACAATTGGTTTTAATGCTTATGCTCATAATGATGAATATAATCTTTAAATCTTAACAAAGATCTTTCATAGATATCATTGGAATAATATTGGGCTGTGTGTAACTCCTGCTGAAGGTGAAGATAGTATCGAAGCAAGGTTAAGGTGATAAAATGGGGCACATACAGCACACATAGTTCTCCCAGTAACCTGGATTCAGATGGTGATCTAGTGATGAATGGAAGCAGCCAACCTGAAAGAGCATAAATATAGAAGATAGCGTCTCCTTTAAACCATGGAGGCCTAGGGCTAGTCTTTAAAACTGTCTTTGGAATTACTACATGACCTGCGAGCAGCACACCTCAGAGTTTCTGCTCAAGTGGGGAGAAGCCATTAGAAGAAAGGGAGTTCATACTACAAGGAGGAGATAGGTAATTGTGTGTTTGTTATTTAAAAAAAAAAAAAAGTTTTCCCTTGGAGAGATTCCATTCATTATTAATCAAAAACTAAGATCAAGGCTCTGTACTTCTTTTTCTTCTTATTTTTTCCTATGTCTCCTTGCATTCTTTGACAACAACCTCTTCTTGTTAGGGTGATTCACCTCTCACAAGCAAAACAATGACTGAAACAAGCATGTGGGTAATAGAGAACGCTAAGTGTTTTTACTGCTTATTTACAAGAGCAGAGAGTGGTTGTCTAGAAGATGTAATCTGGTAAAGGACAGATTGATAGGAAGTGTGTGATGTGTTGTAAGTGAAAATGAGAGAATGGAGAAGCAACAAGACCACATCTGCTCCACAGTGCAAGGAGAGAAGGTTGAGAGACATATAAATGACCTTCAGCTGACCTAGTGTGTGCCTGACCAGACCAACAGAGGCAGACTTCATAAGGGTAGCCTGGGGGTTCTATGACCTCTTGGAGCTCCAGTGCTCTCTGTCCAGCCACATTTGCATTTGTCATATATAACACAGAAATTCTCTGCACTCACGAGACACTGGTTTTGAGGGTTCTGGATTCCTCCTGGTGCTTCACATGTGGGGAGAATATGAAGGTTGGTCCTAGAAAATTTATGACACTTTTTTTTTTGTATCTAACCTAATGCAGGGTGACCAATGGCAAGATTACTCATGACATAGACAAACTTTATTGAGCCAAATGCCATGGTGATGTGATCTAAATATGTTATGTGTATGAAGTTTAATACTGAATGTTTAAATATTAGCCTTTCTTTATCATTATAGATCGTATGTTTTCAAACTATTCCTCTATTCAGAGAAGAGCATAAATATAAATTAATCAATTAATAAATTAATAAATATGCATCTAATTTATCTCTGGCAAATGATTTCACAATACAGCTACAACAATTTAATTAAGTTGTTTTTCGCAATTGATTTTTCAGTTCCCTGTCCTCTTGTATGACACATTTTGGTTCATTTTGTGGGATCTCTGGGCTCGTTGGGCTGCTACTTCTCATTAATCCGAGTTCACTTTATTTACAGTCTGACATTTGCAGTTCCATGTGGCCTCTGCTGTGGGTGTGCAGTCCAACACAAGATAAAAAGCTCCCAAAGCTTCACTAAACCGCTCCGTGGTGTGAACATGTTTTTTTGTATTGTTTTGGTAAGAACTAAATGCCTACGCGCTCTCCCACTACTTCCTCCGATTACATCACAGTCTTGTACACTGAAGCTGCATATACGCACCAACTGCAAAGGGCATGTTTTGATCGGTTTGGGCTCTGACTTCATCGGAGAGATATAGATTCTAGAAGTTAAACAAACCAGCTTATCGGAGTTTTAAAAAGTTCATGAAATTCTGAATTGAAAGTTGGCAAAAATAAACTATATGTCATGAATGAAAGTGAAAAAAAAAACATTTTTAGTTTATTGCATCAAACCAATAAAGTGGCTCATTTGTTGGTGGACGTGGCTGGGTGGTTAGCACAGCTCCCAAATTCGATTCCCACATGCTTGGGGCCTTTCTGTGTGGAGGGTGTGTGTCTTAGGGTGCTACACTCTTACTGGTTAGGTCGACATAAGAGTTTTCTATCAGAGTTAGAGAAAGATGTGCTAGGGCCTGTGTCCACAGCTGTATTTTGCACTGCAGTAAATGGCTTCTCAGAAACAGTTTGAAACAGTTGGTCTCAGAATGGCTCCTGACGCACTCTGAAGCAGGGCGAGTGAGGTGTGAAAGCAGCCGACCTCAGGCCGACCTACACAGTCCACATTGCAAGTAAAAGAGCATGGAAATGTCTCAAAAAAGCACTTGGATCACATCTATTTGTGTGAATGGGTGCTGCAGAGCTGTCTGTTTGAATCCTGCGTCTGACAAGGCAAATTGGATCAACTTTTTATCGGCAAGACACTTCTCCGCTAGCCTCTGTCTGCACATGTAAGGCTGGGTCTGTCTGTGCTGTTCAGGAAGCTTCTTTTCTGCTGCCACCAGCGTGCATCGCCCTCACGGTATATTTAGCCCCAGGTGAAAGAAAGACCACTAAAGTAAGGCTCTTTCTTTCACCAGGGTCTTTCTTTTCCCTTGCCAGGGAAGCAAGCGTGTGCTTGTCTACAGGGCTCCTGCTTGAAGTCAGTTGAAAGAAGTTTGGAGGTCAGCTGAGGGCTGCTCCTCGGGCACAGGAACATGTGAAAACATGTCGGGTCAATCCAAAACATGGGCAGTTGCCCACTGCTCCAGATGCATTGAAGGATGGGTCAAATTTGGATGAATTACCTAACAAGCAAGCAAAAAGCAAATACTATCCTGATGAAAGCATTTACAATGATAGTGCAATTAGCAAATCAAAAAGCATAGGTCATAACACGCTACCCAAATGTTAGTCAGCAAAACAAACAAGGTAAACAAGCTAATTACAAAATGTCATTTCACAACCGCCAAGAGGCCAATGCCGGCAAATCAATCTTGAATATACACAGTAACAGCCATTGTTTGATCTGTGCTAATCTCCAGCTTCACTTGACCAGAGGCTAACTTAAACTGCCATTCTCTGCCCTTGCCGTTAGTGCTACCTTTTATTTCCTGTCACATTAAATATTTAACATGCACACACAATATACTGTGGAGGCTCATGTGATGTTTTACTTTGTCAAATTTTCCCTTGAGGAAAATCAGGCAGCGGTAATGCAGTGGAGCAGTAGCGCAGCAAATAGAATAGATGCACATGGGCGGTTCGACTCCCTCCTTGAAAAGAATACCAAAGTGAGACTTAATGGAAGTTTAAGAGGATAGAGTGAACCAGCAGATGTTCAGCCATGTTTGTTGGGGAGAAAACTGGCAGTTCTAAGTGTTACTTGAATTACATGAAGAGAAGGCACCTGGAAGTATCATTGAGCGTGGATTTGATGACAGTTTTACACGCTGTTTGCAGCATAATTATGTTTCAAGGGTGTGATTTTGCATTGAGTTCTTAGTTGTTATAAAGCAGCAAATATAGGGTGACCAGATTTTCAAAATCAAAAACTGGGACACCCCCAGTTTGGGGTGGTTGACAATAATAAAACTGTGAAAGGAGTACATAATTAAGGAAAACAGTTATGTGCTTGGCCCATTCATGACTTATTCAAGACTAACATGAATCATGAGTCAAAATAGTCATATTTTTTGTGTTTTCTGCAATTTTACCTAAACAAATGACAATTTATACCTATCTTTATTCTTGGCAGGGATCAGATTATTCAAAAATAGGGACACCAGGGACATTTCTTGTATAAAACTGGGACAAATCTCTGGTTTTGGATAAATCCACTGGGACAGGGGACACAGGGCTCAAAACTTCCTGGGTAAATGGTGACGTCTGGTCACCCTAAGCAAACGTGTGTAAGTGTGTTATTCTCCTAATAAGTCAGTGGAGCCACATCATGTCTCAAGTGAGGTAGAGAAATTGAAATTCAAAATTATTAAAACAACAAAGCAGTCAAAAATGCAGTGGATGGATAAAAGAGGTATTTGACCCGCTCTTCACCTAAACCCGATAAAAGAAATGACTGCACCTGCTAGTACACTCTATTAGCATTACAAAGGAAGCGCTAAACATCCAATCTCATTACAGCGACTGTTACCTAATATGCTGGTTAGCATTAGCATAGTTTGTAGAGTTTTCTGTCAAGGCTTGATATTTTTAGTTTCATTGTGGTAAATAAAATAACAGTTTGTTTTGGCCATCACGTGTCAACAGTGTTTTTGAAATGTTTGTGTGTCCAAAATGTTGCTTGATTAAAATGTACGGTCTATTGATTTTTGACAAATAGCTTTGAAATACAAAAACATGGTTGAGTGGCTGCAAGAGAATGTTTTTTAAAATGTATGACTCGGCTTGTTTACTGTATTAGCTGTATGTAGAACCCCATGTGTAAAAATGTATAACTTAAGGCTGGGTGATATGGTGATAAAAAAAGGATAGTGATTTCATCCACGTGTCAATTTTCTGGTCATATTGTTAGATCGTGATTCAAAATGTAAAGGTTCTACATTAAGCAAAATGCGTTACTTTCTCAAAAACATACCTCATCCACACATGTCTGAGTAAACCTTTGTTACAAATCTATCTACATCTCCAAAGCTCCAAATGCTCTGTTCCACCTTGTGATGTCATGAAGCGGTACTTTTGTTCAGTAGATTGGCAAGTCCAGAGCTGAAATGATCCAAATGATGCTAGTGCATTTCCCAAAGACTGAGTGAAGAGATTTTATTGGGTTGCCTTGTCACGGTCTGCATGTATGTCTGCAATATACATATACATACATCTCTGTGCAACCCCCGCTCCTCACTTCTTCTCCGTGGACCCCTGTTCCTCACTTTTTCGGCAGCACCGTCTTGCCTAACCAATTTTCTGTTTGTTTTTTGTTTTTTTAATCTTGAGTACCATATTTTTCAGACTATAAGGCACACTTAAAATCCCTTAATTTTCTGAAAAATCGACAGTGCGCCTCATAATTCTGCGTATTAATTTTGGTTGTGCTTACTGACCTCAAACCGATTTTTACATATATTCCATTGAGTCGTGTCCTTCAGTCCAACAGAAGCTAACCGCATCAGTGCACAAGGAGCGAGCTGTTTTTTGTTTTGTTTTTGTTTTATAGGTTATAGTTTATGCAAATTAGCCATGTGGGTTTAAGCTTCATTTCTATAAAATGTAAACAAATGTGCACTAGGCTGATAATGTCTGTTGACTTGGGACATGAAGATTTGTGACTTTTAAAATATGGGTCCCCAGAAAACAAAAGTATGTGCTAGTGAAAGTATATATGGATTTTAAATACAGAGTGGAGCACTTCCTGTATTGCCATGACATCACAAGGCAGGATTTGTGTGTCATGTATGAATGAAACAAAACACAACTCCAGAAATGTTTTTGATAAGCAAACAACATTATAACATAGCTCAGAAAATAGTGTAATATGGGCTCATTTTAATACGGCTATCTCACTTTTCCTCACACACTCCACCTATTGCTGAGCATCTAGAAGGCTCTGAGTGAATAACAGCCATATTACCCACTACTAAACCCTACTATACTACTACTACTTCCCTACTATCCATTTTATTACAAATTGAAACAAGTGTGGTGCAACTAGTAGTAATAAAAACAGAAAAAATAAAAGATGTGCCTCAACGAGCACTGTCTTTAATTGTGAACAAGCAGGTTTTCAGATGAGCGAACTTCGACTAAACATGGAGTGGCCCCGCACTGTGACACATGCACAACAATGCCCCGGTACCTGTGCGAAATGAGGACTAGATGTGGTTGATTGCACAAGGACTTCCACTGTTCGCACGAGCCCACACCTGCCCACACGAGCACGCACGGACTCCCCTCTCACCAAGTACACCTGTGGGGAAATAAAGGAAGCTCCATTATGCCTGGCTGCACAAGGTCAAAGCTGTGAATATGCAAGTGAATATGCAAACCAAATTCATGCGCACAGTAACAGGGAAATACAGACAAATGAGGCAATACAAATGCACACTGGTGTCTCCGTTTTAGTACTGGGAAGAATCCAAGAGAGGGAAGCAAGTCATTCACTATCTGGAGAAGGAAATAATAGGATACATTACTGGCTATGCAACAAGTGGATAAAATCACAAACACAGGCACTTGCTAAGATAATACACCTAAGATGTATGTTAGGTGTATGTAGGTGTATTTACAGTTCTTGTGTTTAGTTATAAGTGACAGTGATATGCTGCAACCAAAAAGTCAGAAATTACCAAGAGAGAATAGTTAAAGGGACAGTTTTAAATTTTTGACATAAAGCCTCATTTCCTAGTGAGCCAGAGTGTTGGAGACGTGTGGAGACACTTTTTTTAAATATTCCATCCAGTCCTTGTATTTGCAGAGGTCGCTGGTGCTAAGCTAGAACATGTCAATGGTCATAGTTCGCTTGCCACTAAAAACAGTCTTATCCATTCCACAAAGCACCTAAAGCAAATCTAGAATTACACCAGACTATCAATGTAAATGTCTGTCTTGTTAGAATAATGTTTGAAATAAAACTGACCTTGCATCGCATGAATCATCGTATGTTGAGGGACTATTTTGTCACATATCAGTCTGCACCTGCCAAGCTTTCTACCAGGAAGAGCAACGTGCTGCTGCTGCTCAGACATAAATCCTTCAAATGCAAGGTTGGTTTTACTTCTAAAATGATTCTATCAACACGGACATTCACATCGATAGTCTGCCGTTATAAATGTTTGGCCTTGGGTGCTTTGTGGAATGGGTAAGACTGTTTTTAGTGGCAGACTAACTATGGCCTTTGACATGCACTTGCCTAGCACCAGTAACCTCTGGAAACACAAGGACAGGATTGAATTTTTCAAAAAGTGTGAGGCCCTATGCCCAAAATCCCAAACTGTCCCTTTTAGATTTGCCTTTAACCCATAAATTCTATGGATGTCAAGATTATTTGGTAAATTGATAATCATGATTATTCTGGCTAATTGTTACTGGGAGTATTTAAGAGTCAAAATTAAGTAATTTAAATCAATCAGTATCCTTGCAAAAAATATTACATACATTTCTTTAAAGGTGCACTGCACAACTCTTCTGATGGAGGGTCCTTCCTACTTGTCTGCATGGACATGTTAATGCTTTCCCTAGAATGTTCCATGGTGTGACATTAAACATATCCTTTTAAGGGCGACTCTCTACAGATCTGAACTGTAATATAGTGTAGTGCTGCTTGTCTCCCCTGTGATATATTGGTTTAATCTATACAAACATTAATGTTTAATCTAGAAACATTCTAGACAAAGCAATAACATTTCCATGGACACAAGCAGGTAGCCAACCTTCTACTATAAATGTGCACCTTTAACGTTACTTTCATTTAGAAAGTTTGATTTGATAAAGGTCACATACTTAAAGAATTACTGACAGTACTGAAAGAAAATTAAGGATTTAAGTTTTTGGTTATGGTGTCACTTATTGAGATAATTATTAAATCATGATATTTCATCTCAAAATATCCTTAACACAAAATTATATTATGATACCTTACAGCATGTGAAAATGAAATAATCTGTTTGGGAATCGCTGGCTGCTAGTTATCTCCATCAGAGAAATGAATTATGCTCTAAATATAACTTAAAAATATCAGAAACAACTGGGCATTTGTCCATGTGCAATTGGTCACAGCTCTCATTGAGTTTCATCTTGAGTTGACTACCCCGCTAATTGTGGAGAAAACACAACACAATGGCATAAAAAAGTGGAACAAATGGTCTGAAGGAGGATCATGATAACAGCCGAGCAGCGAGCTTAGGGGATGTCTGCTTCCCACTTGCTAGATTGTAGTCTTCATTAAATGCAGAGCCAAATGACTATAAGAGATGCCAGACACTGCTACCCAGACAGTTTGTCAGTTAGCGCGTTTTCTAAGGAAGACCAACCGAGAATAATGTTTGGCAAAAAAATAAAACAAAAAAATAAATAACCAACTTTGAGCTGCAGACAAGAAGGCTAAGATACTGAGAGGCAGAGTGGGGACTTAATAATTAAGTCCTTGGCAAAAACAGATGAAAAATACAGAAGATTACTTGAGTGAGTTTACTGCAGTGAGTTTTTGAGATGTGGTTTGGAGGGTGCGTTGATTAGAGCAAAAGAACACTGCATTGGACTTATTACGCATCCATTCTGCAATTATCCATTAGTTGAGTGAATGCAAGCTATTAAATAAATAAGGAACTCTCTCTGATATGGTTTAAATGAAAAAGACGTTGCCATGGAAACTTTCAACATCTCTTTTGGAACATTTAATTCATCAAATGGGCAGAAAGACGAACTTAACAAGACAGCACCATTTGCAGTAAAACTGATGGATTGATTTGTTTTTATTTCCAGTTTGTGCCAAGAGAGAAAAAATAATCATACATACTACAAATATATTGTAAACAACAGAAAAGCACATTTCTCGAAAATCAGTGGTAAGAAGAAAAACTTATATTAACCCATCCCTGTTCATTACATAGTTTCAAAAATTATGTAGTTGCTTATGTACACTGATCATGAAACTTTACAAATATTTACATATAGCAAAATAAATTACATACTATGCATACTAAATATAATTTTAACCCAATTTCTTTTTCTTTTTTTTTTTTTTTTTTTGTATTATACTAAATTATTAGCCAGGCTGGCGCCACCTAGTGCTGGATCCCTTTTGTGGTGCAGCACAACAGTTAACCATGGCCATTGTGACCATACCTACCATTGTGCCCAAAGCCTGATCCCGTCAGATCTCAAAAGCTAAGCAGGGCCAGGCCTGGTTAGTACTTGGATGGGAGACCACTGGGAAAATCAGGTTAGGCAAGGCACTTCACCCTCATTGCCTAGTATGAAAATGGTGTGTGTGTGAGTGTTGGTGGTGGTCGGAGGGGCAGATGGCGCAGATTGGCAACCTTGCTTCTGTCATTCTGCCCCAGGGCAGCTGTGGCTACAGTAGTAGTTTACCACCACTGGGTATGGAGTGAATGAATAATGCTCTGTAAAGTGTCTTAGAGTCTCCAAAAAAAGTGCTATATAAAACTGATGCACTATTATTATTAGTAGTAGTAAACAAAGCGGTCGAGATGGATGTAGATGAAGCCATACATTCTGTGTTGGCAATTATTCCCAAAATCCAGAAAGCCAGAACAAAGAAATGTTTGGTGAATTTTATCAAGGGGAAAGGCATTATTGCCCTACTTCCTATGAGATTTGGCACATTACATAGGTCACAATCAATGCCACGATGGGTTAAATAAAAAAAAAGTACCCACCTATCGTTGAGCGAACGAATCCTAATGCTGCGAGGTCAGACGGTTTCCGGTTTCAGCTGATGAATCAGGCTACTGAATAATGTCTTACAGTTATTATTTTATTTGTATACTTTTTTATTTATTCTATTTCTGTTTTCTGTTGTTTTTTTCTAATTTCTATTTTGAAAAAAACAAATTGATTCAATAAATGCAGTGTCTTGGTTCAAAACGTCTTTCAAATGTACAGCAATAAATATCAGAGAAACATATTCAGAATCTGAAGGTTGTGGATTCTAGCTCTGAATTTACTGGTTTGTGGGAATACGTGAGCTCATCTCCCATGTGGCAGAATGGATGTGGATTGTGAGAGGTAAAGCTGGTGCCCCAAGGCCAGGATGGAGCCTGCAGTACAATGCCCTACTGTGTTATGTAGAGGCAAGTGCAGTGGAGTGTGTATTGTACTAACAGTCCCGAAAGTGCAGTAGCAAAGAAAGGATTGGAATTGATCAAATTGTTAAAGACAAGAAACTGTTAATTCAACAAGGAAAAATTTCACTTGGGTTGTCACTTGACTTCCTGTTTGTTCCTGTGTGCTTTTTATTATCTTAAAACGTTAAAAACAGAACTGTAATTTTAAATGGTTTGCAGTGGCTTAAAATGATTCCTCACTTACTTTATCCATACATGTGTTTGTATTATATTGAAAAACTAGAATTAATTGCGGTTGCCTCTTCATAATCCTGGGATCTTATTTATAAATCATGTGTATGTAGAAAGTTTGTGGTCTATATATAAAAGATAACTTGACTTGGAAATGAGTGCTTCGGTCCAAAAATTCTTTGCGCATCAGGGTTTTCAGAGATAAGACTGAAGGGGATCTGTGCTCAGAGAGACAAGAAGAGAGCAAGTTTGTGGAACTTTGTGGAAGTTTGTGTTTTGCCCATACTCACACTATCAGAAAGAATGTCACATTATGTTTTGCAAATGAAACCTGTAACCTAAGGGCTGGGGACCCATCTCTTGTTGCTGATCTTTTTGCTGGGCTTGATTAGGACTTTTGCTGGAGAATTATACATTTGGTGGATGATTTGGGTTGATTTGGGAAACCGGTGTGTCCAGAGGAAACCCACCCAGACACGGGGTGAAATATGCAAGCTCCACGCCTGCAACATGGGAATCGAACCCAGAACTTTCTTGCTGCGAAGCACAAATGCTAGTGACTATGCCGCCTGGAGGAGCTTGCCTGTTTCCATTGGGAATACATACGTGTAAAGTGATACTGTGGAACATCTCCATGGAGACTCACTGGACCATTGACAAGAAGAGTTACACCAGAAAACAAAATGCTCCTTTCATCCATCCATTTTCTTCCCCTTACCCGGGGCTGGGTCACATGGGCAGCAGTCTAAGCAGGGACTCACAGACTTCCTCACCCCAGACACTTCCTCCAGCTCTTCTGGTGGGACCCCAAGGCATTTCCAGGCCAGCCGAGAGATAGTCTTTCCAGCATGTCCTGGGTCTTCCCTGGGGCCTCCTTCAGCGGGACATGCCCAAAACACCTCCTGAGGGAGGTAACTGGAACAGATGCCTGAGCCATCTCAGTTGGCTCCTCTTGATGTGCAGGAGCAGCGGCTCTACTCCAAGTTCCTCCTGTGTGACTGAGCTCCTCACCCTAACTCTAAGGGAGCACTCAGCCACCCTGTGGAGGAAACTCATTTTGACCGCTTGTGTCAATCTTGTCCTTTCGGCCATTACCCAGAGCTCATGACCATAGGTGAGGGTAGGAACGTGGACTGACCAGTAAATCGAGAGCTTTGCCTTTCATCTCAGGTCCCTCTTCACCACAACAGTTCGATACAGCGACAGCATCACTGCCGATGCTGCACCAATCTGCCTGTCAATCTCACGCTCCATCCTCCCCTCACTCGTGAACAAGACCCCGAGATACTTGAACTCCTCCACTTGAGGCAAGGCCTCTCCACTCACCCATGCTCCTTTCACTACAGTATGTTGTTAATATGGAAACATCGGTTAATCTCAGCCTATTGTCCGTATCACCTTTTATTCCACGTGGGTTTTTTATTCAGCCTTCTTAATGTTCCTCTTAACCTGTCTTTACTGAATTATTTTTCCACAAAACTTTTTTCTGAATGAAAGTTTTCACAGTGCTGCAGAATGTCTTTCTTCCCTCTCAGTTGGTCTCAGTATTTATGTCCCTTATGCATTTCTTATTATTATTCAAATGTAGCGTTCCCCATCATGCAAATCAAGCTGGATTTGTTTGTGCATATTCAATAATATCAAATGCCAATTATATTTGATGCAGTATGCACTAATGTAATGCACAATGCTTTCTGAGGAAGCAGCAGTAGACAGATCGTGTAACCTGGCTGACAACTATAGCACGGTGTGTAAACACTGTTGACATTTCTATTTTTTCACTTGGATTGACCTTTACTTCAAACTTACACAGGGTACACGGGGCAGATGTGGGAACGTTAACATTGACTCGTGTATATCTTTGACAGCGAGGATATTCAGTTCACATCTCCACATCTCAGAGAGATGTGAGTGCAAACTTTTGACTCCATATGGTGTTTTACTTACTTTAATTTTCCTTACTCTCCTCCCATAGTTTCTGCATGGCTGATAAAATGGGTGTTTTATAGCAAGGTATGTTTGTCAGTATTGCCCCAATTGTATTAATAAGATATTTATGAGGTCACCAACTCACAAGAATACAACAAATATGTATATATTCATATATTTTTTGAAAAGCATACAGGGAAGATAGCTACACACATCAGTCTGGCTTATGTCAGTTAGTCTCCAACCCCCACTCACACACACACACCTCATACTAATCCTAGGTGGATGTGGTGTTTTGCCAAAGGACACAACAATAGTATACACTGGTTGAATCACCACATGTCTTTCTGGTTATTAGAGATTCAACCCCTGCATTCCTACTGTTTCCCCAAATCCCACAACAGCGCAAACTACAGAACAGATCGTTCCAACTATTTTCAACAATAAGAAATTATTAAAATTTTAATTTAATAACTGTGTGTGAATCTGGACCAATCATGGAAAATGTTTCTTTCATGTGAGTCCAACAAAAATTCTGATTATTCATTTTTAAAAATATGAACAGCTTACCTCTTTTCAGATGCTTTTTTAATGTTTGATCTCCTGGGGTGTCAACGGTCCTTCATTGTGTATTCATGTCTGAAATTGATCAAATGGTGGAATATGAGTGATAAAACATGCTCAAAAGAAAAGAATACAAAGACAACGTCAAAAACATAGGGGACAGTTAGCCAGACGCCTGCGGTGAGGAGAGACTGTTGGCAGCATTCAGCTACAACAAAGGCCAGTGCTCAGTAGCCGTGTACACAGAGCAGGCTGTAGCCAAAGGGAGCAGGGCCTAAGTGAGATAGTGGCACAGTACACACCAAAGCCAGTGTGTGTGTTGGGAGTACCCTAGCAGCATTTTCCAGAGGGCACCTGGGGCACAGCGGTAAAGAAAGTCAAAATGGTGGTTCACCACAAGGCCAGGAAAAACAAACAGCAAAGAGAAGGGCAATCAAACCTTTTCAAAACCAATTTTTATTCATGGGCAGAGCATACCTCTGAACTAAAAGACTTTGAGGTTGAGTATTGTGCACTACTGTGAGAAAAAGCCTTGTATAATCCATGTATACTACATGACAGTGGCACTGTATACACTGGTCAAACCACCACCATCTTTCTAGTTTTGAGAGGATCAGCCACTCTATCCCCTGCACCCCACTGTTGCCCCAATTCCCAAAACATCCCCCAACAGTGTTCCAACTATTTTCAACAATAAGAAATTATTGCATTTTTAATTGAATAACTGCATGTGAATCCGGTCCAATCATGGAAAATGTTTCTTTCATACAAGTCCAACAAAATTCAGATTTTTAATTTTTAAAAATACAAACAGCCTACCTTTTTTCAGATGCCTTTTTAATGTTTGATCTCCTGGAGTGTCATCGGTTCTTGATTGTGTATTCATGTCTGTGATCAAATGGTGGAATATGAGTGATAAAACATGCTTAAATGAAAATACAAAGACAACAATGAACAAAACTGAAGAAAAAAAGTTACTGAAAGTTTTTCTTTGCTTTGATTTTAATCATCTCTTTTTACAGACTTTTTTTTTTTAATTATTATGGAGAGGATATACTTGATACTCTAATTGTGCAATCTCCAAAACTACAATTTTAATCATTTTCCTCCACCTCTATCACCCAAATACAAAGTCAGTTGTGGATTTTCAACTTTCATTCACTCAAAGTCAAAACATCCCCCTTTGTCTCAGCAGTTATTGGCTGCACCACACATCACACGTATCAGGCGTTTCTGTTGTGACAGTTAGAGTAGTCTGACCGCACAGACTAACTGCTAAATGTTGAGGAAGTGCTCGACTATATTTCCAACCCAGTCCTCACACTCCCCTGCTGTTCGCGCTTTGACGAACTCCTCTTTTGACAGCTGGCTGCTTTAGAGGCCACATGGGACCAACTCTGAGATTTGCGATTTAAGCAGTACGACTGGGCCTACGACATGTCCATGGTGCTCCCACTACATCAATGGTGGATTATAGCTTTGGGGAAAAGAGTCTCCGCGGAACTGATGTGACGATTGCGCCTCTAAAAACAACATTACCCCAAAAAGAGAATGGCCACTTTACGAATGGTTTTCTCTCAAAGGCACCAGACAACAGGCTATAAAGACAAAATTACAAGGTGGTAAACAAAGCTCTGCTACCAAGCCAAAACATAGTCGCTTGGCTATTGCTTCATGAAGACAATGTGATGGAATTTATCTCTAAATCTAGCTACAGCAGTTACCATTATAGTTGGTGCAATTGCTGAAATTTGCATCCAGGGAGATTGGAGAAATGTCAGTGAGAATGAAAGGAAAGGTGGTGGGATCAGATTTGTTTGGAGACACTGGCAAGAGAAGCACTCATTTGCTCATTTCATACTTTGGAGCTGATGTCAGCCATATTCCCTGTGGATGTGAAGCTAACTGACAGTTTCTCAGTTAGTTAGTCTCACCTTTTTGTTGAAAATCACCTAAACAGGAATGCTTGTATTGATCATTGTGTTATTTAAAGCCATTTTGAATATTTCTTGAGTTTCCAGATTATCTTAAAACTTTTTTTTTTGTCTCTGTTTGCTAATGTGTGTCATGCGGCACCATGGATACTGCTGAAGATTATTCCAATAGATACGCATTAATGAACACCCCCAGCATGATGTCTTTGCAAATTATGAATATAATATTTTTCAGACTATGTTGCACTTTTTTTCATGGATTGGGTGGTCCTGCGACTTATACTCCGGTGCGACTAGTATATAAAAATCATATTTTGCAGATTTCAAGCTGCAAGTAGCAAAATATGCATCTGAAAATGGTAATCGAAACCATCCTGTCAGGATTCAGAAAGGCCGGAATAATTCTAACTGAAACTGAAGCTGAGTCTGACGACAGCTCATGGATCTATTAAAATAACATTAAAATTGCGATAGCTACGCAGAAGAGAAAGCGGTGCTCTGTTTACCTCTGGACATCATGGAGTTGCTCAGAAGTGACACCAAGAATAAAGATTTCAATGGATTTAGTGATTTGGACTGAGATGGAGAGTTTGGTAAACTTGTTCTGTTCTATTGTTTATGCTATAGTTATCTGAGTAACATGTTACATTAACAGCCTGTGGTTCTCTATTCTATTGTTATTACTATAACTTTCCTTTCAAGATGAGATGTCATTTCCTGGTAAGTGATTTTATAAAATAAAAATTTAATGAAATTAAAATTTCCCCCAAAAAGTGTGACTTATATATGTTTTTTCTTCTTCATTACGCATTTTTTGGCTGGTGCGACTTACACTCCAGAGCGACTTATAGTCTGAAAAATACGGTAGTTGGGATTAGACAAATTCAAATATATGATATGTTTATATTGTTGAATTACTGTTTTAACTTAAATTGTATAAATTGACCATGCATTTGTAATGGATTTTTGATTACATAGAGGGATTTTTTTTACACAGCCTGTAAAGCCTGGTGTCACAATGTTGTTTTTCTGCAATGAATACATTTCTGGCAATGGGAAAAATTGTAACTGTTAATGAAAAAGCTGGGTGGTGGGTCCCACAGTGAGACAGTGACAATGATTAAACTTAGAACTGCTGTACAACCAAAGACCAGCTGCGATCAACATCAATCAGGTCTGATATTTTGGGATCTTGGTGGCAGAGTGAGCCTTCCTCACACTGTGTCTATGATTAGTCTCTGAAGCTTTAAGTCAAAGTAGAATCAGAGCTTAACCATGAGTGGGACCATCTCTCCCCTTTTTGCTTTTTCTTATTTATACAAAAGCAAAAACACTGCTATAATATGTAGTGTATGCTAACTTGTACAATTTTAGTGACTTTGTGTCTAATGATTTTAAATGTCTCATGTACCATAGTCATGTCATGTTATGTGACCTCCAAAAGCTTATGTACACTAGCTCCACTAAATTCACAAACTTGATATTCAACCTACAAAAATCAAAACAAACTACACATTGATTTTTGCAGTTTGATCCTTGTTCCCAAGAGCACCTCTGCCTCTTTTACTGATTGGAACACCGTGAGCAAACACCTACATCTTTGTTTGATCTGAGCAGTATTCTCCGTGTGTAGGTATGGCACCTTTTGAAATGGCTTTGAACATGAATTTAATTGTATTATGCAAACTTCTTCTTGCTGACTTATTGACTGGTCATATTTTTATTTCACAATATGATAACCAGGCAACAGAATGGCTTGTCTTTGAAATACATATCATCGTATTTTATGGACCTCTGCTCTTTAGCATTCATGTTCTAAGTTTTCAGTGTGTGTTAGCAGGAGTCACTTAGCACTGGTACTGTGACTAACCCACAGAGACAGGCACTAATCAATCCACTAATTGATGTATGTTTGCAGCATAAATTAAATCCTGAAGCTGTGAAGTGTGCAGATTGGACGTGGTTGTGCGAAGGGTCATCTTAAGTGAGGAAAGGGGGCTTAGGGGACTTCTCCAGCTACTAATTACACATCAGGACCCTAAACAGCAAATTAATGATCTATTTTCAATGTCAGAAGATGGGAGATCCTATCCAGTCTGTTGCTCATATGCATAAATAAATACACTGTTTCTCAAGTCAAATCCCAGAAGGCTGCAAATGAGAGAGGCTGCAGTGCATACGCAGAAGTCATTTAAAGCAATAGCAGAAAGCCAGTGCTTGGCAGGAATATATAAAGTCTTCTTTAGTGGATGTGGCAGCAAACAGTGCGTCAATGCTGCACAACTGTCTGTTTTGTTTAGAGTCACGCTGACGTCTCTTTTGACTGGGTGCACTGGCAAAATGGGAGAGAAATTCTGTGACGAATTTAAGGATTGGAAAAGGAAAATGTGGAGCTAAATTATATGGCATGGTATAACAGAAAATATAGTTTAAATTTACACACAAAACATTTCATAGCTCTGTCCTAAACAAATCCATGTATTGATTAAAGGTGGAGTATGCAACTTTGCTGATGGAAGTTTAATTCTGTACTGTGCATCATTCCTGGAAAGCAATAACATCTCCATGAAAACGTGCAGAAATTGAATCCCCCCACCTGAAATGTTACGTAGTGTGCCTTTAAGAACGAGGTTGCAGTGCAGTGGGAAGTGCTTAGAGGCATGCTTTTTATTTAGCTTAATGTTTACAATATATACATGTGTGGCATATTTATGACGAAGGAACTGCCAATCAAATTATTTAAAACCAATCTAATGTAAAATCGAGGGCTGTCAAAAGTACAGCAACACAAATTTATAAAAGGTAACTTGTTTGTAGTTATCTAGGATCTTTCAATTACAGTTATTTTTATTCCAAGATCTGAGCAGGCCTGGTGGCATCACTTCATTAATTGCATACTGTGAAACATTACATTTTAAGTAGATGTTTGCGATGAAAGTGTGCTCAGATATAAATTCTTTACAGTATGGATGTAAATTGTGTCATTTTAGGTATCTTATTTTTCCTTTCTCACATATTGTATCTAATTGTAAAGTCTTAAACTATGTGAAAAACCGAACTGGTTGATTTTATAGTTTGCAGTGGTCCAAAGTTATTCTTCACTTACTTCATGCATTCTGAGCAGCCTAATTATCCACTACAATGAGTTTATAAGCGCTTTTCACAAGTTTCAGCCGTCAGAGTGGATTTTAGCTGTGATGGTAATGCTAATAATTACTACCATATTAGCTCCATACTTCCTGATTTTCGGGCAAGAAAACGCTTTATAAGTAGATGCAGACAGAACTTAATGGACTTACTTTGACCTCTAGAACAGCTTGTAAAATATATCTAATGATGCAAGATAGATTTTGCTCAGACACAAAAAAGGGTGTACAGGCCCATTAATTACTACACATGATTCTGGTCAAACTGGTAAAACAGCTCAAATCTTCAGATGATTTTAAGATGTACCCTGTGAAACTAATGACCTTAAACTCCCTTCTCATTTTGTCCACTGTTATAATGGCATCCCCTGACACGCCCATGTAAAGGCCAATAGGAGCCAGAGGAGGCCAAAGTCACCCCTGTGCCAGTGTACAGCAGTAGTGTGGCTGCTTGCAGTTGATATTCATCAGATGTAATGAGCTGGAGAGCCTTCAGTCCATTAATATCCTGTGCTCTGGTGAACATCTGCACACACACAAGCACACACAAGCACACACAAGCACACACAAGCACACACACAAGCACACACACAAGCACACACAAGCACACACAAGCACACACACAAGCACACACACAACACACACAAGCACACACAAGCACACACACAAGCACACACACAAGCACACACACAGGCTCACATCAGCTTTGACGGATGGGCTCGGAGATGGGAGACAGGCATCCCTCCACTCTGCCAATGACAAACATGCTAATTTACATAACAGAAGAACATTTTGATGATTTTTCTTTTTTTATGTGCTTTTCTGGTAGGGGGTCCACCACTGGAATGGTGTTTTCAAACTGCCTGAAATGTTTCAAAGAGGAGATTACACTGATCTATCTTTAAGTTTTTTGTATATTTCTAAAATATACAGAAATAGGCATTCTTATTCTTTCCACAGATCTGACCAGTAACTCTCCATGGAGATTGAGTATTTTAACTCCATACTGTGGAATATTCCAAGCAATGAATTAATATCTCCATGGAGAGGCAGCTAAGTGGCAGATCCTCTACATGAAAAGTTTTAATGAAATTTAAATAAATGTATTCATTTTAATGCACTCAAACTTCATGTTTGTAATTTAAATACAGTGCGTCATCATTTTCCATTTTAATATTTAATGCTAAATCATTTATTTGAAATAATCATGTAAAAATATATTTTAATTATTATTAATGAATTATAAATCATTGCATTTTATATAGCGCCTTTTAAGATACCCAAAGCGCTTTACAGTTCATTCTTCATTCACTCCTGGTGGTAAGCTACTATTGTAGCCAAAGCTGTCCTGGGGCAGACTGACAGAAGCAAGGCTGCCAATCTGCGCCATTGGCTGCTCCGACCACCACTCATGCACACTCCACTTTCTTACTAGGCAATGTGGGCAAAATGCCTTGCCTAAGGATACAATGACAGTTTTTGCGACTGGCGGCCCACTGTGGCACCTGGTGTTCCCAGTGGTCTCCCATTTAAGTACTACCCAGGCCAGGCCAGGCCCTGCTTAGCTTCTCAGATCTGATGAGATCAGGTTTTGACAAGCTGGTATTGCTTTGTGTCAAAATAACTGACTGGAATAAGGTGACATAATATGTTTAAATTGGTTCAGGCAAAGTACTGGTTTGATAAAATTTTAAAACTGATCGATTCTTAATTACAAAATCATTGTATCTGATGGACAAGTTGTTTATGTTTTAGTGTCTTGGTTCTCAAGATGATGTTCGAATCAATAATCTGAGCTGAATCCTCTCTACCTAAACCCAGGCATCTGCAGCCAATCATTACTCAATGCAGAGTGAATTCTGGAGGGTCTGATCTTTCATATGAGATCCATCCTTCGAAAATAAGAAAAACCTGTCCTCTATGCAGGTTAAGACACGGCAAACCAGGCTCAATTGTGAATTGATGTTTTTTTTAACCAGTAAGGGAACAGGCCACTTACCCTCCCTTTAATTTTATACAACCATTATTTCCACATAGACAATAGACAATGTTAAAGCTGAATTCATTTAAAGTTGGGGAAATTATCAGAATAAGTTATATGAATATATATGTATTATAGAATTTTCTGTGTTGCCTCAGCTTGACATTTCACATCATCTTTCCAAAGTCAAAAACATATGAGCACCAGACTTAATATACCATCTTTCATAGTCGGTCACTGTATATCGAAATAGCCCTGTATTTGATGTGGTAGTGGGCACACATCTTTACTTGTATGAAAGATCTATGGTGGCAAGTCTCACTGGCAAAATGATTTAAACAGGTGCTGTCAGCGTCATCAATCCCAAACGTCCGTAGTTTATCAATCTGGGGACAAGGCAGCGAAAAGGAAAACGTGTTTTTCTCAAGCATTCTATATGAAATAAATGATACGTCTCTCAGCAAAAACATCTCATTAACTGTCCAGTGACTTCATCAGCTAAACGTAAACAATCAAATAAAATAAAAAATAAAGTGTCTGTACTGTCACTATCAGCTATGGGAAATACAGAACTGTTGTACCCCAGGGAATCTCTTAACAAAGCAGTATTTTTTTTTTTTGCATTCATAATGTCTGAAATGGAAATCCTCATTAATTACTACTAGGAAGTCTGCAGAGTAAATAACAGTGTGGTAGATGTATTAAAAACTAAATTCATTCTGACTGGGTGTTGTGCTTCATTGCCACGAAGTAGTTAGATGTTTTTTTGTTTATTTGCGTGGTAAAATAATGAGTTTATAGCTAATATTACAAGATAACCAACTTCTATCACCATGGTGACTGTCTGGACATATTATAATCACCATTAAACACTAGAACACTGTAATACTCTAATTTCTCCCACTAAGATGTTGGTCTAACTAGGTTTGTTTGATATTTATCACTAATGAGAAACACTTAGAACCAGTGAAACTAGCTTTCCATCAGTTGTTAAAAGGAAGACATATGGGTTTGCAGGAAGAACCTTGCCAAGAACTCATGTCTATGTAGATGTTATTAACAATCTGATGCAGTCTCTAATTAAATGCACCACAGGAACTCACACTTCACGTCACTACCTTGACTCGTGGTGCTGATAATTGGCTAGTAAGCACCTAATTAGCAGCCAATCCAAAAGAATCCCCAGTGTCCAGTAGAAGAATGACTGGACTTTCAATAAGTGATAAACAAGTTTATAGGTGCACTGTGTAAATTTTCTGGTGGACGGTCCATCAAATGCTTTTTATTCTTGGAGCTGTTATTGCTGTTATTGTCAGGAAGGTTTCACAGTATAGCATTAAACCTCTCTATCTTCATGGAGACCAAATCATACCAAGCTACAGGTCAGATCTGTGGAGAGTAGGTATGTAATGATATCCAAATCTCATGATACAATATTTTCACGATATACATCTCACGGTACAGTATTTATTGAGATATTTTGTGGAGGCTAACAAAACTGTGAAAACAGTATGCTACTTTTTCCTCTTAAAATGCCTTGACAAGACTTAATTCAAAGAACTAAGATTTAAAAGTGCTTAGAACTGCTATTTCCTCATGTAGCTTGTACCAAAATGGAGCAAAGGATCATGGTCGATGTAGTTCCCTCTGTTTTTTTAGCTATTGCTGCACCACAGCAATGACTTTAAACAAAGAAACCTGTGATTTGATATATTGTGATGACTCACGATATTATTGTGAGAACTAGGGGTTATTGTTACACCCCCTAGTGGAGAGGCAGCCCCACTCAGTCAGGTATTTTTAGGTATTTTTCAGCTCTAAAACCTGTTATGAAACTTGCTAAAAGTGCTTTATGTGGGCCAATTGCAAGTTTCCTTCTAGGAGTGTATTTAGACATAATTAGTACAATGTGAAGATGGTACAAAACAAAATGACACAAGAGCTAACTACTCTGCCAGTCTCTCTCCATACTCATAAAAATGACTCAAAACAGAACACTAAATTTTGGAGCAGAGAAATTGCATGATGTATATATTCTAGGTCTGGGTATCTCTATCCTTTTGGTATTTGATAACAACCAGGCATAGGAACAAATGTATCCTTAAGCCATAACCAGACAAGAATACAATATACAAAAGTGGTCATATCAGAGTTTTCTATACTGCAATACACTAGTACATGACTCCGACTATCTTTGAATAATGCAGGGAAAAAATAGAAAATAAACAATTGCACTTTGTGGCAGCATATTATAGCAACTCTATTTCATTAGGGGCCTATTTCGAAGTGGAAGAACAAATAAGTCATTAAAAAGCAATACCAACTATACAGCTCCAATGGAAAAAATGTATTAGCAAAAGGAGTATGCCAGAGGAGCATTTCAGCATGCCATTTCATCCACAGACAGTTGAACGTGACTCCTGCGATGTCCGTGTCCAAGATGGCAGCACTTGACAAGGCAAACAGCCGCCCTCTGCTCTCTGTGCCAAGGGGGGTCCATGTGTGCAGGCATGGGGAGGAAGGGGGGGCTACAGCCACTGCCAGGTGCTGCTATGATGTGCTTTGCAAAGGTAGTCTTTCTGGTTGGAAATGGAGGCTCCTCTGAAAACTGCTGCAGGGACAGAAAATAGCTGCACGGATTTTTAGTTTGAAAAGCGTCACGAATACGAGGACAATTGGAATTTGCTGAGAGCTTCTGTGGAAAAGCGCTAACGTGTCAGACCCAAAGCAAAAGCAGAGGCTGATTGGCGAGCACGCACAGCAAGAAGGGTGCAGGTTTTGACCCTTGGGTCACACAGTTTTTCTGGGTTTTTGGAGTTTGCATGTTTCTCCTTGTCTCTGGGTGGGTCTCCTACGGCATAACAGCTTCTACATTTTGTTTGAATTCAGACGGAAATGGTACCGGACAATAGAGGGCAAAATCCTCTGTCCTAACTTGAGACACCATAGCCTCTAATTTGATGCACGTGTCTCTCAAATGTTGAAGACATCTCCTGAAAATTCTTGTAAGGTTCAGAGCAAAATATAACTCCTGAAATGAATAATTGTTTGGTGTTGCAATTGGTGATTTTTAAAAAAATCTGTGCTGTTTCATGGTGTTGTGTTGTTTTTTCACCTCTTTTACGTGTATGCCATAATCATGTTCGTTTTTGAGTTGAAAGGGCTATGCGTCTCTCTGATTGGTTAATCTGCCTCCAGATCCACTCATCTTGGTAAAGTTTTGTTAAAGCGTGTGGTTCTTGCTGGTCAGTTTCCCCCATCAATCCCAGACATGCAATATGTAAAATCCTCCAGCTAAAGCATTCTGGATCAAACCTACTTCAAGATCCAGAGATGCGACTGACACTATAACCCTAAAAAGAATGAACCTCCAATACTATTTGAATTGTAAAATATGTTTAAAAAAAAAAAAAAAAAAAAACTGTATTAAATAAAAGGCCAAATTATACACAATGGTACTGTATATTGAGTCACAGTAATTATTTATCCAACCCTCTACAGCTCAAATCTAATCATAGAACAGGAAAAATAGAGAAAAATTCACGACTAGTACTAAGAAATAGTACCCTGAATAAATGTTGACCCCCCAAAAATATTTTTCTATCTAGCATATAAAAAACGATAAGTTGATTTAGTATTTATCACGACAGGCCTACCTGGCAGCAGTATTGAAAATGAGTCAAATGCCAAGGACAAATTTCTCTACAGGGATTAAAAAAAAAAAAAAAAAAAGTACCTTAACTTTAACCAAAAGTAAAAGTAATACTGTATCCTTTGTCCTTTTTTTGACTGTTCTAATTGTTTTAATAATAAACAACTTTCCAGGCACCAACACCACTGGCCAATAAATGAATTCCAAACATCTTAGACTACCTTGTGCTCATACTGATGGGGTTTAATAATATATAATTATATTTAATAAAACAACTATTGGTATTTCTGTGAGAGAATGTGCACGGAGATACAAATAAACTTGGGACTATGGGGACCAGGATGTGCTGATATCCGCACGTCCGGTGAGGTGAACACTACCAGCCCAAACAAAGTCTAATTGAAATAATTTAGCTGCTCTCACTCGGCAAACACTGTTGTGGGTCAGTGAGTTCTGTCGCATAAATAAATATCATGTCCAATCAAGCTGTGACCTTTAACACAAGCCTTCCTCTGCCAGAGCTATCAGAGTCTTAAAGGATGTCTGCTGAAAAATGAGCTAGATGAGGGAGCAAAATCTGCACTCAGGTAAATTTATTGGTAGTACTTCAAAATAATACTGTCTGTAAGTAATATACAACAAAAATGCATTGCTATCTAGGGAAATACAAAGATCTGAATAGAATACAGATACATATATTTGCTTTTTTTAAATTACATGGTTTATTCACATATCCATAAAAATGTGGATTGAAGAAGACTCTTTTTTTTTTAAAGATTTTGTATTTATTTATTTTTTTTTCCTCCATGGAGACATAATTGCTTTGTCTCAAACCTTTCAAGACCAAGTTGCAGAGCAGATCTGTGGAGAGGCAATCCTGCTCTCAGCTGGAGCACCTGTTTTTCTAGGTATTTTTGAGCTATAAAACCATCCGTAATGATATGTAAGATAAATATATGATATGTGAAAAATAAATGTAAGATAGAGCTGTTTATTATCATGCTGTGTAATATTCCAGGCAGAAACAAGCAAGCAACGCACACCCAAGCAAAAAGTTACATAGTGCACCTTTAAGAGAAAATAAAATGGAATAAAAATCTAGTTGAAATCATGAAGAACTTGTTGCAACTGGACCTGTCTAAAAGAGGCAGGTGCATGCAAATGTTAGAGGAAGGGCATCCAGATTAAAACCAAAGATATATTAAAGATCGATCATTTCCTGTAACACTAGAAGGGAAGGCATACATTTTTTGTTCCTCAGATTTGCTATAGTAATCCATTAATACACATCAGAAGTAAAAGTACTTCAGCACAGATCTCCAATGCTTTTCACAATCCTGGTGTGATCAAACAGAAGCTCGACTAAGCTCACAGATTATTTAATATGTGGTTGCTATGGTTTCCCTCAGGTCCTCCGCTCTGAGGCCCATATGTTATCCAGCTCCCACCATGACTCGGCCAATATGTGTATCTGTAGGAATTCTGTGCGGGCTCCTCCTTCCCTGGCAGACTGCATGTGTGTGAGTGTTTGGGTTATTAATCCTGAGCTTGTGCGTTCGTTTGTGTGTCCCTGGGGGGGCTCTTGAAATGTGCGATGTTGCGTGTGCTCGCATGTCTGTTTAAATAAGACTGCTGTGACCGTGAGTGTTGGTCTGAGAGCAGCTGAACCATCTTGCACCAAGCTACGACATTGGGGAGGACAGCAGCACTCACACAACTATACAAGGCAGGAGATGCATGTACACTTCAAGAAATGTAACAAAAAAATAAAAATAGACAGAAATAAGAAAGAAAACAATAGAAAAGAAAAAAAAGTATGTATGTATGTTAAAAATATGTATTGTACTTGAGTCACCATTTAATAAATTTGTACTTTTAAACAGGCTCGCTGACAAAAATTTTGAGGCCCGGGGCAAGAATCCTCACATGGGCCCCCCTCATATATAGTTTAATAGAAAAAGGGTCCAATTATAGGCTCTTAAAACCCTGAGGTCCGGAACAATAGCCCCCTTTGTCTCCCTTCCTTGTCGACTCCTCTGTTTCTGGAGTACTTTGCACACAAGCATACTTTTACTCTAATTGTGTAATATACTTTACAGTGTGCAGTACTCTTTCTTGGGTAAAAGTTTGGATTACTCTTCCCACTGTGAGTAAACCTAGAAGCCTAGAATTTGAATAGTTGTGTTTCTTGCACCACTCTTTCACGTATGATTTTTTTTTTTTTTTCTTTCAGTTTCGAAGACAACATAGTCAATATTTTACTATTCCAAGTAATTTACCATTTAGTAACTTTGTGAGAAATATCTTTGAAGTGCAAAGGGACATTCACACTCACAAACTGTTTGAACATGAACATTCTACTGTAATTAATCTCTACTGCACAACACTGGAGAGGACAGCTACTGACCTTTTATTCCGTAGACATAAAAACAATAACGTAACAATAGCTTATATAAGAAAAAAGTAGTGGCTTAGTAGTGGATAAAATAGTCAATAAATCAGCCCAAAGATTGGAGACAGTAGAGCTGAACTGAATAGCTGAATAAATGGTCTCATTCTGGAACAGCAAAGCCATCAATAAGCTAACATTATGGTGGCAGTAAAAGGGTGGTCAGGGAAGGACAGCCAAAGTCAATGGCCTTGTCTATCTGTATGGTTATTTCAGACATAACTATAAAGAGGATCCTGGGTGGAATATATCCAGCATTGTAACTAGAAAGCATTGATTATAAGTATATATTTATATGTGTGATTTATGGAAATTCCCTAAGTATGTGAAATGGCGGCATCTGGTGGACACATTAGGAACTGCAGGATTGTCACGATTCCTTGATTGATCTGTCCACCTTTTAAGTCCCTGTCCACTATGTCATTGTTGCCTTTGAATTTTAAAAAGTGAAACATAGATGCATGATTTATTTATTTTTTTTATTTATTTCTCAAAGAAATCAAGACTTTTTTGGGGTGTAGTGGCATTCAGGATTGTAAATATGTTTGGAGCTATTGCTATTCTCATAACTCTCTGTGCATTACAACTGATAAAAATGTAAAACTAGTTATGAACTTAAATTCCCCATGTTCATCCCTCCTTGTATCATTATATCCAATAGCATGTCTGCCTTTTTTTCTTTTTTTTTTTTTTTTTTTTTGCTTAAGTAAGACTGGACGTTTATTAGATTTGGGGATATTACATTTTTTTGGTAACTAATTTGATGTCATCTCTGACTGGAGAGGCTACAGTGATCAGCCAAACCATTAAACTTATAGCCCAAAGTATTTCATTATTTACTGTAATAATAATTGATCTCTAATATCATACATAAAAAACTTATATTTGTTTTGATGCAAGATTACATATGTATAAGTGCATGTTCCCAGTCAGAATAAGTTTTATTTTCATTGTCAGTAAACAAAATTCACAAACTAGTCGGAAGTTGCTTCGGCGTTATTCTGCAACATAAAAAAGAAAAAGAAAAATAAGGCCATCAAAATAAGGTAAATACAAATAAAGAACTTTGACAGAGTATATACAAAATATACAGCATGGGCAGAACAACAGAGCAAAACTTTCAGTGCAAGTAAATATAGTACCTTAGCGGTAGTACATTTATTTATTAATTTTAGAATATTCTACAAGAGCTCTCTTATGTTTAATATATTTTTTTTTTTATGTAAAAATGTGAGTGGAGCTGTCATCAAACTTTGTATTACATAGTCATTAGAGGCCAGTTACTATGACACCTTCAGGTTAATAAACAGATCAAAATGTCTGATGCATAAATGTTTGGTTTAATCAGTGATCTTTAAATACTTATTCCTTCTACTTTATTATTTAAATACATTCACAAGTGAAAAAGTCATGGGAGACAAATATATTGTTGTATTGTACAATATCTGGCGCAAGAATGACGCAAAGATGCAAAACGCACTCCTGTGATCAATAAAAAAGTTTAGAGTGTAAAGGTGGAGAAAGCATTTGACAGAAAAAAGCCACTTCGGAGAACATACAGCCAATCACATGCTATATATCAGAAAGTCAGCAGAGGAGAATATGGCGCATATCGTGGCCTTCTGTTGCCAGTGATATACAGTGGTGCTATAAGTTATAAGTAGGAGGTTCTGCAAAAGACGAATGGAATACCCAGCAGCCCTGGCATTATTTGTAGATCCAAGTGTCAGGTCTGTCAGGTGTGTAACACATTTTATACCACTTTTCGTCAGGCTTAGAATCCAAAATGCAATAAATATTTATGACTTGAGTTTCAGTAGTAAAGATGATGTTAAAAGATTCAACTCGCTGACCAAAAGAAATGGCAAGCATCTCCTATCTTTTCATTTGGTACAAAATGTGATGAAACTGGTGGGATTGCAAGTCCATGGGGTGATAATAGAACTTTTTTTCCATCATTTAAGAGTGCTGAAAAAGTCAAAAGCTCAGTCAAAAATGATTTACTGCATCCCGCATCGACTCGCTGGTGCAATCCAGTCAGGCGTTCAACAACTGTACAGGGAAAGCTTTTATACACTGCAGAAAATACCCACCACCGTACCACCAAATGTAATGTGCAACTTTTAAAATGTAATTTCCCAACACTACAAAAGAAGAGCACAAACTGTACAAGGAGGTTTAAAAAACATGTTTAAAATGGTGCATCGATAGAGCTGGGTAACTTGCTGGCTAACAGCAGGGGGCCAAAGTGACCTCAGCCCACAACAATTAATTTTCTCTAAGTACATGCTCAGGAATAGCTGTTTTTTGGGTGATAAAGTTAAACTGTGTCTGATCCAAATGTCCGTATCAATTTTTTCTTTTGTGGATGTCTGAAGTCAGTTAAATATGGAGCTCCACAGAGACCTCCCAGCGCTTGTTTCTGGAAGTAAATTTCACATTCATTTCCTTTTTGTTCCTTTAAACTTTTAATATTTTGATTTATTGAAGTCTATAAGAAAAATTGAATTTACTTCCAGAGACTATTGTGCTTCATCACGCATAGTTGTAGACTTACATATGTTATCATTCTAGCAGCTCTTCATATTTTAGATGTTTTGAGCTTTTACGTGAGTAGATTTCATAGCTCAGCATTGTTTCTCACTGTCAAAATTTCAAATGTTGTATGTCATCTGCATAACCTCTATAGAAATTCCGTCCTAGGCTGAGTGTCGCCCCCTGCAGGTTGCCCTCTGTGCTCTGAAGCAGCTACAGTGACAGATTGATCCACCCTCGCTGTGTGAAACAGAGGATCTGCAGTTTTTTTCCCTCCTGCTGCTGTCACATTGTACAAAGAACAATGTACACGTGTCATCCACCTGTAGTACTGATGCGCAATACTGCAACAGAATATGAATTAGCTCCTGTAGAATACACTAAAGTCACTTTACCTGCCGTGTATCCTTTTCAGATGCTGCATTGTCCATAATCATAGTCAGAGCCACTTACTGTACATAACAGAGCCCTTTCTTTTCTTTTCTTTTCTTTTATTTGATCATACTTGCATAGTGTGAGTACCTATTTCTATTCTCATGCTGTTCTTAAACTGTGCTCTGCAACACTTGAATTTCCCCATTGCAGGACAAATAAACGTTCTCTTATCTTCTAGTCGAGGAAATGTACTTTCCTACCCGACTACCTGAGTTGGTGAGATCTTTTTTATTATTTTCTTTTGATACATTTTTGAAAATATCTATAAACAGAAGTAGGTCTATTTCTTAGCACCAGGGAATCAGTTGATGTTTTATGATTGCATTACACTTTCATCATTGGCGTTTAGGGGAAAGTTGATGAAGAAATGTGTCTGCTTGTATCACTCTGATGTTTGCTGCAGGGACCACAGTGAGAAGGATTTAAACCTCGGTCACGATTTACTGTATATCCTGACAGCAGCCCCAGCGCCTCAGGGATCCGCTGACTGAGCCCACCCAAGATAAATGTGAAACTGAGGCTTAAGTAGCTATGGTTACAGGCAAATACCGGCGCATCCTGTCGCTTAAAATTTAATTTACCTGGCCTGGGGCGTCACGTTTTGTCATAATGAATAATGAAAGCACAAATAGAGGCCAGTATCCTATTCTAAGCCATCCAAAAACAAACCCATTAAACCCATTAAAGCAGGTTTCTTTACACTGTAGCCATTTCATTATGACCACAGACAGGTGAAATGAGTCACATTGTGGCACTTGTCAAGGGACATATATCATAAGGCTGGGACTAAATATTGTCCTCAAAGAAAATAGGCAAATGTGTGGATTTGAGTAATTTTAGCAATACTCACATTATGACTTAAACAACTGCTGAGGTCTCACTCTGCAGAGGTCAGTAGATACAAAGCATCCCAGAGAAGATAAAACATGGTTGGACATAAAGTCTTGCAATTAGGGTTTTTATTAAAACCAGAAAAAATAAGTAAGAGAGCTACAGTGGCTCTTTGTACAAAGAAAGTGCATAAATCATTTTCAATCTCGTAAGACCCACGGGTGACAGTTGACATTTAAAACTACAAGTTCTATTATAGCTCTCAGAACATGAGTAAACACTGTTCAGTGTCTATTATAATCAGGCTGTCACTTCTTTGTAACTCATATTTTTGTGGATTTTACATAATGTGAAAATACAACAACTTCGCTTACTACTCAACTTATCCAGGCAGTACAAAATGAAATGATAATTAACAGGGCAACACAACAAATTGCATTGACTTAAAACATAATAACTGACTCTAGATGCTGATTTCGGAATTGTTTAAGGATGTTTTTTATCTGGACAAACTATTATTTTGTGTTTAATATTACATTATATTGCCAAAGGATAAAGGATCAGTTGGTTGTCATTAGTTTTACATCATGCAAATAAATCTATGAATGCCTTTTCTGTTAGCCTAGGAATACTTTTGCCCACCCAGAAAAGTTGAGGGGTATAAAAATATCTGGTTATATCTGCTGAAACTGCAGACTTCTGTGACCCATTTCCACACAAGCAGTAAAGTGTATGTCCTCTCACTCTCCCCTCTCCAAAACTTGTACTTTTACTTCTTGCATCACAAAGTACGCCAATTTACTACACTAACTTTAGCTAGCTTCCTCTCCCCATGCTGCTGGTTCATATGCCCCCTCTGTCTGCCCCCTGCCTTCTTCTGATACTTTCTTGCATTACTCTACCTTAGCTTGCTCTGAGTTGCCAGTTCCAACCACCCTGAGGCAAATTTCAGACATTTTTTGACCCTCAAAAACCAGCTGACATCTACAACTCTGTCTGGTGTATGGAGAACTCTGCATTTGGATTCCAGAATCTATCATTAGACACAATATTTAACATCAACAAACATACATTTTTCATAGTGTTTTTCTAATAACCCATGCAGACACTGTGGTAAAAACCTCTTCACATCTTTGAACTATGCTTTTTCTAGACTCGTCTTTCCAGTAAGACATGCATTAGTGAATCCTTGTGTCCTTGCTCACTTTTTCCACACCAGTAAGTGAATCTGACACACTGTTGTCTCTGAATTATTTATGGGCACATCAATAAATCCAAAGACAGATACAATTAAGTAGCATTGCATTGATAATTTATGAGCATAGCAAACCAGGGATTTTACCTGTCATCACAATTTACCCAAAAAGGTTCCAGTGTCCCATTCACCTGCACAAGGGAGCACCATGCAAAATGCTATTGTTCTGTTTGGATTGCGTAAGATGGATAAAAAGTAGACGTGCAGGAAGTGCTCTCCTTCAAACATTATGCATATTTGTAGCTCAAAACTAAAGCCATTTTGTCATGCCTTATTCCTTTACATCACTGTTTTCCAAAGACCTCGTCGCAACAGATTTTTTGGGGGTCGCGTTGTCACGATCTGCATGTACGTCTACAATATACAGTTCTGACATATGAGAAAGCTAGTGAGTGAGTGAATTCTATCTTCCTGCCCTGAACAAGTGTTCCTGCAGCTAAAGTTGAGAAATGCTTGCTTGGTTGTCCAAAAAGAAGGGTGATAAAACAGCAAAGGTCAGTGCTATTCAGGATATTTATGGATACTTTTTATTGCTGGTTCAATTACTGTTTTTCAATATTTAAAACTTGAGTAATACTAATTGTTCAGAGAGACACAATCACTCAGTCAACAATAAAATATTCTAATGTTCAATAATGGTCAGATTCACTTTTATTTTGTGATTTACGTATATGTCCATTGACCTGGGTCGTGAAGTTTTGTGACTTTTAAAATATGGGTCCCCAGAAAAAAAGTTTGGGAAACACTGCTTTACATGCTCTTAAAGATGCAGTGTGTAACATTTCTGGTGTTTGCTACATGAAAGCCGCTATATCTGATTTTTACCGTCTTAAAAATGTGAAAAACTTAATCAAATTTTGCAGCAGTTTTTCCTCACAAATGTATCGCAAGCATTCTAATCCGAATGCTAACATCAGCTAGCATGCTTACTACAAACTACTGTTTATCAGACTATATATCTGTATTGGGGCAAGACCAATTTTGCAGGAGTTTTTACTCCTCCTTTAAAAACATTAATTCTGTTAAAAGTGGTGCCTTTCCACATATCTGACCTTTATCTTGGCTAATGGTGGTACATGTTTGTCTCTATGAAGATTGACAGTGGATACTTGTAACATGGATGATTTAAGATCCTTCACAAACAAAATAAAAAGACGATTTTTTAAAATGTTAGTATATTAGTTCATACTGTCACATAATCAACTTAGAGCTGTTTGCTGGAATCCCTAAACTTTACACTAAATTTAAATTCAGAGAGATAACCTTGTTAAATCAGCAGAGGTTGCATATTGTATAATACTGTTCCTATAACCTTGCTGATATCACAGAATGTCTTTACAACTTTATACCAAAACAAAGGAGAGGTGTATGGAGAAAAAGTACAAGAGGAAGCTGTGAAGTTAAAGCTTTTACATTTGTGATGGTGGCAGGGGAAGCAGAAACTTACCAAAAGATGGAGAGGAAGACTTCAGAAGAGTCTGATCCTCACGGCTCTTTCTTGTGTCTGTCAGCGTCCTTGAAGTGCACAGGGAACATTCACTGCACTGAGAAACAAAGAGGAACACATCACACACTGCCAGCAATATGCCCACAACACAACTCAAATATGTTCTACAGCCATGTTTTCTACATTTATTTGACGTTTTTGTTATGTCATCATCAAAAACACATTTGAGATGAGTCATTTCAGGGCTCAAATAATCTCTCTTAGGAGGCGTTCATACTTGTACAGTTTGTTCCTGGTAGAGCTCAGTTTAGTCTTAACGTAGATTTGGTTTGGTTCTGTTATAGTCCTGTTTTAGATCTGATCTAGTCTATGTACTTTGGGGCTCAGTCCAGTTTCGGTGATGTGTATGTAAATGTCATCATCTTAGCAACTTTACCGCAAGAAGGCAATTACTTAGCCTTTTACTTCATTGCTGTTTCAGTGTGAGACGAGATGCAGGTCCAGCGCCATCTTGTGTTATGATTTGTAATGACGTTTTATGGGACACTTAAACCAGCAGGTGATATTAAAGGAAATACCAAAGCTAAAGTAGTTTGAAAATAAGCTCAAAGAATCCATACCCCCATTATCTAAGATCTTGCACATAATAGTTAATCAATCGGTTTTATTTAACACATTTTGTAGTTTTCTGGTGGAGGTGCTAGTGTCCATGGAAACTGTTTTGCCTGAAATGTGCCACAATAGATTTATGCATCTTGAATTTACAATTACAATGTACAGTACACTAATATAAGGACATCGCCACTATAGAAATATTAAACAGATTATGATTCTTCGTTTACCTTCTATATTTCTATATCTTGATCATATTTTTTTATTTCCAAAATGTCTCTTTCGTCAAACAAGCCTTTCTCCTTCTATTCCATATCTCTATTTTGCTCCTGATGGCTTTTGTACAGCTACAAAGCTCCATTCATTTGGTGCGTATGAAAACCCACACAGGACAGTCATCAAAGCAGATTATTCATGTACACCATATTCTGCCCATCGCTATTTCCTTCTTTGATTTTTGTGTGTGTCTTATAGTGCCAGCCACCCACAGACAGGGTTAGGTATAAGCACAGAAACAAAGACTGGCTTCTGCAAAGAGGAAAACAGCATGTACGCACAGCTAAGAAAGACATGTGTTAATTATTTATTTCTGCTTTATTTAGTGCAGCCAATGAATAATTCGTTTTTCTTACACAGATAGCAAATCAGATTTTTTCAAGCGACGTCATCGTCTTCGGAATACTGAACTTCTGATTTTTTTTAAAATTAAAATTCTGAATCTACAGCAAAAGTGTAGTGTAGTTTATAAGACTGCATTAAAGATGTACTATGTAACTTTTTCATTATGCTTATATCTCACGAAGATGTTATTGCGTGGAATTTTAAGCTTATCTTTCATGGATTCAATTAGGGACTTATAATTGCTAAAAGAATAATAATGGCCCTGCTTGTCTCCATGGAGATAAGTTTACATCATACTGTTTAGCATTTAAGCATAGTCTGTATAAAGAAATAGACTAGAAAATAGACAAAAATAGCTAAATAAAAACACTACGATTATGTAGAGTGGGTTAATATGTGCACTTTATGACCAAAATGTAGCATGACAGCAGCAGTTACAGAGAAATGGGTGAGGTTTTCTCAGTATGAAGTGAATATATGGAACATGGCTGGCAAGACAAGGAATTGATAATTTCTTCAACAGAAAAGTTACACAATGCACCTTTAAGTTTCAGAAAATGAGAACTGTAGACAAGACAACCTTAGAAGCATCCAATCATCTGTTTGTATAGTATAGCATGAAGAAAAACTATGTCATGTAGCTATGGTATCACAGTTTACTTTGGTTGAGTCAACAAAAAAGTTATATGCGCTTGATTAAATTTAATTGAGTAGTTGCTTGGTTACATCTTGACAGGTGCAGTTCACTTAGTAATAAGGAAACTAACTCAGGCATGCAATGACAAACACTCATTGGATTTGATGTGTGCATATTATAACTATGTATGCCAATTAAACTGTGATCTCATTTGATTAACTTTGATGTATTAATTACTCCAAAACATTTAGGCAACAGCTTGTTCATGACACATCTGACTGGGAAAGACATTCTGTGATTGAGAATTTGAATAAGAAATAAGTAGACCTATAAATAAAAAGGAATAAACAAAAAGATATATAAGCCTATATTTGGAATTTGCAAGAGACTCACAATAGCACTTCTTTAAAAGTTCAGACATGGACAAGAATAGGCAGGTAGCAGAAAATTATATAAGATACAAATAACAAATTGCTTTCTTGTCAGTACAAGAATTACTGTCTGGCTATTTTTTAACCTTTACTTATTTTGAGTCTTCATTTCTGGATGGATGAGCTGCATAATTACTGGCTTGGAACGAAAGCTGCATAAATTTACATGTAAGTAAGTTGAATAAAAGTACATAAAAGTGCATGTCAGTCATCGCGCAGAAGCTGATGTAGCGTGTCCAAGAGGCATCAGCGCTGTGTGAAAAGGACCAAGGCATAAAACAGTGGTTTATGGTTGTAATGGACCATCATGCTGCTCCTCCTCTACATGAGCCTGTGTCCTCAACTGACTCAAATATTTTCACTGCGGAACTTTGAAATGAAGGAATATACTAAACAAGCAGAAATGCATTATTTATTGACATTACTAGATGGTATCTGACTTTTTAATCTGATTTGAAAATAAAAAGGGTCGACTGTAGCAAAAGCCTCTATCAGTTTGAGTTAAATTTGTTCTACAGGCAAAGAAAAGAGATTAACATGCAAAAAATGTAAGTAATGTCCAGATTTCTCTTTAAAGGGATGGTATTATGCAAAATTCATTTTTGAGCTTTGTACCTTGTTATAAAGTTGTTCTCTCATCAAAAACATGCCTAAAAAGGTTTGTAATCAATGCATGTTTCAGTAATTTAGCGATCCCTCCCAGGCTTGCACCTTGCGCTTTATGGTTAGCTATAAGCTTCTGTCCAATCCTCAACCCGCCAGCCTACTTCATCCACCTGATGCAACGTGCTGTAGTTGTGCAAGTAATGAGAGCGATGCATGCTGATTGTGTTGTGATAAAGCTCTGTAAGGAGAGTGACTTAGCACAGAGAGCAAAAGGGAGGAGAAACTCAAAGTGTTTAAAATGAAATTTGTTTATATTTTGCTTTTGGTGACTATAGCATTTTCAAAACAGGCCAACACGGTGACCCGTCTTTAACATAATATAACAAAAAGAAGTGAAATATTCACAGTGGCCCTGGGCACAATGTTATATATTTTGAATAAGGGACAGCAATGGCCTGGAAAACAACCTTGGCAGCATAAGGAGGAACAGAGTAGAACTGAGCCGAATTTTCAGTGCAGACCCAAGTGCACTTATTAATTCATCACAAAAATAGAAATATATTTACAAAAGGAAGGTACAAAAGTTAAAAACTCCTTTTATAAGCCACCTCCCTTAACTGGGTAAGCTCATTTGCTAAGGCATGTGAATATAGTTATTTCAAGATTTAAAAGTTAGCAGTAGCAAAACAGGGATCAATCATTTATAACTCTTTATTATTAATTTAACAGTGTCAAATTATAGAAAAGAAAAAGAAAAATATTAGTGCACCCCTCCTCCTAACAATATGGCTGTCTGCCCTGGAACTTTTTTAAGGTGCTCTGGCTAAAAGAGTCCCTGGGGAGCCAGAGCACCTTAAAAAGGATCCAGGGCAGGCAGCCATGTTGTTAGGAGGAGGGGTGCACAAATATTTTTCTGTTGTAGACAAAAAAAGAGGGTAAGTACAAAATATTTTAATCACAATTAGTCAGTTTAATGCACTTTCACTTATTTAATTTTCTGTTACAGGCCACTTAATCAATAAATCAATTAATCAATAAACATTTTAAAACTTTGTATTTGTCATCATTTTTACATGTTACCTTCACAACAGGCCTATGTGACAGACTAGCTACATTACAGGGACTTTAGCCTGTCCATTTCAATGTGACATTTCAGGAAAGAAACATGAGAGTATCTTTTGGGGGTTAGAGACCAAATTCCTCTGCAGGATATACAGAGAATTTATACTGGGCTTCTAAGAGGAGCTTTGGAAACAAAAGCAGAGAATCATATTGATATTTTGCACTGGCATCACACTGGGGGTTTTCTACATGTATCTCTATGACAGAATGATGGAATGGCAGTTACCATGGTAACACAATGTACACATTAGCAAACACAGCCTGAATAGTTGTAAGATTGTCTGAAAACTCACAAAATACAAAATGGATTTAAATAGCACATTTTCAGGAGCCTTGATCAATACGTGTGTTCATGGTCCTGTGAAGGTGTTTGATTTGTTTGAGATGAAATAACTCAAAATGTGACTTGTGACTGTAATTTTATGTGTGAGTGACTTGTTTAGTATGCAGTACACGTCAGCTCACCTGTTGAAGTTCCAGCTATCTCTTTCTGGACATACTGTGTAAAAATAAAGCTCAGATTAAAGGGACAGTCCAGAATTTTGGACACAGGACCTCATTTCCTAGTTGAGCCAGAGTGTTGGAGACGTGTGGAGACACGTTTTTAAATATTCCATCCAGTCCTAGTATTTGCAGAGGTCGCTGGTGCTAGGCTAGCAGCATGTCAATGACCATAGTTATCCTGCCACTAAAAACAGTCTTACCCACTCCACAAAGCACCCAAAGCAAAACTATTATTACGCCAGACTGTCGATGTAAATGTCTGTGTTGATAGAATAATGTTTGAAATAAAATTAACCTCGCATCGCATGAATTGGCACATGTTGAAGGACTATTTTCTCAGCAGCAGCGGAATTTTACTTTGCCGGTAAGATAGGTGCTAGGTGATATCAGTCCGCCACTGCCAAGCTTTCTATCAGGAAGTACAACTTGCTGGTGCTGCTGCTCAGACATAAATCCTTCAAATGCAAGGCTGGTTTTACTTCTAAAATTATTCTATTGACACAGACATTTACATCAATAATCTGGCGTAATAATCAATTTGCTTCGGGTACTTTGTGGAGTGCAGGCTAACTATGGCCATTGACATGCAATAGCCTAGCACCAGCGACCTCTACAATTACAAGGACTAGATGGAATATTTAAAAAGTGTGTCCATATGTCTCCAACACTCTGGCTCACAAGGAAATGAGGCCCTATGTCCAAAATTCTGGACTGTCCCTTTAAAGTTTGACAGCTTCAGACAGAGCAGTCCCTCAGGTAGCATCACACCCTCAGAGAATATTAAAAACATCAGCTGCAAAGTATCAATAGACAAAATGAATAAAGTAGAGAATATCTGAAATAATACTCAAAATAAATAACAGGGGATTTTAATGGCTTCAGTTACAAAGTTTGACAATAAACACATGTAGTTATCTCTTTATTCTAGGTTAGGCCCTGGGCTGCATATTAGAGATCACACTGGTCTAATGCTTTGCCTGACCACTTTATACTTGCGTGTCAAGGTCAGGTATTTCATCAGTTTATTACCTCTGATCAAATTGACCAGCAGGCTTCAAAAATGACCTGTTGCGATGATGGCGATTAGAGTGTGAAGTGTGTGGATTTAATATGCTCTGACAGCAGCTAGAGGCCAGTTCAGGAGGTGCAGAATCAGCAGAAGGAGTTTTGGAGAGGTGTCGTAGTTATTTAACCACGTGTGATGGGCTGCTTGAACTTTGTAACACCGAAAAGCCTGAATAGATGGTGTTCGCTCCAGACGTCAAATTGAAAGCCCTCCTGAAAAGTCTAACAATAACAGAAGGGTGTTAAATGTTTGACCGCGGACTGTCAAAAAGTAATGTGATTATCATTGTTGGCCTGGAGGCTGAATTTTATCACAAGGAAAACACAACTCGATTCAAGCAGTGATTTTAAGTGCAGAATTTCACTTCGCTCTAAATGTTGTGGTAAATAAATAAACAGGAGAATAAATGCATGAGAGGTCAGGCTGGTAAAATGCTTCATATACTCATGCATAATAACATATACATTTCGCAAGGCATCCACCAGAGGGCACTACAAATCCTGTTTCCTGACAATGTTCAAATTTGTTTTTATTTCCCTCTGAGGTTGGTGCATTTTATTTATTTATTTATCTGCTTTTTATGGTTTTGCTTTTATTTTGATTTTACTGATGACCAAATTTTAACTATTTACTTTTTTGTTGTCTTCATTTTATGATCTCTGTGCAACACTTTGGAAACTGATTTGTTTGTAAAATGTGCTGTATAAATAAGTGGATTTGGATTTTGGTAACTACTAAGTCATGTACACATCATCTTTCAATGTGGAGCAGTCAAACAGGATTAAACACAAGTTTGACTACATCTTCCAGTCCTTTTTACTCCAGATAGATAGAGAAATGGATGGATGGAAATATGTGACACATTTTAACCAGAATGCATTTACAGATCTGTTGTTCTCATGTCCTTCATCCACAGTGTTTGATAAAGATGGAAGTCAAAGCTGCATAACCAGATTTTTTTCAAACTATAAAACGAAGTATGTAGTAGGTAGTAACTTAAATCTATGAAATTCCTAGCTTTCACAAACTTTTTTGTACATCTTTGGTATTCACATGTATTTTAAAGCATGCACACATCGTTAGAACAGCTTTGTCACACAGCAAAGGGAAGTAGGGTTGGATCATCAATGGTCAGTGCTTACGGATCTTACTTCCTTGTTTGCAATCTATAAAATATTTTACTATTAAATAGAAAAGCAGTGTGCGGAGATCTATTGCTTTTACACAATACATTAAGGCTGTGCAGTTAATTGAACTTGATCGCGATTTCGATTTGTGTGTCAAATGATCTCCACTCATATAATATATATTTATATATTTTTTATATAAAGAAGTATATTTATTTTATTTTTTACATGTAGAGATTGTAGAACAGCTGGATATATATATTTTATTTTGGATATATTTATGTTTTTCTATGCCTATAGTATCATCATCATCATCATTCATTTTATTTTATTTTATTTTTTACATAGTTTTTTTAACATAGCAAAACTGCTCTAAGGTACATATTTGTAGCCTACATTTATTTTCAATTTGGAAGTTTTGTGTAACTTATCCATAACAAAGGAGAAAAATGCTGAATAAATGTAGCCTGATTCATCAACTGGTTTCAGTTCATGGAAACTGTCTGACCTTGCAGCATTAGAAGTTGTTCACTTGACGGTAGGCAGGTACTTTTTTTCTTTTAACCAATTGCTGCTATTTGGTCATGACATATGCAATGTGCTGCTAACGGGGCTAACTGGTATATTAAGTTTTTCCCAAATCCCGTAGGAAGAAGGGCAATAACGTCTTTCCCCTTGATAAAATTCACCAAACATTCTCTTTGCTCCGGCTTTAACTCCTCAATCTTGGGAATCATTGCCCGCACAGAATGTATGGCTCTTTGCTGATTGGCTGGTGCCCAAACTCGCACTTCCGGGGTTTTTGCAAACCATCTAGTGTATTCTGATTCCTGACCTAGATGCTGGAGAGAAATTAAACTGAGAGGAGGTACAAGGTGGTGCCAGCCTGGCTAGAATAAATACATTGTGTAACTAAAAAATAATAATGATAAAGTGATAATGATTTTTTTCCATAATCAAGCAGCTCTACTACACACATATATCATGTGGATGAAAGCACAAGAAAGACTGGCACTCACTGTTCATCTTTCAGTCATTACATTTTTATCTTTACAGAACAGATTTGTACTTTCATATTTTTCCAGTAAAAAGTCAAAACCATGACAGACCGACTTTCACTACAGATGTGACAAATCATTTTTACAGTGAATGATTTGCTTCTTAATAGTGGCAAAAACATGGTCCCAACACAGTACATGCATCTGCCTCACGAGAGCTCATCCTTCTTGTCTCCTATCTGCTAGAGTCTATCCATCTTGTGCCTGTTGGACCTTCTGTCTTCATAAGTCATGTCCCCCCTGATGCCTCACTTAACTGCTGCGTCCCACTTCTCTCTACGTCTCTCATTCTGTCCCTTTTATTTTCACTGCTTCCATGCTCTCACTGCATAGTCAGTCCGTATTCTCATCTCTGTCCCAGTCGAGTTGCATTGCCTTCTTGTATCCATGTCCCATCTCTCTACCCTCCCTCACATATTGGTGCTGCTGGGAAATATCATAGCGCCATCTAGCATTTTAGAAAGGAAGTGCTTAATCCTGTGAACTAAACTGACCCCAAGGATTTGAAGCTGACACATGGACAACTACTGTGTGTGCAGATAATACCACTTTTGGTATGATCTGAAAGCTGGGGTACCTGATGTGAAAACCGTAAATGAAGGAAAGATCTCAGCTTGTTCTAACCCAAAATATGCACAATAGAGCTCCTTGTAGTTTTCGTCACGCAATCCCAGCATGCATCTCTAAACGACGGGGCGGAGAATTCCCACCGAAACTAACTGCGTCATCTTAATGAACATCAGAGTTTTTAAAAAATTGTGGATTATAGTTGCGCATCAGAATGTATAATCAAGGGTAGAAGATTCTAGGTTGTAAAATAAATCAGTTAATTCAAGGGTTTTTATGTGTTTATTATATTGACATGAGTGATTTAGCTGCTACATATCACAACATCTGCACATTAAATAGAGCAATTTGCGTTGAAGTAAACCAGATGTTCAGTTATTGCAGAGCTACAGCGCAATCTATCTGATCTATAATACTAAAAAAAACACCCGTGTTCAGGAGAAGTTAACTAGTTAGTTTAATCTGTTTAGTTTTAAGAAAAATCACTGTTGACAAAAGGCAGCCTCAGTGCCATTCATTACTGCTAGTTAACTTAGATTTTTTTTTTTTTTTTTTTTTTTTTTTGCATGCCCCTCAATATTCCAAGACGCACAACTATGGTCATCGTAACAAACAAAATGTGTGTCTGATCCTAAAGGACTGTATCACTGATAAATGTGTGTGTAGTTTGCAGTGTCCCTTTTGTTTAACTTTTGATTTTCTTGTTTTAGATGTACAAACCAAATATTTAGCAGAATAAAATGGCATTACTTTCCACTGACACTCTTATAACTCAATTTTAAAATTCTGAATGTTTAAAACAATATGAGATATACAATATCTCTCATTTAAAACCAATACATACATGATACACAATATTATGATTCCAGCACCAAAACTAACTCTCTATATTTTTACTGATCAAAATAAATAAAAATGTAGCTAGTTTGGCATATTTTTTACATCTTTACAGTAACATGTTTTTATACATAGCCTAATCCTTTAATCATATGTTTTGGATTAGGATTGATTTCCCATTGTTTGAGTCAAGAATAAAGTGCAAGGCTTAAGTCAGAAAAAATTGACAAGTTCAGTAATTGTCCAGAAATGACTTTTTCTGTCCTCCATTCTCCTTCCCCTTATCATGACCAGCAGACACCAAAGCTCAAAGTGTTGAGGCAAATGTAATGTTCTAATTTAATAGAACATTTTCTAATCTCTTTAGTCATGGGTTCTACTCTGATTCTTCTGATTCTTTGTTTCGGCGTGCCCCTTGCTCACGGCTGCTCTGTAAGATAAAAGCATTATGGGATTGAGTAGGAAGTTCTGTCATTAAATACATTATATTTTTTAATCTTTGGCAAAATGAGACATGCCAGTGTAATGTCACAATGTGTGCCCCCGCTGAGAAAAGCTCTTGGCGTGAGACAGCATGTTTGAAGATAGACTTCTGCAGCCACACTTCTATTCATTAAACAGTCACAGTAACAGAGGCAGCTTCTACAGTTTCTCACATCATATATTAGTTTAGATACAGGGAGCCTTTGGCAAGCATGTCGTTGTTTTTTTTTTTTTTGTTTTCCAACAAATATAGTATATGGAGTTGTGTTTTGTTTCATTGTTGGTATTCTCTGGTTCCTGAAAAAAACTCTTTGACGTGCGATTTGTATTGACCCACTTTCATTTTGCATTTATGAAACAAACTTCCAGTAACTTATATTAAGGTTATGGCTGTGGCCACATGGGCCTTTCTGTGGATGGGTTTCCACTGGGCAATAAGGTTTCCACCATCAACCTAAAATATGCACAATGTGTAAAATCCTCCTGCTAAGATAGTCCTGACCAAGCCTAGTCCAGATCTGGAGATGCGATTACTTCTGACATGGATGTGTCAAATGGAAAGAAAAACTACTTTTTAATAATATAAATAAATTTTCAACACAGATTAATAGTAGTTTATTTAGTTTTATTTTGTGGTCTGTGGATGTGGATATAGAAAATTAGTAAACCTTTGTCTACTTTGTAATACTTAGCCTAATTAGCCTATTCACATGAGTTGGCTTATCTAGTTTCGATACTTGTTCTGCTATTGATTAGCTTAAATCTGCATATGTACTTTTTGCCACCAGTTTTGTCAAGTAATGTTTGTGTATCTGGTATAGTGTGGTTACCATCAGTGAGAAATATCAGTTTTGGTTGCTGTTGACGTCACTTCCCTGTTGCCACCTACCTGCGTGTGCACCTATTTGCCCCGTGCTGCCCAACTGTCTGATTAAAACATGGGTGAGACTCTCCCTGTGGCTCTGGGCTTGTTTACGTAGACCTTGTGAAATGGTCCCGCTCCAAACGTGTGGTGAGAAGTTTATGTAAGGGCATCTATCGCATCTGATTCATGCCTTCTCAGATGTGAAGGCTCAGATGTGGATTGGGAACACCTTGGTTGGCCCTGCGCACACAAACAAATACCACATAATACTGTAAGTCGGGGAGAGGCCAGGAAAAACAAGTGGGAGCATTCAAAAGTACACTCCCACCAGCACCTGCAAAACTGGGAGCACATTTAAAGGAAGGACAGAAAAGGGATTGTATTAGTCCCAGTCTAAGTCAGTACGGTCCGTGTATGAAATAATCTTAAAGTGAAGATGTTTCTGTCACAAGAAAATAGCTTCATTTCCCACAGTAGTTCAGAGCAATAACAAAACATAACTCATTCACTGAAGCGCACTTGGTTTCCATAACAATGCTGGTTTGAGATTAGATTAGCTAGAAAGGAATAGAAAAACTTTAAAATGTAATATTCAGATAGAAAATGACTTCCTATTTGCAGTTAGAACGTCTTGATTTTGATAACAGTGTCCAGATGACTTCCTTTGTAACCTTTTCTACAATGAACCACTCCTAGTTCTCTAACGTATTACAAAATATAAAGATTTCATCAACGTTTCATTAACATTTTATAAACACCAAGATCAGTAAACTTGAAATGCTTAAAAGTAAAAAGCAAACAACGCAGGGGGTTATTACAAGTGTCTCTATGGTGGAAGAAGTAAACAAAACATCTTCTATGCCATAAGTTTCATTAAGGCTAGAAGTACTGTGCTGAACAAATGCAGTACTTGAATAAAAGTAGTGGAAAGGACTGTACTTTTAATAGTCACTGTGTCTTTTTCACTAGTCTTACACTTCTATCCACTAACTACCCTGTTAACTCAGCTGAACTAAGTAATTAGGACAATATTTCACGTTTATTTTCTTGCAAGTTCTTTAATTATGTGAACATGCTTACTCTCCACTTTCGACATTAACCTAGATCAGTCTGAGTGTGTCCTTCCCCTATATATCCACCAGAGGGCAGCAGCACACAAAGAAATCTCTTGATTGAACATATTAAAAAATGTACCTCAAACCTCAGGATAAATTTAACAAGGTGCAAAATCATCATAGCGTATTAATATGATGTTGAATTATAAACAAACAGAGATTGTGAGCAGAGGTGAAAGGTCAAATCCGGTGTTTGCCTTAGCAGTACTTAGCGACATACCTTCCAGACTGTTCTCATGTATAAGGTGATTATGATTCATGTGTTTGTAAAGCTCAGACTGCTTTGTGTTCATTCTATAGAAGATTTCCCAACATGTACAACACAAAGGCAGCCCCAAATATGTCACCTATAGATCAGTGACAGGTAGCGACGTGCTTCAGCAACGTCTGACAACTCAGCAACACACATTTTAAGCCTTGAAATCCTGCTGTGTGAAATCTCTCACATTTTGTAACAGTAAAGTAAGTTCTGTTGGGATTTTAAAGGTCCTATATTCCTCGAAACTGACTCTTCTGAGCTTTTAGCCATGTTAAATACTGGAACATCATTTTAAATATACTTTGAATTGTGTTTTACTTCATTCACAAATGTTTGAGTCATTCTTTATTATGAGTCTGTCTACATCTCCTAATCTCAAAATGCTCTGTTATACCTTGTGATGTGATGAAGCTGTTGTTTTTTAACAGCTACCTTTTGTTGTTTGTTCAGTAGAGCAATTAAAGGGCTGAGATTATCCAAATGATTCCAATGAAGGTGTGTGGAGTTTAAAAATGTAATGGTGCACGTCCTGTATTACCACATTACATCACAAGGTGGAACAGAGTGTTTGAGAGAAGAACACAGAATAAATATGCAGGATTTGTGTGTTAAACATGTGTGAATGAAACCAATCTTAACTCTAGGTATGTTTTTGATAAGGAAACAACATTATAACATAGATCAGAAAATAGAGAGTCTTTTAAACATCAGCTACAACTGAAAATTGGAAATAACAGCTATGATTATTTAGGACATTGAAATCATGATCACAGAAAAAGCTGGTGCCTTATGTCATTTTGTCACCTGCTTGTCTCTATGGTGAATTGCTTTACTTGTTCCACAATATGGCATTTGACTTTCCACAGCAACAAGCAAGAGACTAGACTGAGTTACAGGTCAGATCTGTGGAGAGTTTTAGAAAGTATGGTTATAAAGGGTATTTTTGATCAGTAAAAACACTTACACTTATAAAACGAATTACACAGCTGTAACACCAAATCAACAACACTGTAATGTGTGGCGGAAACATTTTAAATAGAAAAGCACAAATGATTTTAGATGTCAAAAGTAAAAAGAGGAAAAATTCAAAACTGTTGTCAATTCAAACCAAAATGAATGGTGAAAAGTGCTTAAATGGCATTTATAAGACACACTTAGACCAACTTTATTGATCTACAAGGGAAATTACTTGACACAGTATCTCACACAGCATAATATATTATAATAACAAACAGTAAAATAGCAAAAAAATTTCAAGAAACTGGTGCCAATTAAGGCATAATTATATAAATGTATATGTATATATGCAAGTAAAATTAAAATAGAAAAATAAGTAATAAAAAATATCTCAGCTAAAAAGTTGAAACCCATGGACAGAAGAGATGAAAGATGAGGAAAGTATTATCTTGTAGACATAAAAAGAATTAGCACCATAAAAGCTGACCTACACATATGGTATTTGGTGATGGAATTGTGTTGGAACATTATTTCCATATATGCTCCGTTACCGTTACCATGTTGTTGTGCACATTTCACTGGGGTTGTTTTGTGGCACATCACATGACCTGACTTCCTCCAACAGACCGCAGATGTTTAGTTCTACTTTTACAGCGATCATGTATAGATGCTTGAGAAAAGGGCATTTCCATATTTAGAAAGAGTGCCCTGGCATATGGCACAGATCACATGTGGCACTGATCAGGGGACTTTAGTAAGATTGCTTCACCATGACACTATATTATCTACTGAGTCATCGCAAGGCATGTGTTCAGACTAAAGTTGCAGTGCTGTAGTGAAAATGGGCTTGGGTCAAAACAACAGCAGCAGCAGTAGTAGTAGTAATAGTAGTAGTAGAAGTAGTAGGAAGCAGTGAAGCTTGTAATGGGCCAGGGTCAAAAAGCAGTAGTGGTGGTAGTGGTAGAAGTAGTAGTAGTAGTAAAAGAGATAGTAACACAAATAGTTGAAGTGGTGATAAATATTGGTGAAATATTAATAGTATCAGTAGTGTTAGTAGCAGTATAAGAAGCAGTAATATTAAGTAGTACTACAAAAATAAATATTGGTAGCTGTAATAAATGCTAGTAGTACTAGTAGTAGTACTAGTAGTAGTAGTAGTAGTAGTAGTAGTAGTAGTAGTAGTAGTAGTAGTAGTGAAGGAAGTGATAAGCCAGGATCAAAAAACCACAGCAGTAGTAGTAGTAATAGTAGTAGTAGTAGAAATAATATCATAGAATTATAGATGTGGTGGTAAAAATGTAGTGTGCAAAAGTAGTAGTAGCAATAGAAGTAGTAGTAAAAATAGCATTAATATTAAGCAGTAGGAAAGCAAAATATGTGTAGATTTATAGTAGCAATGAAAAAATTGTTAGTAGTAGTAGTAAAATAGATAGTAACACAAATAGTTGAAGTGGTGGTAAATATTGGTGAAATATTAGTAGTATAGTAGTATTAGTAGCAGTATAAGTAGCAGTAATATTAAGTAGTACTATAAAAAATATCGGTAGCCGTAATAAATGCTAGTAGAAGTAGGAGGAGGAGGAGGAGTAGTAGTAGCAGTAGTGAAGGTAGTGACAGGCCAGGATCAAAAAGCCACAGTAGTAGTAGTAGTAGTAGTAGTAGTAGTAGAAATAGTAGAAATAGTATAGAATTATAGATGTGGTGGTAAAAATGTAATGTAGTGTGCAAAAGTACTAATATCAACAGAAGTAGTGGTAAAATAGCATTAATATTAAGCAATAGGAGAGCAAAATATGTGTAGTTTTATAGTAAAAATGAAAAAATTGTTAGTAGTAGTAGTAAAAGAGATAGTAACACAAATAGTGGTGTTAAACATTGGTGAAATATCAGTAGTATCAGTAGTATTAGTAGCAGTATAAGTAGCAGTAATATTAAGTAGTACTATAAAAAAAATATTGGTAGCTGTAATAAATGCTAGTAGTAGTAGTAGTAGTAGTAGTAGTAGCAGTAGTATCTTAGAATTATAGATGTGATGGTAAAAATGTAAAGTAGTGTGAAAAAGTAGTAATATCAATAGATGTAGTAGTCAAAACAGCATTAATATTAAACAGTAGGAGTGAAAAATCTGTGTAGCTGTAATAAATGCAAGTAGTAGTAGTTGTTGTTGTAGAAATAGTATCATAAAATTATAGATGTGGTGATAAAAATGAAAAGATGTGAAACAGTAGTAGTATCAATAGAAGAAGAATAGAAGTATTAAGCAGTACAAGTGCAAAATATGTGTAGTTTTGTAGTAACAATGAAAAAATATTTAACAGGGTTAGGAGTGAACGTATTAATAAAGTAGTTCCTAAGCATGAGTCATTCGAACTGTAAGTTCATTATGAAAAACATCTAATTAAAAGGTAGTTATTATGAAGTGTTACCCAAGTCAACATAAAAGCACTGAACGAATAGTGCTTTTAAAATGGATCAAACTAAAGTAAAGTAAACATTCTAATATAAACTGTCTATAGATTGTGCCGTAGTTCGTGCTAAATGAAGTCCTTAAATGGCTGAAGGCTGATGTTTTGTTTTAAGCAGAGCCCAAACTCAGACAGAGAGGAAATGGAACGGCCTTTAGAAGAGGAAGTGTGGCCCCTCCGTGCGCATGTGTGTCTGTGTGTGTCTGTGTGTGTCTGTGTGTATCTGTGTGTGTGTCTGTGCGAGAGGAAGATTCCACTGGGGGGTGAGAGAACAAACTTATTGTAAATCCAATCTAGCAAATCTGCGTAGGACATTATGTACTGTAGTCCATATTCACACCCACACTATTATGACAGCTACTGGAGTGTGCCATAAGTTTTGATCCAGGCATGTGATTGCTTAATGTACTTTTGTTTGGCAATAACAGCGTGTAGTCCTATGGAAAAACAACATTTCAAAACCGTTTAGCCTCTTGTAACATTTTGTCTTATTGCATCAGGTCAAATACATTTATTTGGTCTGTTTCACATTTTCCACAGTTCCACATTTTCAGGTGGAGAGTCTGCTTTTTCTGGAATGTTCCACAGTATGGCATTTATGTATTCATATCCAAAGAGATGATGTCACCAGGCCAAGATATAGGTCAAATCTGTGAAAAGTCAACTCCCGATAACAGTAAGAATGCATGTTCTTCGAAGTTGTTTTGATACCAGTAATATTTCTGATAGCAATAAAACATCTCTAATTCAAATAAATATTAGATAGATAGGTTTAATGACATACTTGTGGAACATTAAACAAAATCTTCATGGAGGTAAGCAAGTGGCAGACCTCCCAGTTTAGTTAATCACTAAATAATTAGTATTTAAAAAAGAAGTATTCCAGGTATTATAAGGATTACAGTTTCATTTAATCTTTCTATTCTAACCATTCTAATGTGACAAATATCAAATGTTGAGAACAGTGTCATATAACCAGTAATAACAACATATTGTCAGAACATATACTGAGTTGTATTCAGTCTTGCATTGGCATCAATATCAATATTTTAAATTAAATATTTTAGCAACCATCAATTTCATCCACCAAAAAACATTAAATCTTACTAACTCTAATGTCGGACATACACTGTGCAATATTTTTGATCACTTCACTCAGTCCCAACTCAAACTGTACAACCAAATCACAGGGTTTAAAAGTTCACAGCTCATGAATCATGTTCTCACACTATATGAACTGATGCTCGGTGCAAAACCCTCATGAGCGGTGACTGGACAGGTTTGATATTCCTGCGACCTACGGTTGCTGCTTGGGAGCTGGTCGTGAGGTATTAATCAGTCCTCGTTACCCAATGTTTACTACGCAAAGCATGACATACGATTAAGCCAAAACTCGGCTCGATCCCAAAAACAGTTGCATGAAAAATCAACTCAAAAAGTGCCAAAAATCGCACAGTGCACACCCGACTTAATCTGCATTTTAGAATAGGGCTGAGCATTGTTTATAGAATCTTGCTTTGCTCACTGCCTATGGGTGGAGTGTTAAGTACGGTAATTAAACCATTAAAAGAGTAAAAGTTAATCAAAAAATACTAATAAATTAACAACTTGAATGACACTCAATTTATCAACACATGCAGAAGCAGGTGGTTGAGAATCCAAGACATAGTGAAACAAATGAGTCATTCTGAGCAATACTACTGCCACTACATGTATAACTGCAAGCAGATTGGATGTGACTTCTAAACCACAAACCCCCATACTGTAATTCTATGTTCATGCTTCCATAACGCAGGGACAGGTTATTAAACAAATATATGATGTATCAGCAGGTCAAAAGGTCACAAATGTCACAGTCTCTAGTAGTACAGATGAATGTGTATGTATTTAATTACCGTACATGCTAGCTGAAATACTTGTGAAAATATATAATTAACACCATCATGTATCCCCCATCTCCTTAATGATTTCACATGTCAATAAGCTCTGAGTTAATACAAGTTATTAAGGTGATAAGAAAGATATGTTAGATAGATAGAAGAAAAAATGTTATTGCTTTGCCTAGAATGCTTCACAGTATGCCATTAAACCTTTCTATCTTCATGGAAACCAAATCACACCAACTTACAGGGCAAATCTGTGGAGAGGCGACCCCACTCACAATCAGAATGCCTGTTTTTCTGTGTATTTATGAGCTCTAAAACCACCTATAATTTAATAAATGTAAGGTAGAGCTGTTTAATGTCATACTGTGGACGATTTCAGGCAAATTAATGACATATTCATAAAGACAAGCAGGTGGTAACCAACCAAAAGTTACATAGTGCACCTTTAAACCTTACACAAAATAAATATGGTTGTCAAATGTACTGAAAAGATCAAATATTTAAAATCTTCATTAAAGGCTGGCATTCTTACAGGCCCCTTGCTCAGTTTTATTTCTATTTGGGCAAATTTTGTCTTGCCACACCACAGCTAGGTTGTACAAACAGCTCTTGAGATCAAAATAAGTCTGCTGCATGTTGTCTATATCTAATCGTGAAGCGTTTTATTGCCCGGTAATCAAGAAGTGCAGTGTATATTCACAGGCTGGTTGACGTTAGCTTTAACCTTCATATGAGTTTTGAAAAGCAATTATAAACTTATCGCAATAAGTAATTAGAATATCCAGAATGCATAAAGTTATTAAGGAATAACTTTGGATCACTGCAAATTCATTTATTCTGTTTTTCACATTTTTAAGACTGTAAAAATCTGGTACAGCCCCTTTAAATATAATTCGACATAACATAACATAGAACCATATAATGCAAATCAAGTTAGATTATTGGCAATCACCGTTGTTAGAAGTTATGATGCTGATGATGTAGTCCTTTGATATGAGGCGTCCGTCTGAAGAGGGGATCATAAAACTCTTAATAAAGTGATAAAAGAACAATGAGACAGGGCAAAGATTCATGATACACACTAGGACAGAGGTAATAATAAGTTAATGACGCAAAACGAGAGAAATGATTTACGACAAACGTGAAACACACAAGTGCAAACTAGCTTTTAGAAGTATCGTAACACAAATAATGGCATTTTGAAATCACATTTGTGGTGAGTTAATGATCCAATATTATCAGGTAGATACGCCCATAGCCTGGTTAATAAACATGCAGTTTGGCTAAAGGTCCCAATTACGTTCTTCAAACGGCTGTTGAAAGTGTAGAGTCATCTTCATTTGTTCTGGTTTAGTCTTGGTCTCATAACAGGTTACCCTAGTTAGATTGTCATTGTCACTAAAGCTTTTTTTCAGACTGGTTATACCAGATTTTTTCCGTGCTGTTGACCAAAATGTGCCTTTTCCCAGTATGAATATATTTTGCAGCTCTTGGGGTCAAAATAAGTCCACTGTGTGCTGTCTGCATCTAAATGAAATGTTTTTATCAACCGAGAATCAGGAATTACACTGTTAGCATAGTACTAAGTTGTGAAAATTGCTTCTAAGTCACTGTGGTGAGTAGTTAGAGTGCTTGGACTGCAAAAGCTGAGTGAGGAATTCATTTGGGAACACTGTAAACTTCAACAAACTACTTCTGTTTTCATGTTTTATAGCATCTTCAACTACTGATGAACTTGGTGATCCATTATAAAAGACCTAATTAATTGTAACGCATCATGCTTTAATGTCTTCTCTTCTTCTCACCAGTGCGCTAAATGTCTGTATTTGAACTTCACAGCCGCCTCTCGCCACAGGCCTGTCCTCAGCGGTGACCTTCACACATACAGCACACATGCCCAATTGTCCATATATCAGCTCCCATCTTTTATCTGTGTATTTTCCATAACTACAAAGAGAAGAGTTGGACATCCTTCAAGTGTTCCAAAGCTGCAGCTGTTTCCTCTTCAGTGTCTCTGTGTGTATATGTGTGTGTGTGTGAGACTGTGACTCAGCTTTTGGCGAGACTCATATGAATAATTAACCTCAAAGCATCACTGTAATAAATTATGAAACATTTGTCCGCAGTGAGATATTTCCCTAGTTATAAACGTCCTGAGGATTATTTAGGTTTACTGTGGAAAAAAGTGGTCATTTTTTCCATGGGATAAGGAAAAAGTCAAGATGTTGCTGTTTTGTTTTTAAATCAATGTACAAAATCACATTAAGATAAGACCTAAATCAACCAACGTCAACATTATGGACTGAAGGAATAGACACAGCCTTGAATGTTTACCCAATATACCCTATGTACTATGTCCTGTCATCATCATCATCTATGCACTTTTTTTTTCCTCCTTATGACCTCTTGTATATAGCTGATATATATTATATTTGTAATACTTTATTTCTATATTTTATTTTATTTTTACTTTGCTACTTATTATCATCATCATTATTATTATTATTATTATTATTGTTATTTATTTATTTATTTTTTAGATTTTTTATTATTACCATTTCTTTTTTGTTATTATAATATATTATGATGTGTGAGCTACTATGTCCAAGTAATTTCCCTTGTGGATCAATAAAGTCTAAATCTAAGTACATTGAAGTGCAACATATTTCAAAAGTATTTTATTTTTCATAAAAGATTGTGTTCATCTGCTTCCTTTTTCATTGGTATACCAGTCATTGGCAGATTTTTATGCCAAATGCCCTTTCTGTCACAATCACATTACTACCACAGGAGTAAGTAATAGGGGTGAAGTGTCATACCAAGAGACATAAAGACAGTATGCACCTCAAGCACGTATTCAGCCATAACCTTTTGCAGTCAAGGCAAATGCTATCAATAGCACTACTCCCTTCATCATCAAAAGGGCTGAGCCAGAAGTGCTTTCTTGTTATTTTTCTTGATAGGAGTCTGTAAAATTAAAGCCCTCAATGATACAATCGAGCCGAGTACAGCGAAAATCTCATTTAAGTTCGCAACAGGTTCAGGGAGTGTGATGTCACCCATTGCTTTGACAAATGAAGCTCATTGAGGCTAGCAGTTATTAGGGTGAATTTGGACACTGCACACTAAACAACCCAGAAATAAGCCTTGAAACATCTATATCACAATAGAGATGATCCCATGAGAAATCAACAAAACCTATTATGGTGCCCCTATTGTTCTGTAAAGCAGTTTGTGAACTGTGGCCTTGCCTTGCCTAAGTCTGTTCCAGTTTTATGATTTCATAGTATTTTCTTCTGTAATACAGTGTTGATCTCAGTAATAAAAGGTGCCCAGTCAGCGTTTCCATGTGTCTTCAGTCATGTGCGGCGTGAGCTCATCCAGGTTAGTGGAATTTTGAAACAGTGATTCACCTTTTTATGTACAATCACAAACACAAAGCAGGCGCGTTGATTTCCTCTTGGAACATCTTGAGGAATTTTCCCCTGCCGGCAAGGTAGATAAACTAGGTGTGGACTCAAACAGATGGCTTTAATGCATGAGCAAAGATTTAGTATAGAAGAGTAGTGGTAGTGGTAGTGGTAGTGGTAGTGGTAGTGGTAGTAGTAGTAGTAGTAGTAGTAGTAGTAGTAGTTGTAGTTGTAGTTGTAGTTGTAGTTGTAGTTGTAGTTGTAGTAGTAGTTGTAGTAGTAGTAGTAGTAGTAGTAGTAGTAGTAGTTGTTGTTGTTGTTGTTGTTGTTGTTGTTGTTGTTGTTGTTAGAGGAGGAAGATATATATTAAAATTGTTAGTCTTACAGAGCTGTGCAAAATTACAAATTCACATATATTGTCTTTATTAGAAATTATATATATATATTTTGAAAACATATATATGTTTTGAAAACATATATATATATATATATATATATATATATATATATATATATATATATATATATATATATATATGTTTTCAAAATTTTTGCATTTTGAGCCGTAATACTGTAGTACAATCAGTAGTAATACTACACTTGTAGTATTAGTTGAAGTTGCAGCAGAAGCTTTATAAACAAGCAAAGGTCAAATATGCTGCTGCTAGTTACAGTATTAGCAGAACTTATGTAGTGATTGTGGTCATTGCAGTCAAATGAATAGCACAAACAATAACAGTAACTAGTTGTATCAGTTTTAAGCTTTAAAATGCTAATTCACTTTTTATTTTACTTAGCTTTGAGTCCTTTCAGCAGCACAGATCTACTTACTTGTTATACTAGCTGATTATGACAGTGAATGAGTGTGTGAAAAACAGATGTCTTGATGGATCCACTGTCCCAGAGTGGGTGCAGTAATGGAAGGAGAGCTTGCCCTGGCAGGTGGGAGTCTGCCTGGTGCACTGGAGCACATTTGTGACGTCCACAGTTGCTCCAGGGCCCATACAAAACACATACATCTATCTGTGGTATGCGCCAACCACCAACCCACTGCACTTAAACAGAGTATGCACACAGCACATAAAAGCTTCATTAGAAAATCAGGATCATGTCCTCAAAACATCTGCTAAAAAGAATCACATTTTTAAACATCAGTCAGTGCTAGTGTTTTCCATTCAGTTATTTCATAAGTAAATGGTCTTTGAAATCCTGCTGTGCCCTTTTGGCAAAATAGCATTCGAGCAGATTTATGTTTAATGGAGCAACAGTAGCACAGTAGTTCACTCTGAACAAATCAAGATCCAATCATTTTAAATAATCAGTCTGAATTTTTGTTTTTTTAAAGCAGATTTCAGGCAGTAATTAAATGTCTTACATATTTGTTTTGATAACACTCATCAAGGGACGCTATCTTCATTTTTTTCAGCTCTAACCTAGATCTAACCTAAACTTTGAACCAGGAAGCTAAACCAAGAACAAAATGTTCAAAATAAAACCATGACATACCCAGAACTAAACCAGTTCTAAACCCAAACAAGTTAAAATCTACATTTGAACTGTGTATGGGAACTATATACTGATATCAGGCATAAGATAATAACCTCAGACTTCTATGAGCCTCACTGGAAAGAACATTTCACCCTCAACCAGATAACATAGTTTCTGTCACTGTTACACCTCTATCATTACTGGTATAGTCTCAAGATGAAAATCAAATGCTTTATTTTTATTTGCATATTACTGTAAAGGCAAATATAACAATATTTTTTTTCCTATGCAATTGATGTAAAAGATGGCTCACTATAACCAACATCTGTAACATCTGGGAACATTATTTCTTTCTACATATTATAGAGAGCTTAGATGAGTGATGAGAGATATAGCAAAGAACAGACAGCGTCACAACTGGAGATATGCAAAATTTGAATCTCAAATCTATAAGTACAAAAAAAAAAAAAAAAAAAAACAGGAAATAAATCTGATTAAAAGAGAACAGAAACGTCTAGTGTACTGATCCATTGTTAAAATATAATCATTCTCAAGATTCAAAAGTATAAAACTAGGTCAGAGAGTTTAATTTTGTGAACATCATCCATCTCCAGCTTAGACCCCAATGTTGATTTCTGCCATTTCATGCAACTATAACTTGTAACTTTTTGGTTGGGAGTCCGTCACCTGCTTGTTTCTATGGATATGTCATTGCTCTGCCTGGAATGTTCCACAGTATGATATTAAACAGCTCTACCTTACATTTATTCAATTACAGGTGGTTTTATAGCTCAAAAATATAAAAACATGCATTGACGGTGAGCGACTGTGCCTGTCCACAGATCTGATCTGTAACTTGGCCTGGTTTGGTCTCCATGAAGATAAAAAGGCTTAATATGACACTGTGAAACATTATAGACAAAGCAATAACACAACTCTACAAGGAAAAGCATTTGACAGGCCCTTCACCAGAAAAGTTACACTACGCACCTTTAAGTTTTATTGGCTTAATCTGAAACAGCAGATACACACATTCATATTAGTAAACTGACACTTAGTAATTGCAGGCACAACCGTGTTTTCACATTCACAGGTACAACACATGACAAGCTACAGAGCCGGGTGACGCTCTAAGTGGGAGATTGTGGTCGTGACTCATATCAGATAGGCCATTGAAGCTGCACACTGTCATCACGTGAGCCTATGTCACTGCGGTCACACTCGCAAAACTGCAGAAAATAAAAGACTCACAAGACGCACAAGCTTTTATCAGAGGGGGGATGTGTCTGCTGTTTTATCAAGTGTTCAACTGACAACAAACCCAGACAAGGTTTCTGAAATGTCAAAGCAATACTGTACACTCATTGGAGTAGTTTGAGAAGTGGTTTGTAGCTTACATGTGTAAATCATCTTGTGTCAGAGAGCATAATGTTATAGCAGATAGTAAGGTGGGGTCACAAGACAGAACTTTTTTTAAATTGCCTGAGTTTAAAAGTGGAAGTGACCTTTTTTTTTTTTTTTTTTTTTTTTTTGATAGAATTTAAAAAAATAAAATAAAAACTGAGAAAAAACAAACAAAAACACACCCCAATTAAAATAAAAAACTGTAGATACACAAACATCAACCATCACTCAAGTCCAATCGTGTCAAGAAGTTTAAAAAAGGTGTCTGTTGAATTACATGTTTTGAACTTCTGATGAATATCTTTTTAATTACTAGGTCTATCCACATGAAAAACTGGCTCAACGATTTTGTTTAAAGATAAAAGTTGTATAGCCCCTGGACTCCAAATAATATCTGATATTATCTTATATTATTTGATTATATGGTGTTTTCAAGTCTGCAGCCAGATTGTATTTTTGGAACTACAAAAATTAATCAATCAGCATGAAGCGTTTGATGTACCAAACTATTAAGCCCTACACACCTAATAAATGCTGTGGTAGCAATTTTTTTTAGAGTCAGGAAATCTAAAAAAGAGCATAAAGCCAAAAACAGTATGTGCACTAATGTTTAGCTGTGTCAAAATTGCTGAATTTTCCTAAAGCAGTCAGAGCCAACGCATTGTTTTTTTTGCTCATCAAGTCAGTACATCTGGACAAGCAGCTGGATATAATGACCTTTAGTTTCGGAGATGAGGCAATTTCATTTCTTCGCTTTTTTTCATTTCAGATTAGTAAAGAATCTACAAATGTTAATAATTTATTTTTGAGAGTAAAATATGTACTGTCTGTTTACTTCGAAATGAATAATAATCAAAAAAAGAAAGTGAATTAATACACTTAAAGGGCCCCTACACATTTTTTTCCCACATTGTAAACACAAATAACTTACCTGAACTCAAAAAAATTTTATGAACTTAAAAGTCGCAATCTTCCACAACTTTAAAGGTTAGATGCTTGCTACTTGTACCTTTTGATAACAGATGAATTAAAAGTGCTCATTTAGCTCAACTCAAATATTTGCAGTTAATATGACTTATAGTTTTCTCTTAAGGCAACTATTTGTTAATTTATTTTCACTTATTATTATTTCATTAATTTATTATGATCTA